>NW_027271593.1:255000-837500 GCF_040938485.1 Diadema antillarum
TAAACTGTTCATTGTTTTTGCACAAAGGCGCTAACATTTCTTCAATATGTACAATTTTGTATAATCTTGACCGTAGAATTTTTCCTTTCACGAAGAATGAAGAAGTTAACTATGAGATAGAAATAAAAATAAGATGCACGATGAATAATTATGCTAACAGTAATGTAGCAAAAATGTTCCCCATTCAGAAATTTACAAATCTTGCGGACTTTATTCTTTAAATTTCACTGCAATGTTTTATACACACACTCAAACAGAAATAAAATGACACACATACACACACAAACAAAAACATAAATACACACATATGTACAGATAGATAGACAGATGGATAAATACACTACTTTACTGTATTCTTCTTTTAACTCTTCGCTTCAATTGCTTTCACAAAATCACAAGTATTTAAGAACATATAGACATATACTCATCGACACACATTAACCAACAAATCCATCTTTTCGTGGAGATAAAGTGAAATGTGTGGGCGTTCCCGACGGTGAAATAGTACCTCCTTCTGGTCAAGGGGATTTGTACGTCATACGTCCATTTAGGCGCCATCAATCAATTTGTCCGGATTTTGTTTTCGTCTCTTGGGGTCATCTGTCATGAGGTCCTCAAGTTCGAAGTTTTCTTGAAAAAAAAAGAGACTGGACGGTTGACCACTCGGATGGACAAAGCCAACATGCTTAGGTCATTGATCCCTGTTGTGGAATGTGAAGAATGAAGGCGCGTCTCTTTCTACGGTAGATATGAACCTTGTGGCAAATGGGGTCACTTTTAACACATCTTGTGACGTCATCACTTTTCTTCTTATTCTTTATAAGATTCTGTGGAAAGTCTTCCCTCTCACTTATATCTCTTCAAAGTTTATTTCCTCTTCCAAGTTAATGTGGTTTTTATTTTGTTTGTAGGCCCCGTCAATTTCTATACATCAAACAAAATCTTCTTAAACGTCATAAAACACGTGTTTTTGTACGATCTATCGTTCTTCCGGTCAATCCTGGATTTTATTCGCTCTATTTCTTCTATCTTTTTCCCATTTCCTTCCTGTTCTTTATATCTCTCAAAGGATATACAATACATCGTGTCTAGGATTGAGATTATTAATTGTGGAGCTCTTAATGGAGGGTGAAGTCTTCCCCGGTCTTATGATGGTAGTCCTTGCACTTTTGTTTTCTTGTAGGCAGAGAAAGAGGAAATAGCTAATGGCACGAAACCCATATGACGATATCAAACTGTCCATTCTCTCCCTCATCCAGAAGAGCATTCGGTTGAGAAACAAATACCGTGGCCTCCATCAAACAGGATGTTGTAAGCCATTTGTCTTAACCGTTACTCTAAAAGGATAGTACGTTTGCGTCTTTGGCGCTCCCTGCATGTCATTCCGGTATCATGTTGGCAAGACGCTGGACTTTTTGAGAGGGATGGACTAGAGAAGTCTTACGAAAGACGTTTTACTCATATTCCCCACTTGGTTTTAGAGACGGAAATTACGTCTGGTCGATCTTTGCTCATGATTTGTATTTGCCCTCATCATCTATCACGTTTATTTCTTCTCTGCGCAATTTTGTCTGACGTAAAATGAAATATTAAACGTTGAATTGGATTCTTTGTCATTTTACGGCTTCCCTCTTTCGATGGGAGCACGAAGCAATGATCCATCGGTCCGGGACGGGTTTAAGTGGTTTAAAGTGGACGGTTAACTCCGCTAATTGGCACGACGGAGTTTGGCAATCAATCAGACACAAAATGGCTGCCAAGGTATCATCAAGGTAGGCTACTCTCACTGGACGCATGCGATCGATAGGACGATAACGATCATCTCATGCAGGTAAACCCAGAGATGAAAACAAAAAATGAAGATGCTGACGAAACGAACAAAAATAGTCAAGCTTACTATATTTTTTCTATCATGTGACAGATTGTGTGTGTGTGTGTGTGTGTGTGTGTGTATGTGTGTGTGTGTGTATGTGTGTGTGTTTTCTTGCTGATTTCTTTTCATGATTTCTGTACAGTTATACTGAATTTCACATCTAGAATACTTACGACATAACTTGATGCACAATGCATAGGGATGACTGTTACTCTCAGCGTAGAAGCATAGGATCTTTGGTTGAATTTGTTATCGATATCAATCAACGATTAGATGGATAGATAAATAATGAGACACACAAGCAAAAGAAGTAAGTGGTAGAATGACAGGGAGAATGTGATGGGACAAAGAGAGAGGGAGGGGTGGTGATACTATGGAAGAGAATGTTATTCGGCAATCAATGGCAATACATGTGGTAACATTACAGCACACACGCAAACAACACTTCCAAATTACATCTGATTGTTGAAAATATTTCAATGGTAAGTGAACTGCAGAACCTGTAGGACTTTTAATACACTTCTCACTAATGCAACGGCATTAAAACCGAGAGACTATTAAAGGGATAGATAGATAAGTAAATGAAGACAGAGGGAGTGATAGAAAGACAGAAGGAAGACAGAGCAGATAGAGAGACAGACAGACAGACAGACAGACAGACGGAAAGACAGAAGGGAGATAACGAAGCATATTTGTTGTAAATGATTGCATTCAATGCGCCGTTAATTCATATAGATGGGATATACACCTGTTCCGCCTTGTCACGTGTGGCGTGGTGATGTTGAGTTCGAACTGACAGGCGACAGCCAGAGCGTGGCGACGGATACCGTCTGTGACCGAATCTTCGGATTTTATACCTATCTATGTGTGTGTGTATGTGTGTGTGTGTGTGTGTGTGTGGCTGTAAGTATGCGCGTATGCGCTTGTGTACCAGTATATGACTTACCAAAATTAAACAAAGCGTCAAACACTAGCGCCCAGTCAAAAAGCAGTTAATCCATGGAATTCATTAAAATAAGATGGAAGATTCCTTTTCTTGAAGAATAGAGCATTGTTAGAAAGAAATTAGTTTAAGAAATAGCCAAAATAAGTATAAGGAGTTTTTATCGATTGATTAAACTGGATATGAGTTGCGTTTCTCACGATCGATTGAAATGTTCGTGAACAGTAAGGTTAGCATGCGCTCACCACTCATATCAGTATTAGGTAGCTGAGTCAAAGACCTGTTTATGATCGTAGACAGATAAGTCAACTCGAGTCCCTCTCCGGGGTGATATCTAGAGCAAAGAAGCACGAGAGGGTGATTATGTAGTCAAGAGTCAAAAGTTACATCAATCTTGTCGGAGACTTTCGCAACTCATGCAGCAAATGTAGGAAATCCATCGATCAACCACATGAAGTGTATTGCAATCGAGCCGGTGGCATTTTTTTTCATTATGCACCATTGCTGATAACACATTTTTAAGATTCAAAACAGCGATGAGAAGCATAATGTGCCAAGATCCCAAGAGCCATGGCATGAAAGCAGACCAGCAGAAGGGAAGTATTACTAACATGAGCTGAAATTCTATCTATCAAGATGGTGACGGAATTTATCAACAACATGCACCTCCAATGTCCTACAGTCGCCTTGAATTTCTCAGTCAAACTAATGCATCGCCTACAATGTAGAACCTGATGCCTGGCTGTGTAATCGTTTTGTCTTTGAAGGTGTTGTGTGGATTCATATACCATGTATACACAAACACCCCCACACAAAGGCGCACATACACATCAAGGACAAGACAAAACCCAGGTATTATTTCTTCAATAACATAAACGCTACTCCTTTCCATAACTGAGGGCGCAATTGCTGATGGGCTGGTTTCTTTAAGACCGGACCGAGTGACATTTATAGCGACATGTTTTATGAAGGATATAAACAAAAGGGGATAATACAGCTGCTCCACATTTCTGTCAAAACTCGTAACAGAAGAAATAACGCGATGTGTTTTTGCTTCGGGAATTTTTGTAGTTTGCATATATCTCCAAATGGCGCTAAGATAAACAGGAATAGCCTTTGGGAGTCGACATACTTCGACGCAATGACTTCATGCAAAAATGGACCATGTCGTTGTTTCTTTTTGATAGCTCCAATAATACATGGCTATCTTGAAGAAACATCTCCCTCAATGAAAACATACGTATCCCATGAGACAGCTCACTCTTTTAAGTCATCGTAATTTGTTGCCTGTTTTGGTACGATGATGGGAACATGACTCGATGGACAACAAATATCCTGATGTTGGATGACGTCAGCGGATCAGAGTCTAGTTGAAATAAAGTTTATCAATATTTCTATAGGCAACCTTTCCTGCTGCACTCACACACGCTCATATATACAAAAAAAAAACACATACAAAAGGAGAGGAAGTGCCCTAGGATTTGTGAAAGCGATGCTTGCAGAAACAGAACTATATCGGGGAAAAATAATAAAAAAAGGGCCCCTGGAAAAACCTGGAGGGTTTGGTGTAGGAGGATTCACCCTCTCACCTGCGTCTGCGCCACATTCTCTTTACCGCCTCTTTCTCCCATGAATATTTATTATGTATCATGTTTCTACACAACATGAGAACACGTTGTGACAGCGAATCCTCGAGACAAGGCATATCTGATGGCATGAACAGCCAGGAGATCTCGACCCCAATGCCCAACAACTCTCCCTAACTGAAAAAGACCGTGCAGACAGAAAGAAAAACGGGGTAAAATGAGAGGAGAAGGGAGAAGTCTTGAATATTCATGACAGGATGGTATTTCAATATGCTTTATGCTAGTAATTCGATCGATGCGATTTGGGGAGTATAGTGTTTGGTAGGGTGTGTGGAGAGGGAGGGAAGTGCTACCGTCTGATCCGATTCAGCCTCCGCCGTATTAAACACTCGAAGGTAAAGAGGGTGGCTTGCAAGGAGAAAAGACCCCGCTGAGATGGAAAGATTCGAACGGAAACTACTCGGACATGCTCCGTTCACGAGGCGAGCTAACAGCAGGATGTTAGTGAAGGAGGCATGCCGGTAGGAACACGGGAAAAATTGCGCGCGAATTTCTGTTCTTTCGTGTCAAGAGAATAAATACATATCCGATAGAGGCGTAGTGTAGAATGTTACCTTTGAATAGGAGTGACGGTACACCGATGGTCAAATGCTGGACGAGAATAATGGGCGGCACTTGCCTTTATACCAATCGCTTCTCCCCTCGTTCTGTTCTCTTCATTGTCTTTCTTGGAAGTAGGTGCATGGGGACAGGAAAACTTTCAAGAAAAATTTAAAGAATACGAAAGGAAGAGTATCATAAACCAGAACACATACAGTCAACCAAAGATGATATAACCACCGTATTAAATTATATATATACTTTTTTATTTGCTGAATATTGTATAGAACTGAAGGGAGGATATAAAACATACATTCACTACAGTTGGTGTTCCTCTGTGCATTCTTCTCTGTACGTTATGAGTTTGTATAAGTCTACCTTGTGTCAGGTATGTGATAAAGCGTGTGTGGTTGTGTGTGTGTGTGTGTGTGTGTGTGTGTGTGTGTGTGTGTGTGTGTTTGTGTGTGTGTGTGTGTCTTTATGTATGTAATGCATGTACACTGTGTGTGTGCGTGTGTGAGTCATAAAGAATGACGAAACAAACACGATGCAGGAGGGGGTGGGGTTAGGGGAAAAGTGGGAAAGGGGAGGGGGACACCTAAGAGAACGCGACCTAAGATGAGCCCAGGAAACGAAAGGTCGCTCGAGGTGTCAGCATTGATAAGCTGTTGAAGCGATCACGTGATTAAACGCCATCTTGTTTGTGGACAGTGATGGATGTGGTAGCACCGAGGCGCCAAGGCCGTCCCATAGGAGGGATGTATGTTATTAGCCAGCGATCGGGGCTGATATATAAGGGACCATATATGAGACAAAACGCCCGATGGGGCGGTGAGACCCCGCGAGAGAGGGATAAGAAGCAGCTCTTTAGCTTCTGAATCACAATCTCATATCTTCACACCAACACTATTCCTTGGGGCGATTGGAAATTGGAGTCCATGTTTATTGTCGTTTTATTATCATGAGACATTTTCAACCCAAGAGCAAAACGGTTTGTTGATATCATGTACCGGTATAGACAGCTGACAGTAAGAAAGAAAAAAAAAAGCAACTTGGAGCATGGACATCGTAAAGCCTAATACTGCTGAGGGTATACTTTATGGATTATTCATTTCTGTCTTCCCTTAGGTGATGTGTAACTTGTGAAATCAAATTCATTCGACCCCCTCCTTGACTGTATGTCGAAATGACCTTTGATTTTTTCCCTAAGTTCACTTTCTTACCTTAATTTGAAAATCCTGATTGAGGTAATTGATGTTTGTACCCAC
This sequence comes from Diadema antillarum, assembly GCF_040938485.1. Taxonomy (NCBI): domain Eukaryota; kingdom Metazoa; phylum Echinodermata; class Echinoidea; order Diadematoida; family Diadematidae; genus Diadema; species Diadema antillarum. The sequence goes on from NW_027271593.1 coordinate 261,271, forward strand.
TCTTTATCTGCACATTTTCCCTTGGAAACCATCTTTATCTCACGTGTTTTGCCGTCTTACGGTCATAATATTCTGATTTTCCGCCCAGTTCTATTCCTCACGTTCATATTCCAGGGTGCACTTATATGAACACTTCCCACACTAAGGAACGCTCAAGCGCCTAGTTTGGCAGTCTATAAAGTTCTTCCGTGTATAAGCTTACGCGCCAAAACTGGAAAACCCGACATAGTTCCTCCGCGTGAAGTACAAGACGAACGTCAGCGATACACTCTCTGCTTCTGCATTCACTGATACTCGAAATGGATCTCGAAAATTGTCTCAAACTCTCCAATCGGATATTAGGGTCTTCGCTCTCCTTCCATGAAGTTGAAATATAAGATTCCATTTGATACGAGCTCATCGCGTGTGCTTTTAGCGCAAATTGCCTCGGACGGACGTTTTACCACTCCAAGTTATAGGAGTGTGGGGATGGTTTAAAGGTAACGTCTTCGAAAAATGAGCTACACATGGCATCTATCGAGAAATATCATGATAGAAAAGTATACAAAACATAATCATGAGATACTTGACATATATGTTTACATTATAACTATATAATATAAATGTATTATGGTCATACATACCATACATACGTAATATACATAAAGTCACGTTTGTGTATAGAAATGTACACTGTTTGATGAAGGAAGGAAAGACATAGAAAGCGGTGAGGAAGAATCAGAGATTTCAAGAGAAAAATGCGTCTTTGCAGGATCGGATATGATAGCAAAAAAAAAAAACTGTACGCGCAAAAAACATGAGTACCTGGAAGTGGAGATGAAGAGTGCTAGATCGCGTTGTAGATTAGGAAAGAAGGGAACAGAGCGAACAAAACAGAAAGAAAATGTGGGGAAAATGCACGAGAAGAGAAAAAATAGAAAAAGGGAGGAGAGCGAAAGAACTTGAAACATATGAAAAATATATCATCTCTTTCATTCAATTGTTGATTTTGACCGCTACAACAAATGAAGAATAGAAATGCACACTTAGAAGATTATACATATGTGGTGGGGGGGGGGGAGACAGAAAGTATACCTTCTCTATATCAGTGTGAGAAAGATGATCGGTGGAAGAAAGAAGACAGTATTGAGCGAGAAAGATAGAGAAGAAGTTCAAGGCATGAAATAGATTCTATAGATGGAAGGACTGACAGGCAGTTGAGACGGAGAGAGAAAACTTGTTTATGCCTCCCAGGGATCACATGTTTGACATGTTTAATGGACGAAGCTAGAAACAAATAAACAAAAAGGAGAAAAGAATCGAGTAGGAAAGATATGTTTGTGGTTTGTCATCTTTGATGAGAAAAGTAAGGAAAACGAGAGATATCAGGTCAGGGATATTATTATGAGTATACGAGTGTCTGCATGTGAGATAGATATTTAGATGGTGAGAGAATGGGAGAAAGAGAGAGAAATATATAAGAAAAGAGAAGAAATACGGAGAGATAGAGAGGAGTATAGTAGATGGTCCCCACTTAAGTTATCGCCATCAGAGGAAGAGGCCCTTCAAAAGCCATCTGGAGCTAAGGCTGACAAAACGAGCCCGACTTTTATTGAATTACCCGCCATGAATGCACTCCATATCTAGGCAGCGGTATAAATTGCCTCTCCCCGTAATGCACATAACATCGAACCTGACGCTGAATATTGTTGGGATCTTAACTTGGATGGTTCTATTGCATTTGCCAAGTTCCCTTCGCCACTCCAAGGCCCGAGCGCTGCTTCTTCTAAACCTTACCTGGTTTCAAGACTGTATTTCTCTTTCTTCTGTGCCATGCACTTTTCCTCGAAGAAAGTGACAACATAAATCGAATGACATGAAAAATGCAGCCTCGTGAAATGCAGTTCTAATCGTGTTACAAACTCATTCTAGCAGCGGTGCGTTTTCTGATATCACGGAGAATGTGCCATGCGCTGTTTTGACATACATAGTTAACAGGAAAAACACAATCATGTTACAAGTCGGCAACAGCCAAAACACACCATGAATTTGAGATCCAAGTTCTACCATAAGTCAGAGCAAAATTAGCAAGGAATCCACAGAAGTGATACAGGACGAAAAGGAGGAGGGACTTATATTCTCTCCTTTTTTTCCCACGTCATCAACTGGTGTAAACCGAAGCCCAAAACTTGCCCCTATGTCTTTTGTCACGATCATGTCATCAATAAAGCCTCGTTGATCACGATGATAATGTTATTGCTTATATAAGAGTGGGATGTAACAATGAATCCAGAGAAATGGTATGGTTGATTAACCATGGCACATTAACTCTAATTATGGTTAATGGTTTGTTACATTGTGAAAAAGAAAAAAAAAATGTTGTGACAATAAATCAAACTGTCTGTTTACTCAAGGCAAGGCAAGATATTCAAATCTTGTTTTTTATGGTTATCAAACATATAGATATCAACGCATTCTTACAGATTAAAGTTCTTCGATTCAATGATCTGAATTAGGTCTATTTAATTCAATTGCCCAAAACGAGCTTTGATTGTATGGCCTATAGGTGGGAACAAACCGGCTCATTTCTTTCTTTTTTTGTTAAGGGAAATAATATGTCGAGTATTTAAAAATGAAGCATTGTCCTTGCGATACTGCACATTCTTTTTTGTGTGTGTGTTTGTATATCATGAGTTTTGAAGGAATGCAACTTTTTTTCTTGCACCCCCCCCCCCCCCCCCCCCCCCCCCAGCAGTGCTTTCTGAAGTTGTGTTCATATTGTAGCATGCTAGGTAGGTATTAGCCCATTTCTTTCTGTGTGTCTGGCTTGTTTGAAAAGCTTCGTAGAACAATATTTAAGTCCAAACCGAGAAGGCTTAAGTGTGTCGCCAAGAGAGATTAAACCATTCACAGTGTACCGAGGGGGAAAACAATATATCACTTTTTTTCTTTTTTTTATACTCAAACATTATCGAAGTTCACTGAGGCTCCAAGAAAGAAAAAGTGACTGTCGGAATTAAATCGTAGCTGGGAGAATCCGAACTCAATATGATCCTCCGATGTATCTCGGTGGCGCTGTGGATGGCCGGTATTTTCTACGATTAGGGTCGAGCCAGGTCTCTTGATTTACTGCCAATTTGAGCAATTTGTTTGATAAGCCGCTGGGATGGATAGACGAGCGACGTTCAAACCTTAAGGATGCAAGAGGGATTCCTTTACGGATACACCTGACGTTCTACTGGCGGGGGTCAGCTCTGGGGTGGATAAAAGGTTAGCAATTTGCGCGGTGACTATTCTACTCTTTAAAATGTTAATTTATGGACTCCCTAGACGTGGCGCCAAAGATTTCGCCTTACATAGTGAAGAAAATAAGAAATGTTCCACAATCATTGACAACGGATGAAATATATCACCATCTCAAATACCGTTTTTAATCGTCAGGTGCATTTGACTCTGAATTCTTCATCCATGTATGATGTACAGCATATATATATATATATATATATATATATATATATATATATATATATATGTGTGTGTGTGTGTGTGTGTGTGTGTGTGTGTGTGTGTGTGTGTGTGTGTTGCTATGTATGTATAGATACAAATTCACACAAACACAGGACATACACATGCACTTTTGCACACAAACCCGCACAAAAAAAGCATTACATATTACGTAATAAATATCAGTTGTCATCGTTCCACTGCAAGCAATTGAAAAGGACGACCACAAGTCGCTTCAATAAAAAGCGCATAAAAGTACATTTACTGACAGTTTTTCAACCTGTTAGGAAAAGAATGCACACACCCGGACGCACACATCGCCAACACACACGCACTTAAGCCACACAATCACACACTTTTTTTATCCAATATCGCATTGTCCAATCAAGGCATGTATGCCCTATTATTCATTAAGGAAGCGGATCGGGCTATTCTCGGACTTCGATTGAAGGCCGCCTTCAAAATGTCAAACTACTCTGCAGTTTCATAGCTGCACTATTTTGCAAGTCCTGCCAATATCAACAGCGACCAAAGAAAAATCATCTGAGGAGAGGGATTATCTTCAGAATACAATCATCCCATCTTAGATTAGATCAGTCTTTCTTGGAGAAATGCAGCTGTTATTAGGAATTATATTATCCTTCGTATACCTTAGTGCGTCTACTAGCCATTTTGGCATGGAGTCCTCGAATATGTGTCATTAACTATTGCATTATATGACCATTCATTCAACCCGATGAATTTCATTGTATTATAAGTTGTCATCTCACTTATTACCCCGTAGTTTGGGATGTTTAATTGTTTAGTAACGTCAGACTATTTTTTTCTATCTTTTCTTGGAACAGAGAAGATATTGACGGTAATCAAACTGTTGAAGGCGTCATCAACTAAAAATCATCATTTTTTCTCTTTTAGGTCGTCAAAATGTTACGACACTTGAAGAAGATTTCGATTTTTTTTCTCTCTTTCTTTATGAATGATTTTAACACTCCAAATTTTCAACCATCACAGATGACCCCGTGCAATGTGACTTTAGACATCTCTGGTGTTCCAGGTTTCATATCTTTCCCGGAAATAGATGGCAATCTCGTTCAAAGTGTTCAATTTTGTGCCCTTAATCATCTCTTTCTCATCGTGTGAGTATGATTTTGCTTTCTAAAACCTTCAAACTTTCATGTAATGTTAATTATTGCACTCAGATATCCAAATATGTATAGACAACTTCAAGCAAAGAAGATTGGTTTCCATCCGGATTCGAACCCGAGACGTCAAAGTTTTCACTATTTATCATTCGTTTCTGGTCAGTAATTTATATATATATATAATAAAGAAATGGTGACAAAATCGTCAAACAATGATACTCTGATATATGAGTGACATTTTAAAATGTCCACACACTAAAAGCTCAAAATGTTTACACGTACATGTCTTTATCGAAGTTGGATAAAAAAAAAAAACTCACACAAAGCAGAAGCGCCAATAAACTTATGTGCTCCGGAATTAAATCTTTTGCTCTTCTGTAAATCATCCGTTGCTTATGATTGTTAAAAAGACAATTCTGGTGATATAAAAGCAAAATTGAAAACCTGGTTTACTGGATGTTCTCTTTTCGTCGACTACATTGAGATTTCTTTTGCTTTGGAAGTGATAAATTTCGGGTTCCGGGAAAAGTCATAAGCACATCTGTGCTGGATGAGTGTGTAAACACGATGTAAACAGGTGCATATTCATGAAGAAGAAAATAATAAAATACCACGGCTAATTAACTCCCTTGGAGTGCACATAAATCATATGCCAAAATTAGATTTTATCGTAAAATGAATTGTATACGAACAAGGAGGCCAACACGTAATATCAGACGCAGGCAGTACACATAAAGCATTTTTTTTTTTCATGTGACATGTTATTGCCAGACGTATAAACAGCTCTGCTACTTTTTCGAATTTCATTAACTTGACGGATCTGAATCGCCTGAACACGTGATTTTATATATATATATAAAGAATTATCATGGAAAGACACCAGAATTCTACTCCAAATCATGTCCAGTGCAACTAAGAAATTAAGAACGCTCCATTCAAATCGGCAGATTTCTTGCTACGTACATGACGCATGATGTTGCTATGCAGAAGCAAATTTAATGCTAGGAGAGTTTTAAGCCCATTCATATATTTCATGCTGTGACTATATCTATACTGCCTCGGCCGCTGTAACTACAGTATACTTCTCTTTTTCTTTTCTCGAGTCTGTCTCTTTCTCAATCACAATGCAATTCAATAGGCGGAGACTAATGCAGGGCATTTGAATGGACACGGATTCCCATGTGTAATGTCTTCCCGAAGGTGAACATCACGTTCATACGGAGTATCAGAAGAAAAAGAAGTCTTGATTTCTAACGCAGATAGTGGCCTCAAGTAAATCTACAATGGATTGCTTTTTTTTTTCTTTGTGAATTTGTCATTAGACGTTTTAGGTGGCAAATTTGAGGAAGGACTGCATTGTGTACAAGACATTGTTTTGAGGGTCAAGTTAAATGCTTCCCATTTTGAGCTTTATTTTGTGTGTGTGTGTGTGTGTGTGTATGTCTGTCTGTCTGTCTAGTTTGTTTCTTTCTTTTCCTTTTGTCTTCTGTCTTGTTTGATTCTCTGTGGTGAGAATATCAATTATAAGACCAGCATGACTTTTACTATACTATGTTAGATTCCTCCCTAAGCTTTCTCTTTCTCGACGAGACAATGTATATAGGCAAACGTCATTGAACGTCTAAACCTTGGTATTTGTTTATTTTTTGTTTTTTGCTTTCCAACGCAGTATGGGCTCTTTTAAATATGATAATAAATCATTCGTTGAGCGCAGAAACTATACCTATATAATATCCAACTTAGCTGCAAGAGCTTCTTCATGTTCTTAATGCTATTTTTCTGCGGTGCCCTATGATAAATATTACAAAATTGAAGGAGTTCGTGGAGGTGCGAGTTTATCAAAATCCAGCATCAACCGAGGTTTTCATGACCCTTATCCTTTACATCCACAGTGACATCACTGTGTTCCAGGGATAAGTCTAAAAAAAAAGTGTTAGCACAGTTCCAGGCATAGAGCTACAATTTACACAAGCGAATGCCAACGTAGGCGGACGTCTTGGAGTTACCGGTGTTTTGTTTGGCAACTTGATACTCCGTAAATAATATTCTAAGAGGATATTTCTATACCCGTAGCACGCCTGAAAACTTGACCTGCAGCTCTACATGTAGTATCCCACCCCACCTGTCCAGTCCCCTGGAAGGTAAATATGGGGTAATGCGAGGGCGTGAGGCTACACCATCAGAGAACCTCCAAGAAGGAAGAAGAGAAAGGAACCGTGGAATTCTAAATTGATGTTTATGAGATAGGGAGATAGGAACCACAACCTAACCGCAATATTGTAGCATGTATCATATAATATTGTATGTGTCATACTGCACTTATTTTAGAGCCTATTGATATTGTGATCAGTGACAATCTTCGCTGTGTGCTAACATGAACAGTTATTAGTGGCAGCGAATGCGATCGGAAGATCCATAAGCAATCTAACATCTGTGCAGGGAAATCTATATTTTGCATAAAATGACAAGTAGAAAATAACAAGCAATCAAAACTTAATGAAATGGCAGCTATATTTATACAATACTGACTCATTTGCACATACTGTATAATACTTTGCAGCAGCCATTCAGATCCTACACTGATCAATTCGTGCTCTCCATAATTGTAAAGAATCGATATTGATATTGTTTCGACTCAAGTACATTATTCAGCGAGCGTTGCGTGGTTGTGGGATGTTAATGTATGTATAAGTTGAGAGGAAGCCAGGAAACCGCATGACAAATCGTTTTACAAAGCATTACAGTATATAGATGACCACACTATTTGTTATGCGGTGTGTGAAGAGCTTCTTCAAGCGCTCACCACAAAATCCAATGTCAGCTGAACAATTCTTCTCTTCCTCCTCTCTGCAGACAAAACATGAAATGGAAGCTATTCTGTTTTAGCGGTGAAAACCAATCATATTACCTGATAAGCAAGGTACTCTGGGAATGAACAATGAATATGTCATAAATCTCATCATATAGATTATTTTCCATTTCAATCACATTTATTTCAGATTAAAGCAACAGATCAATACAACATTTTTGTTTCGTTTTGTCTATAAGCCAAGTGGAACGACTATATACGAGACATATCACATCAACTATCGAGTAACATACAATGTACACCCACTACACGCACACTAACACACATAGAGACACACACACATACACACGCACACACACATCATTCACTGCAAGGGGTTCGCTTGGCTAACCAACATTGCCGTTAATTTCCTTCATAATTATCCCAATAAAACGAGCATATAAAAATCACCAATGTCAACCTCAAATCAAAGTGTTAAGAAAATGCCTTAACGAGTAAAACTTTATGAATATTTCTTGCATCTCTTTTCAGATTATTCTGTAAGATTAATGATTTTAGTCACAAAAGACCCCAGGCAAGCTGAAGATGGAAGGAGTGAGATAGATAGATAGAGAAGTGATAGATTATAAGAAATTTTATTCGTCTTACCCTCAGGTAAAACAATGCTTGTCGCGTGCCGAAGAATGGAAGAGCGCGAAGAAGTTAGTTTGCCCTTAGAGACGCCGGCAAATTGGCAACGAATCATCAAACGAATGCATCAAAACGGGGGAAGCACTGCCAGGGAGAACATTGTACAGCATCAATCACGTTTTGGAGCGATACGATGATGACACAATATGCATGGAGATAAGTAGGCCATTATCCTAATGTCTTCACTTACATGGCAGACACGTTTGTTACGTATCGATTTTAATAGCAAAGGAAACATTGATGTCTTTTTAGTCCCAACCGTCTTGAATGTGCGATAAAATTACCAGCGTATTTTGAGAACCTTATAATCGAATGTTAAACATTCAAGACACGTAGGTCTATTTGCAGCAAGCGCAGTATTATTGATTCGGTATTGTAATATCCCGTCATGAAGTCATGATTTATTTCCTTTCAGCAGACTGAAAGCTTCCCACGTCTGGATGTAAAGGAGTCCCGGAAAGTGAAAATAATCTTGCGTAAGAGGAATACAAATCAGTTCTTCATGCAAATTTGATTCCAGTGACAGGATAATAATGATGATAATATTGTAATATTGTAAAACACTACGAATAAAACTAAATAGTGAATGACGTGATATTAAACAAACAAACTAATTAACTGTGTCTGGGAACAAGATACAACAATGCATATACAAGGGGGGGATTCAATGGTTATCTGTGAACTATAACTGCAGAAAATAAAATTTCTTAAAGTTTCTACGTCGATGGGGAAAACGTATCCTGAAAACTTCATAATCAAGTGCATTTTACGAGGAAAACTAAGGCAGACATTTTCTTAATTAATAGTTCGGAACGCTTGCCCAATGACAAATTGAAACACCCACATACACACAAAGAAAAGAAAATCGGGCAAATGAAGATGAAAGATATATATAAAAAAAGTTAATTTGATAGGTTTAAGCAGGGAGGTGAGAGAAAGGAATAGAGTGTAAGCAGATCGTTCGTCGTCTTCCTAGTACTCTCTAAAAAAAATCGAGTGAAAGTATTCACTCTTGAAGGAGTGAATATAAAAAAGAGTGAATTTAGAGTGAAATTGGAGTGAATTTCGAGTGAAAGTGTTCATTTTCACTCATTTTGGAGTGACCTCAGGGATCACTCGAAGATTTTGGAATGATCCCTAAGGTCACTCTTCAACGAGTGAAAATAAACATTTTCACTCGAAATTCACTCCAATTTCACTCTAAATTCACTCTTTTTTTGTATTCACTCCTTCAAGAGTGAAAATTTTCACTCGATTTTTTTTTAGAGAGTAACGTGTGAAATGTTGCAGAGATGGAGCAATGAACAAGTTGGGTCTGAGGATGCACATTTTTACACACTGTTTGAGTGATACTTAGGTGATGCAGAGCGTTGTCTAGTTTTACTATTACATAGACTGAATACAACGTCACTGAAAACTTTGAGGGGTAAAGTGGTAATCATGTAATACATACATGAGCATTCCGTTTCAAGTCTGAAAAAAGTAGAGAGTGCTCCCTCTTCTTTAAGTTTGTCTCTTCGTCTGCTCTCCCCTTCTCCTCATCTCTCTCCCTATTGTAAATGTGTGTGTGTGTGTGTGTGTAAAGTTGTGTGCATGTGAGTGTGTGTGTAGAGGGCATGAGCATTGAGGTCCTATTACTGCGTGTTTTGATGAAAATCATGATCCGTGCAGGGATAGATGAAAGATATGCCTAGTTTTGTCAGCTTAGTTCACTGAACGTCCTATCTTTTCGTATCACTTACGAGTGACACACCAGTCCTTGGTATGATACATATCGCAGAAGCAGGTTGAGGGCAGTCTTGTTTACACCGAAATTTATTTGCTCACTGGAGCGTAACGGCCGTCGGTTCCACACTTGTAAATTGGGTCGTACCTCAAACTAGATTCAACCTGACGTTCATCTCTGCTTGGGGGGGGGGGGGGGGGGGTGGTAGAGGGACGAGGGGGTTTTCAATATGATTCCAACATCGAATGCACATCCACGAAGGTGGACTGAGTCGGTTTCGACAGCCGTGATTTGTCGAGATGTTATTTCGTCCCCTGCCTCTACATCCATCCATTCTCCAGGATTTAAAAGACAGATTTTGTTCTTTTATCCACGGCAGTACCAGCATCACGTTCAGCCGGTATTACCTCAATCATCGTGAATTTGAGACTGCTCGCATAGAATTGAGGACCTGTCAGATATTGCGTTCTCTCATTACTCATCGTTACCTTTTCCTGGGAGAACAGGTTGTCTTCTATGACCTGTTATCGATTCCAATCCTGGACACCATCAATCTTAATCGATCCCTTGTCACTCATGTTTCATCACTGTGAATTAACGCCAGTATAGTGCTATATATGTTATTGGAGCCCGACATTCTTTAACATGTTTCTTAGAATTCAAGTTATTCATTTGAATGTTAACAGTAAGATAGATAATTCCTCATTCATACCTCTATACTCACCAAGTAACTTCTACTCTCTCCTTTTTTTTTTCATTGCTGCCGGTAAGCTCTGATTATCTTCCTTCTGATGATACCTCTTTGCGAATGTAATGTGATTAAATGTATCAAGACGAAACATGTCTAACAAATTATATTAATTCCTGGTCAGTTTCCTTCTGTTTGCGTTCGTTACATACTCAAAAAGCTGCATCACTTCGGTGATCCCTCGCATTTATCCCCAAGTTGAATTATCCTTCGGGTTTATGCCAGGTTCAAGTGTGTGCGTGTGTGGCACACACATACACACTGCTATAGCTTCTGACCATTCGAGCATTGAGAATTAAGGGTTTCTGGGACTGTACTAGGGCTTTCTATAGCTCAGTCGGTAGAGCACCGTGCTAGCAATCCAGAGGTCTCGGGTTCGAATCCCGATGAAATCCCATTTTCTTTACTCATTTTTCCACTACTTGTCTAATAAATCATATCAATTTGTGGTCAGTTTCTTTCTGTTTACGTTTTTAAGACAAAATATGATTAACAAAACTTGCCTACCAGAATCATAAATGATTTTATTCATGAGACGCCCAAAGTTTCTTCAATACGAACAGTCTTTGTTTAACTTGAGATTCAAATTTGTACAAAGAGCATTGGACGCATGAATCTGAGGTCTCAGCTAAAAATTTATGCAGGTTATTGATACTCTCGTTTTATATTTGACACCAGTAAGGTGCAAAGGTAGATGCAGGAAGCATTAGGAAAAATAAGGGTCTTTTATTTCTTTCTTTTTTTTGCCTCTATTTTTGTGAACAATAAATAAGTCATCTGCAAAAAACGCACATCCACACACTGTTAAATATTCTGCTGATCGTTAGTTATCGGTGAACATTCAGGATTGCCTATCATTATTTTTTCAAAATGTATACTTTATTGTGTGCGATCAATGACTCGCTGTAACTAGTTTTTCATACCAGTTCCTCTTTTACAACGATGTCTTTAAACCTGACATGTATTGAAGGCGACATCGTGCACACCAAAGGCCATCGTCAACACTTTTTTTTTCTAGTTTAATTGTATTCAAATTTGCGTCTCATAAACTTGACATTCAAGGAACTACTAAACGAATATTTCCCTTTTATGCTTGTCCTCTTTAAGTCGAAATATATTGCGGATATAATGTGGGTGTGAAATATACGTCCAGCGATAACCCACAAAGATAAAGCACGTGGCAATGGCGGATGCATTTGTTAGGGGCGATGACAGATGATAGTGAGATAAGAGAAATAAATGTGTCTTGAACTTTAACGTTAAGCAGCCCCCGTATATCCTATGATGACAGAACATCTGTCTCCCTATTGATCATCGTCGCTAGCTTGTCCTATGACTTCTTCCTGGGAAATAAAGACAGGGAATACATAGCATTTACATACTGTCACACTGACTCACTATGCATCAGTATCTTCCGACTAATACAGCATATAATTACGATCGGAGAAGATATTCATTACAAAGATGGGTCAATGTCTTGCAAACGCGTTTTGTCGTAGGCGTAGAAGTATAGTCAAAATAGGTCATATAAATAGACAGATAATTAACAGGCGACGGCGTAAACGAAAAAAAAAACATGTTTTATATCTACTTCTATGACTTACCCGCATTAAATAGCTAACGGTCATTTTACGCTGAAAGACAAACATCGGAAATATAGATTGAAAGATCATGTAGACACATAGATAGGTGGACTGACAGGTGAATGGAAAGTTAGAATTGATAGATAGATAGATAGATAGATAGATAGATAGATAGATAGATAGATAGATAGATAGAGATAGATAGATAGATAGATATAGATAGATAGATAGATAGATAGATAGATAGATAGATAGATAGAATAGATAGATAGATAGATAGATAGATAGATAGATAGATAGATAGAATAGAAATGTTATCGAAATGGTCGCGAATATCAGTTCTAAAAACTAGAAACTAGGTATTTCATACGCCACTTCTATCCCGATGATTGTATTTTTGAGGGTGTATGGAATTAAATGACATTGCGTAGTGCCAAGTTGTAAATGATTCTCTTTCTCTGTCTTTTTTTTCTACGCACATAATTTCATATATGAACACATATTCGTGTTTGTGTACATAAATATATGAATACATAATTGCACATACATAAACATTTTCATGAATACACACATAATGTATTCATGCTGATTATGAAAGTGTGTGCACTTTATGCATCTAGTTATGTACAGTATATATTAGGCCTACAACACTGTAATATGAACATTTACACGCATATATAATCTTGAACAGAATGTGTAGAAACATCGAGCCAATACTTACATGCATATTCAAAAAATATCTGACTGTGTGTTAAATTTTAGCTTTCGTGTGCTCATGCGTTTGTCTCTTTTGTCTCCTTATTCACAGGCTGCCTGTCGTTGTTTCTGGGACAGGACACGGATTCTCGGCATTGCAAACCCGTATAAACTGGGTCTGGGACACGATTGCTCCCATTTCACTCGTCTCGGCTTGTATCTGGTCTAAAGAGATGGCATGACAGACACGCTTTAACAAATAGAGGAAAAAAAGAAAGGACATATGCACAATACATACTCACACACAGACACACAGACACCCATTCTATCTGTCTGTCAGTCTGTTTCTCTACTACCTCTCTATCTATCTCTGTGTGTCTCTCCACGCACACGGACATACACACGCACGCACGTACACACACAGCACGCAAACACACACACACACACACACGCACACACACGGACACACATACACACACACACACACACACACACACACACACACACGCAATTAGAGAGAATAATGGGGGAAATACCGGGAAGTGTATAATGACAGCTAAATGCTTTTTTTTTTCGAGTGTCCTCATAGGCTCACAGCCGGAGATAAGGGGTTCACATCAGCGTACGAAGTGAGCGTGAGCACTACCACTCCCACAGAGCAAGTGTGGTCCACGATTCCTAGTGATTGATCGTGTAAGGTCATTAGCCTGAATATGGCTAACGTGTTTCGTTTCGACCTTTTCATTAACGAGCGACAGGTGCAGGGAAGGTAGGGCCACACGACGCGTTTAACCCATCAAGCCTAGGAATTACATATCTGTCATTTGGTGCTCCATCTCTGAATTTTGAGTTTTCTATTCGTTGTTGGAATTTCATTGGGTCGAGTTAAAGTTCGTTCTCATTTGAGCCCTTTGCTGGTCATTATCATAATCTTTTGTTTCACTTGCAAAAAACCCGAAATTGTAGTAATCGCTATATATGTATATTACTGATCCTATAACTGACAACTCACTTTAGGAGATCAAAGTTGCTGTTTCACTGTACGAGCAAATGTCTTTGGAAATTTCTCTGATTTTGTGTAGACTTAATGAATTTAATCAGTGCCACGTAGTGATTCTCAATATATAAATATTCATCGAAAATCAGAGGAACAAGTTGATGAGGACAAGACAAGATTTTCTGCAGCAGAGTACCCCAGGACTTGATGTGTTAAGGGGAATACCCAGTTCCCATCAATGGATCTGTAGTAGTAAACAGTAAAAGCGTGACACAGCAGTCATACCCTTAATCGCTTGTCCCTAAATGATTTGATAGACTGATCAATACCTTGAAATTATTATCGTAAGTTATAATGCAGACACTATGCGGGGACATTCGAAATATTGGCATAAAGTTCGTTTGTTAATCGTTTAATGATAAGGCTTTTGTACAGGGGCGGATCCAGGAATTCCCTAAGGGGGGGGGGGGGTGGGGGGCGCCTTTACAAATTTAAAGGGGCGCGCACGCCCCAATGTTTCTTTTTATTTCTTTTGTTTAAAAAATAATAAGGAGTGGGGGGGGGGGGTTGGCCCAGTGCCCTCCCTCTGTCTTCAGACAGACAGTGGCTCTACTTAACAGATTTGATGACGTAGATGTTTGAAATCTGCATAACCGGTAAGTTCGTTTCTCTTAACGACGTTGATTTATAGCGCAAAACTGGAAAGAATCTTATGACCAAAATATCATCATCATTATCAATATATCATTACGGCTGTCATACTCATGTTCATCACAAACATTATTATCTTAAGTAATAACACTTCTGGCAACAGCCGTATTAGATGGAGTAGTAGTGTACATTAACATTGTTATCATTACAACACTACCATAAGGACTACGTCAGATGCAAAAGTTGACATGATAAAACAGCAGAAAGAAAAAAAAATGAAGTATTGAGTATTAGAATTGAAAAAATAGCTGGTCGTTTCTCGTGAAGAACACATTGTCACTCTCGTCAGAATTCCAAACGACACTTTTATAGGGGATACTATTCTTCAAGAAGAAGGGAAAAATGCCTAATGAACATGAAGACACAGTTCGTCGAAAATTCCGCTGTCAGAGTGTTAGATACGCTATACTTTAAAACCATTATTGAAAAATATTCTTATCGGTTTATGTGTAACAGTTTTGAACGATTATCGTCATGACCGTACATGCATACACATATAACATCATAACTAATTGTTTTATCTGGGCTACCAATGCACCGACTTGCCGTTGGCGATCCATGATTCCTGTATAGTATAATAAAAAGGGGCCGCAGCGCAAGCATAGCAGATTACTCAACGTGACTGACTCAGTGAAAGCACCTGATTTGCGAATAGAACGACGATCACCACACTTTTCAGTCAGACGTCTGTTTTTGTTTGTGTTTTATTTCTCGAGGTTGCAAAATTGAAGATCATATCGAGAAATATATGGAGTGGTGGAAGCAAAAAAAAAAAAAAAAAAAAAAAAAAGAGAAGTCTGGCCCAAATCTCAGAAATAACTGATTAGCCTCTAGAGGGATGAAGGAGCTGATGGAGTAAAATGAGATTCGAGGGAAGTGATAAGAACTAAAAGCAGAATGAGTGGATCAGATTTGCGAGGAAGAACGAATCCGAAAGGGGGACTATGTCCCCGTGGTCATTATACCCAGAAACGTGTATCATATCGAGCACATCCAATGTGGTCATCTATCATCTTCAATCAGCATGAATGAGGACCGACATTTCGAGAGAGAAGAGAGAAGAGAAAGAGAAAGGGATGGAGAGAGAGAGAGGGGGGGGGGACAGAGACAGAGACAGAGAGGGAGGTAGATAGATAGATAGATAGATAGATAGATAGATAGATAGGCACCACACTTTAATCCGTAAGATGTGACTGAATGGTAAAAGTTGCTAGTGCAGATTTGCATAATATCCCTTAGAGACTATTCCAGCCTATCATTCTGATAGCTACCCAGGCAGTTATTAAATCACGTTAATGGCTCCCTTCCTGCTATCCAGAATACTTTATAGATCTATGGCCAATTTTGGCCTCTATCCCTTTTAAGTTGCCATTGTAAAAAGCTGCATTTTTCAATTCGATGATGCCTAAAAATGATTAGTCAACGAATCCCTGTTTTGAGAGGGTACAAATTAAAGGGGTGCAAGAGAAGGGGAAATTGAGGATACAACTCCACGCACACACACACACACACACACACAATTCTCATTTGAGATAAAGGAAAATAATAAATCCGCTTGAAAAGACGAAAAACTAAGGATTATGGCCAGAAACTTTGGAAACATTAGAACCTACAATCCCCAAGGAGATCAATCCCCTATAGATTTCTCTTCTATGATCCTAGCCCCCTCCCTCTGCCCTCTATTACTCCTGCATAAACCCCAGCAGTAGAAGTGGTGTATGAAAGCCGGACCCCTACTCATTCCCATCTCCATCTTTAGCATGTGAGGTAAAATAAATACTAGCTGGCCCCTACTTTAGTGCCCATGAAATCATTTGAGTGTTCTGTGATGGACACGCAAATAAGTGAATACTTACCACGCTCTTCAAACAAGCATTAAAGTTTGGCTGATGAAAGAAATAGAATCCTGCGAGGATGACAACCGCAACACTCTTATAGAACAGACATAGAAAGACTGCTACTCAAAGATTCATCCTACAAATTTATCCTTAAATCATAATGAAGAGAACTTGCATTATTACAAAAATAGAGGACAGTCAACGTCAACAACACAAAGATAAAGCTTCTCAGAAAAAGATACAAGCAAATAAACAAACACAGTTTTAACGTGCATGAAATGAGAATAATTGATCAACACGACGCACAGTTCTTTTTCCTTCATCACTAAAAGTTTGCCAGAGACATTGCGAGTACAAAAACACGACAGATAACATTGATGCGTAAAAGTTCTGATTTATAGATATACCTGTTAAAAAGGTATGATGTATACTCTCACTCCTCGGCTTCAGGAAAACCAAGTGTGGTCTGTTGAATGAATCTTGCTCGTGAAGATATGGCTACTCAGAACCGTCACCGTGATTATCGAATCCACCCTAAAAGCATGAAAAGATTCCTCTCTTTTTTCTTCCCAACTGAGGTCTGTTCCTTGATGCACGAGCGAGCAGCTGTCAGCCTCCGTAATCGTCGAAATAAACGCACGCCGATACTCGCGGACTGAGAATTCTCCACGGGGGAATAATGTCTTGCCCGCGAATGGAATTCAGGATCATTAATTCCAATCAATTACAAAATAGCAGAGTTCAACTGACAGTTCGCTGCTCCAGATTCGCTTCTGAATAGCTTACATTTAATGTTTTCTCCTTTGTTTCTAACAAATCATAAAAAAAAGGGTTATAGTGGAAATCTGTTGAATTCGGATAAAAAACCGCACCACACAACGAGTAAAGAAATTTATCACACAATTATTCACTTTAAATTCATCGTTCATTAAAAAAAAATCATGGACAAGTAAATCCATGGGAACTTCAATCTTAATTTCATTATATTGATATTCTATGAAATGTACAGGATTATATCAATTTACTCAACAATGAATGAAATATCGAACATCTATTCTATGAGACATGGATATGAGAGTTTCATTTTTGTAACAGACAGGCCGTGTAAGTATGACAGCTTCAAATGTCCTCAGAGAAAAGGTTAATATGTAGAGAACACCGTTGCAAATGAATAACAGATATTACACGGATTTTTTTTTTCATGATTTTCTCTTTCTTACAAGTCGAAATTAGGATTTAGTAAACGATTCTAAACGTTAGTATTCTGGAACTATGACGCACCATCTTATGTCCCATTTTAATGTTATTTTTATATGTTTCGATTTGACTGATGTATCTACACATCATGATTAATGATTTGATTTGACAGTTGCAAACTTCGACACTGGGCGAAGACGATGACTGTAGTGAGAAATATCGATCAGAAATCAGCTTTAACTATCACGTGTCATGTGTGAGAATCAATCTTTGTGGTAACTTCTGTTATTGTACCACGTAATGTGTAATATACGTGTAGTTTAGCATTTAGTTAAGTACAATCCTATTTCTATTTCTCATTGATCCGCACACTGAAGGAGAAACGCAAAAATGAACGAATAAAAGCAAAGCAGTTTTCTTCGAAAAACAAATATTGCTCCTGCAGTGGTTTACGATTCGGATGTGACAAAACAATGGAAAATGGGTCATACCTAGCTGAGTTCTTTAAGTCTCGACAAAATAGAACATTTTCATTTTGTTTACAAACACACACACGCACACATACACGCACAGAATTTGAACAAGATTGTCATGATTGTAGCGCGAATGTGTTTTATATTATCAAAGTATTCTTATAGCAGGAGAGGTGATGATTGAAAAGAAAACGCACGCACACACACAGAGATAGAAATAGACTTTTCAGAGATTCAATACAAAGTAATGTCGTTTTTTCATTCAGCGAACAAAAAAAAAAACACACACGTTTTTGCTACAGTTTGTATAATACGCTTCAATAATCACTCCTAATTTTGAATACCGCTGAACGTCATCAGGTCATTTTTCAGTTTCAAAATACATACAGCGCTCGTGTATCATCTACACTGAAGTCAAGCAATGATAACCTCTGATCTACGCTGCTAACCAAACGCCGTTTTCTTCGCTGTAAGGAGCGCTGGAAAACTTGACTGATCGCCTGTCAGCCCAAATCCTTTCTGTCCCAGCGGGAAGGTCGCAACGTTACGGCGAGGTCGGCGACAAAGCGAAAGCGCATCGTTTGATCTCCGTTTGATGCCGATGTCTGTAGACCGACGGGGAAAGAACGATGAGAAATGCAGCCGAGAAGACACGAATTACGATCGTAGCCTCGTCGGCATCGTAGATGATCAGGGTCTAAGTCGATACGATGAAGTTTGAATTTTGATTTGTAGTACACTTGGGAAATTTCACAACGCAAAAAAAAACCCAACAAGACAAATAAACACACACAATCGTCATGAAAGGGAAAGTACCCCGTGAGTATTCAAAGGTTATGTACGCATGCGCAGAAAGGAGTTGCTGTATTTTTTTTTTCTCTCTCTCTATCTATCTGTGTGTTTGATGCACGGCTGGAATGTGTGCGTTTTGGGGAGGGAAAATGAAAGCTTGAGGTAAAACTTGTATGTGGCGTAGATGTAAAGGGCCCCTGCAATTATATCATGGCCATCGCTTGGTGCGTATATAAATCAGGTTATCTTAATGCTAATCAACTGTATCTCCCATGCGTGTATTGAAATCGCCAATCAATTGGTTTGGAAATTTTAATGTCTCAAGAATAATTATCATAATTATTATAAAGAGCATGTACATATAACAAAATAATGCATGGTGCACTTACGGTAATAAATCTTGTTCTGATCTATCTGTACCACTCTGCAAGCAAACTATGAGCTGTCCCGCAAAAAAAAAAAAAAAATAACATGAATATATCGAAATCTCAAAAATTCAAACAAAAAGCGATATTAGTATGATATCATTGTGATTTGTATCATTTTAATTATGTAGATAGGTCTCCAATTTTAAGAGTTGAATTACCGTTTGTGCAAGAAAGCACGGTTGCGTTAAAAATCCAAAGTTAGACAGGAAATACCGCTCAATATGTGACTTGATCTACGTTCAAACTGCATAAGAATGCACTTTCCACATTACAGGCATAATTTACCATTTGCAGATGAAACACAAAACCCAGCATCAGTGCTTTAAAATAGTTCTGAAATGTGAGTTAGGGATAGAAACAACCACTGTAAAAATTTGAATGGTAAAATCAATGTTAAGTATTGTTAAATATACAAAATGTGAACAATAGTTATAATAAAAATGTTTCCATATACTAAACCGTCTACAGTTATGGTCTATTGAGAAAAATACAGGTATCTCCTTTTATTTTAGGCTTTATCGCGAAAATTTTATAAGATAGGATTTTTGTGGTACAACAGACCTACACATATGCATTAAATGTCATATCTTGAATGTTTTTAAATCACTGTTCCCAAAGGTAAACAGGACCTTTAAAACAAATTTGATATACTCTTAATGTGACCTGTTGGTTACATGGGAGAAATCCAGTGATAGTAAAAAGAGCCCCCCAATCATCTACCAAGGTAAAGTAAATGGTTAAAGTCTTAGGAAAGAGGCCCCACGTGGGTCTCAACGACGGCTCGTTGCCAGCCTTCTGTCTTCTTTCTTTAGTCAGCTGGCTTCAGCTATACCCTGGAGAAGAAAAAGTAACATGTTATTGGTCATCAACCAGAAAGCAGCAACAACTGTGATTTTCCTTCAACTCGCATTGCTGACATTCATCATCTAATGTAAGTTGCCATGTTTGCAACTGTTCATGTTTTCTTGTTGATGTTTTGCGCGGTGGCAACATGCAACATCCGAAGACGTTGGGATGCTAAATTGAACGTCTGGTCCTGGTAAGCAGCAGAGATTTCTTTCCCCATCGAGTTTATTACCTCCCGGGAGCGGCTGCGTGCCTCGGTAATGTACCCGCTGCTGTCGATTTTTCTCCCAAATTGCCCCTAAAATATTGACCCATCTCCTCAAGTAACCCATTTCGAAGAGCAGAATGGAGTAATAGAAAGTTATAGATGCCAGAGAACACCTGCACACGACCAGTATTTTCTTCAGATCGGATTTATTGGGAAGGACGGGGAAAAGAGAGCTTTTTCCCTTCAAAGAGAAGCAGGTAAATCCAGCTTACGTGGACGCGGCTCGAGCTCTGGCATCATCAGTATTATCATTATCATTATCATATCCAAAAGTCGATAATAACAACAATAACAACACGGCATCTATAGCATGAGGAGGCAGAGTGGGGATTGTTAATAATTGATTTGCATGTGTCAGACACGTTTAGCTGCGGTCCTGCCGATGTTGGGCTTGTGGTCCCTTAGGTTTGTTTTGTGCAGGTTCTCCCTTGCAACTGGGCGAACTGAGAACAACTGAGGGTGCATGCAAGATAAAAAAAAAGGACATATCCCCATGCGTATTGTACTTCGTTTTGCTTACGCTATTATTTCCGTCAGAAATGCGCAATCTAATAGAGAGCGAAATGGGTTTAGGAGCGGGAGGAGGAGGAGGAGGAGGAGGGGGGGGGGGTTGGAAGAGGAGTGCATCCAAGAGGGAGACATAATGAATCGAAATCGTGCTCGGCGTAATAGGGAGATATGAAGACCCGTTCTGTCAATATGTTTTCAATCACGCAATAACTGGATCTAAATTGCGCAGAAATGGAAAATGTAAATAACGCCATACCATCTCACAGCCGAAGTCGAATCGAAAAATTGTTTACCGAGGACCTATAGCGTGACTACCACTAAATCGTCCTACAGGGAAACATTGCATCAGCTTGTTTGCAGCAAAATGGTACCTGGAATATAGGACAGAACTCCCCATCTTCAGAGCTGTGTTCCCGTGGTGGGAAAAAAACGCATGTCTTGCTATATTGTCGTCAAAACTATAAGTAAAGTGACACAATGGTGAGAAATGTCAATCTTGACGTCTTTTCATGTCATTCTTTGAAATGGCAGATTATTATGGTTGTCTCTATATTCAGCAAGGTGCGATGTTGACGTCAACCGGTAGATCTTATCTCCCCTGAAACAAAAAAGAGGGGAAAAAACGAGAAAGAGAATGTTAGCAATCATACTATGCTAGTCAGTGAAGGATATATATCCTCAGAGTCCATCATTATTTATCAGCTAAAGAAACCGACAGAGACATGATAAAACAGACATAAACAGAGAGATATATAAAGAAGGAAAGTGACAGACAGAGATAAATCGGGAAGGAAACCGAAGAGAAGGATATAGATTAAAGTCATGAGAGAGGGATATAAATTGAGGTAGATAGATCGAAAGCAATACATAACAAGGAAAACGGTAGACATAGAGAAACTGATATGCATGGACTGAAAGAAAGTTAGAGAATGAGAGATAGAGAAAAGAGAGAAGAATATAGATGAAATGGTATATATATATATATATATATATATGTATATATACATATATATATATATATATGGAAGAGGAAAATAGGAGAAGGATATAGAAATGGAAAGACAGAGGGAGAAATATATATAAAAGACGAGAATGAGAGATACAGGAACAAAAAGGGGAAATACAGAAAAGTAGGGTAATGACAAAGCAACAATAAGATGAACGGGAAGCTCTTGTGCCGCACTACTGTCAGCGATACTTATAAGTTGCTATGTAGCTACCCTTTGCGATCGACTTTTATACCGGCCCCAAAACGTTTTTACATCCTCTCGATATAATTCGTATTTGTCTACACTTGATCCAAGTTTTGTTAATGAGTGGGGCTGACGATCCCTGTCGGAGGCAATCAAGACTGTGATTAGCTCTAATTCTCCAACGACAAATCACCAGAGGGCAGAGAATTTGCAACGAGAGAAACCATCTAAATAGTTTTTGTTTCTGGTAATTGTGTTACGCCTAAATCATGCGATTTTCCCGTTATCACGAACAGATTCACGTGCAGAGAAGGAAATAATGAGAAAGACATACCTTAAACACGTTTGATGTCACCCACGCATTTCTCCGTCTCTGTCTGTCTGACTGCCTGTCTGTCTCCCTATCTCTCTCGTGAAACAAAAATGAAAACACTGTCGTTTTTAATTTTCCTGCTCTTCATAATTCATGTGCGTCACCAAAAAGTGGCATTATATTTGTCACAATTACAAAATAAAAAAAGAAATATCTATATCTTTTTGGCAATACAGTTGCAAATGATTTGATAGATTGCCATAATTCCCTGTCCAAAATATCTCTGGATACCGCTAATGCCATCACATTATTGTCATCAGTTACAGGAACTGCAATTCGATTTGACATAGTGATGACTAAAAAAGAATGTTTTACATTATTCAGAGAGAAGTAGTTGTGATAAATTAAGCTTTTTAAATCAAGATTCTAAAATTCTCAAAGATTCTGCATTATGATTGTCAAGAATCTCGTTGCTTTCTGGGGTTAATGAAGAAGAAACATGTTTTCTCTTTTCTTTTCTTTTTTTTTGACTAGAGCACGAGAACAGAAGGAATTGGCAGATTGGAGCTTGTTCTGTTCTGAGGTTGGCATGTTGTTGCTGTGCGAGGCATCTAAAGTAATCTTTGAAGCAGCGAGCCTGCGTGTGTGTGTGTGTGTGTGTGTGTGTGTGTGTGTGTGTGTGTGTGTGTGTGTGTGTGTGTGTGTGTGTGTGTGTGTGTGTGTTCGTGTATGTGTGCGTGTGTGTGTGTGCGTGTGTGGGTGTGTGTGTCCTCAACACAATCGAGGTCATCTTCAACACGTACAGAGTGAGGTGTCGGATAGTAATTATCACTCGGCTTCAAGATCCAGGGAGAGAAGACGAAAGTAAAAGAATAAAGTTGACCTTTAATGGAGGAGAAGAAGATGGGAAACGATGGAAATATCAAAGCGAGGGGGCGGGGAGGTCATAGGGAAATGAATGAACTATTTCTTTTTGAGGCGCAGGTGTTTTACGCATCGAGTTGGCGCCTAATATTAATGGAATAACGATTAATGTTGACTTAGTCACGTGACGGGGTGATAACTTCACGACCCTCCCTCCCCTTCTCCGACATTTCGTTCATGCTTCTCTGCTACTGTCCCTGACTGTTGAACGCATTAGAAGTTACAAGTGGAAGCAATGTACATACGACGTAAAGAAACGTTTAACGCGTCTTGCTGTCTATTATAGCAGTCCAATGAGTCTATGGTAGTGAATCTTGCTGGTGATGGATTAGTCTAGCACTTACGTCTTTGGTTAGTGTCGGTGCGGCGCAATCATATATCAGAGTCCGTTTCTGTCATAAGTTATGAAATATGATAGCCTGCATGAAAACAGGCAAGATTGGACATCTAAATCTTGTTATTAAAACGACCCCCCTTAAATGCAGCTCATCTTATGACAAACTGAATATATCACACTTTCATAACAAGTTAGGATTTAAAGAAAATGTTTGTTCACATTTGTGAGACGGAGTTAAGTCTTTTCTTCCCACCCCCACAAAAAAAAAAATAAAACCAGCTGTATAGCAAACAAAAAAGAAGAGCAATACAGACCACTAGCGGGAGATGTGTGTAATTCATTCATGACGTCATGCGATAAACGACAGCTAACAGAAAAAAAAAATCAATAGAACGGAATCATCAATGGACGCATAGAAGTGCAAGGTAAATATATGATAAATGCTGCTTGATTTGACTGCATTTTGTAAGTCGTTCGTCAAAATCTCTTATATTTTGCAATATCTCAGACAGAACTAATTTTTTCGACAACATTGAATGGGCTTGAGATTGAATATTGGTGTGTGTTTCCAAACAGTAATACCTGCAAGGGTGAAAAAAAATTTCAGCTCAGACTGTGAAGGAGAATAAGAAGATCAAGATTAGAAATTACATTTACTGATGAATTAGACATGTTAGAATACATTAGTGAGATGGTGGACTCCGCACAAGTTTCAGCTACGTATCTATTTGTCTATATACCGATGCAGTCGCCAAGGAGCATAAACACTAAAACTGTCATGAAGCACACTGCATCCACATACTTTTTGTTTCGATTTGTCTGCATTAGTGTAAAGAAGTCTCAACTAGGCCTGTTTCGTAGCATGTATGACAGGTGCCATCCGGCACGTTACCCGAGTGTCCTAGCTACTCTATACAAACAGCCTTTCGCAAAAGCCCAGAATAGAAGGTTTCGTGTACAGATAAAGTCACTTTGTCAGACAGCCGTAAATCGTTTGCAAACAATGGTAAGTAAAAGTAAATGTTTGTGCTCCGTTAAGAGGGAAAAAGGCAGGAGTGGAGAAAAGGAGAAAAACCGAGAAGAAATTACAGAGGAAAACAAAGTCGTGTGCCAACTGACGACTACGGAAAATGTCGTCGTTCTTCGGCGTTGACCAGTTCGGACACGAGGGGCGTACAGGCAAACTGCTTGCTGGAGAAATTTACACCCACAGCGTCCAAACACGAGCTGGGCCCTTGAAATTGATCGTTTGATAATCCCATCGAGAGGTATCTTCGTGGGCATTCGAAGAATTCGTCGCCTGTCTGCGCCTGCGCCTTTGGTTGGTGGCCAGATCGTAAAACCAACGAGAGACAACTCCTTTGAACTCGGCGTTGCTATATATTGTCAGGGCATGCGAGTTGAATATAAATCTTTATGCACTCACGAGGTCGCTAAGATCAAAATTAATATGGTCCTTTACAGCGTTTTTTTCTGACACTCCCTGCGTACGTAGTGAAGGAAGAGATAAAACAAACCTCCATTGAGGATCGTAAGCCGAACTCGCGTCGACGTTCTACGTTACTCCAGTACGTGGGCTCAATACATGTCAGTTTGCCAACTAAACGAAAGAGCATTCTTTGGTACACTACTGAACACACACACACACACACACACACACACACACACACACACACACACACACACACACACACTTACAAACACGCACACACAAATTACAAACTGGTGTCTTCATGTATTCAACACATTAGCATGTAAACACACTCTGGACTCGTCTCGATCCATTCTACCTTTTATTTCATCCCCTCCCAACCTCCCACTTCATCCTCATCGTGATTGGTGTTTTACCTAATCAATTAGAAAGCTCTACTACCTCTGCTAAGAGGATGGGGCCTAATTGATTAGCACGTGACCCTTTGAGTTCTAAGCGTTCTCACACCACAGCTATCTACTCCTGAATATCAAATGTGATTGGAATACATCAATATAGATAATCTTATATTGTGAGCTTCTCGCAATAGTATCGTATGTGAGAATAGATGTAGTTAACGAGTGCGAAACAAAAATCAGGAGATAGCTATAAAATGCGTATGTGGGGAGACTTGTTGGTAAAGGAATTCTGTTAAATATAACAATAAATAATAATAAATAATAAATGAAAAATAATAATAAATGTATAATTCTGCTATATCCTTGAAACAGCAGTGAACCCCCCCCCCAAAAAAAAAGAAAAAGAAAAAAAGTTGCTACTCGCATTCAATTATGGTGCTTCATACGACTTCAGACAAGAGAGTACATAAGTTTTGCTAAGGTTCAACCAGGGAGGTGTTCCCCTCCCTGGTTCAGCTGCCATTGACATAACATGATATGTGTAAAACATAATGTAATGTAATATAATATAATATAATATAATATAATATAATATGATATGATATAATATAATATAATATAATATAATATAATATGATATGATATGATACAATATAGTATAATATAATATAATATGATAGGATATAATACAATATGATATGATATAATATAATATAATATAATATAATATAATATAAAATGATATAATATAATGTATTATAATATAATATGTGACCCTGCACCACAAAACAAACAAAAAGTCGCCAGACATGGATTTTCAGTTAAGGGCAGATTCTGAAAGAGCAGACTCTAAGCTTTAAAATGATGTATAACTCAATTCAAATAGATTTTCCTAACCCATATAAATACTGGAAAGAAAGCCTACACGCTGGAATAGTTTGAAATGAGAAAAGAGGCTCTGAAGTACACAGTCTATTCAAGCACTTAATCTTTATTAAGCCGTGCTACCTGTGCCAAGAATAGGACAAAAACCATGATGCTAACCACTGTAGCAAGAACAATGAAGAGATTATCAGATTAAGCTGAAATTAAGCACGCTCTATAAACACATTCTGTCCATGATAAATGTCAAACTTTCAAAGCAGTAGCACCATCTTTTCAAAAGTTATTAGAGTTGAAAATGAAGAGTGTGTAAAGAATTTTCAAAAAATGAAAAGGGACATCTAAGAAAAACCTGATCACACTATTCTACCAAAAAAGGGGTTGTAGAAAAACTGCTGAAAATCCACTTTCCCATTCACTTTATGATCCCAAACCTCAAGAATAATGTAGAAGAAGAATAGCTCTTTCAGAAAATATGAAAACCTCAAAATTGACTTGGTTGACCCGTTTCACCTTTCTTGAGTCCTCACGTAAAACCAAGGGGTGCGGTTTTTACCTTGTTTTGTGATGCACGGTCACATATAATATGATATGATATAATATAATATAATATAATATAATATAATATAATATAATATAATATAATATGATATAATATGATATGATATGATATGATATGATATGATATGATTATGATAGGATATGATATGATATAATATACTATAATATGATATGATATAATATGATATAATATGATATAATATATTATAATATAACACTATATAATATAATATAATATGATATTATATAATACGATATAACTTAAAAATAAAGTACATATGCAACGGAAACTATCGGAGAATGCTGAATACGGACATTCTCTTTCAGTCTCTCATTGAACATGAAGATATACCTAAAATATAAAACGTCTGCTAGCGCGATGTGGGGTTTTTGCGTCCAAAAATAATATGGTTGGGGATGGCAAAGTCGATACGAACTGGCGGTAGAATCCATCACTGCTTGCGTGTTACGTGGAAAGCAGGGGGTGCTAAGTAAGGAAGATTAATGAGCGAGGAATTACTCATCAATTTAAGACAGGTAGAAATGTAGACAGGCGTATACACACGTAGTCAGACTTTTTCACTCTGCCACGAGCCAAAACAAACAGTTTTAACCTCAGAAGTATTCGGCCGTGTGGAAACAGGAGGAGAAGAAGACAGAGACGGGCTGAAAAAGAAGCAAAAAAAAAAAATAGAAAGAGTGCAGTAGAAAAGAAAAAGAGAGAATGAACGTAAGAAAGAGTGGGGGAGATGGGGTAGAGAGATTAGGGAAAATAGAGAACAGCCTTAAAGGAAGTGAATGGCATTCAACAAGAACAAGCAATTGGTGTCTAGACTGAAGACGCTGTCAACAGATTGTAGGAGTGTGTAAACACTGCCACAGATCAATGAAACAGAAACACGGATTACACGCACACACTCATACACACACACATACACACACACGCACACACACACACGCGCACACACACACACACACACACACACACACCCTCATACACGCAAACACAATTTTTTGTTCTTTATTCGAATTTCCTTCTTTTTCTCTTTTTAATATGATCATCCTGTCCAACACTTATCTCTTAATAATTTCATTTGTGCAAAAAAGGAATACAATAAAAGAGTACAATATTTGTATGTGTACACACACACGCATAATTATATATGTATATATATATATATATATATATATATATATATATATATATATATGTATCTATACATATATATATATATATATAATACATATGACAGTATAGTGTGCACAAATATGTTAGTATGTATTATACATGTATGTATAGCATACTAGACAATACATAAATATGCAATGATGATTTTGTACATAATGCCAACAATAATGACTGTGATATCGAATAGCAATATTTAGAATTATGTCAATGGCAAAAGTAATAATGTTGTTATTATCATTATTACCAAATTTATTATCATCATTATTAGTATCATTATTGTAATTATTATTACTTTTATTATTGTGATAATTACTACAATAAAGTTTCATATTGAATTTGATTATAACACAGATTTTTTACTCTTCCAGATGTCCTGCCACCATGCAGATTTGAGCTGTTGCCCGGCTACGCAATGTAATTCAGAGATGCCAATTATTTCAATGATGACACGATGAGAATATCTGCTCGAAAATTCTCTCAGAATTTGATTGCTACTGTAATTTGTAGATGAAAAGTTATTATGTGTATACAATGATAGGAAAAAGAGGGGAAAACATTGCATCGATGCATCCATGTTGGGTGAAAGAACTGGTGAGAAAGTTGCTGCTGTGTTTGCCAATGAAGATTAATAGCGTCCTCGCTCTAAGTGCGCCCAAATTAAAGGCGGGAAAACACAAGACAGACTGCCAAAGCATGGAGAGTCGTCGGGGTCCTGTCGGTCACGTGGGCAAAATTGCAAGACATATTATATTTAGCGAGTAGGGGAAGATGAATTTAAAGATTGAGCGCTCTTGAACTATGTGTGTTTTTATCAGTCACTGCCAGTGATGTCCGATATCAAATAAGGTGTGAACATTAACCCCAAACCTCCTAAAGTTGTCTTATCAATGATCATGACAACCTTTACTTATAGATGGAAGGACCAACTACAATTCAACTGTTGGAGAAAAAGATGAAGAGTAAGATCTGGGAACAATGACTGCATGAACCAAATAGAAGCAACATTTTCAAACTGTCATAATAATATGTCTACATCCCACACACGTACACAAACAAGCACATATACCCCTCACCCTTACACAGACGCAAGCACATTTTTTTATACAAAAGTGCCCAATAAACACACACACACCAACACACACACACACACATACACACACATACACACACACACACACACAAACACACACACTCACACAAACTATTCTGATTGGTCAGCAACAGCTCAAAAGTATGCCAAGAAATGAGCAATATAAGGTAATAAGACGTTTATCTTTGACTATCAAGCAAAAACAGAAAGAGAGAGAGAGAGAGAGATAGAGAGATACATATTGTGGGTTCTAATGAAATAAAGCATGTTTACATTAACACTACGTATAATCTGTAAAACTACAACAGTGGTTTGTTCAGCTCCCACACTCCCGGATATGTCTGATTTTAATAGTAAGATGCCTCTGAGATGCTACACGTATGAAAGTAGATTGGCCCCTCCCCTCTCAAAAAGAAAAAAGAAAAAAGAGAGGGATAAAAAGCTCGTAGGGGATGATGGTGGCATACTTCGATACTCTGAAACAGAGGAAGAAGCGGAGGATAGAGAGAGAGAGAGAGAGAAAGAGAGAGAGAGTGAGAAGACGCGAAGTAGAAGTAGAGCTGATGAACTATATGCATTTCGAGTGGAATAAGTGCCGAAACGAGCCGGCCACTCTTTTCTCTCGATTCCTGAAACAAAAATAAAACTAAAAGAAAGAGAGGGAGAGAGAAAATCTGGCCGTCGAGCCTGCGAGCACGATTCGCTGTGTATCACTTCAACCTCCTCCAGCCGTGTTTTGTTACCCTTAATATACCCTACCTCGCCACTCACCGCGTGTGTGCGCCGTGATTGCGAGCGGCATTTATCGATAGTATCGATCGGGTGGTATCGGGTGTCAATTAGACCGATGGATGTTGGGCCGTGAGGGTAAAATCACGTTTTTAGTTACTGATGAATATACGGCGGCGTGCGGGGGGACTTTAAAGTCAGCTGGGGAGGCGGAAAGAGGGAGGGAGTGTGGGGAGTCTGGTGTAGGGATGGGATGCTGAAACAAAGTGGGCGAAAGCACTCAACGCTCTTAACACAGTGTTGAATACGCTGTCAGTAAAGGGGGATTTTGTTAAAATTGGGGCTGCCTCTGAAAAAAGCGTGAATTTCCTTCAATTTTCGTAACCACTTACAATAGTTGCGGACGATTAGACTTCATGTGGAGGACCTTTTAAGGCAGAGAAATGCAGATAAGTGTAGAAAATCTTTGTTTTTTACGTGTTTTGTCTGCTCTTGAAATTAAAGTGACGCCTTAAGTGTTTCAATTATCCACTCCTGTGCTTGTATGCTTCTATCTGCGGTAGATATTAAGTTTGCAGATTAGGTTCTGCTAGGGACAAGGGAAAACAACTTGAGTAAGTGTCATGATTGGATACGAGTTACTGAAGTCCCTTTATCCCGTTTGTAAGGGATGCATAATTCGAATGAATTATTCACGGGAATATATTTCAGAACCCTGAAGCAGCGAAAGCGTCTGAGACTCACCAACAACACCTGTAGGTTTCCTTGCCTATCGAGACTCATTAAATTCTGCTTAGAAACGCCGATAGCCCCAGCCCCCTTCTCCCCCCTTCTTCCTCAACCCCCCCCCCCCCATTACTACCATACACCCTTCGTCCCGAAACTGTGTCGCTACCACTATAGGGACGACAGGGTGAATGGATCAGACATGAAACGTAAAAGGAAAAAAAAAACATGAGTAAAATCAGAGCGCCACCGGAAACCACGTGCCTGAGGCTGTTTGTCACGTGATTAGAATTCAAATAAATGCGGCCGCTGATGGAACATGCCCAGAAGTTAATGGACTGTGACGTAGGAGATATCAGGTTAGCGTTAGGGTGCTTTGTGGCACTTTACTCTGTAAGGAATCCCCCGCATCGTCTTCTTCTTTTTCCCCTCAATCGTAAATCTTTCGTGGTCAGCTTTAATGTAACGCCACGTCAATGATAAAAACATTATTCACATAATATCATAAAATCACCATCCTACTCAAATTTATCCTGAATTATTGATCGATTGTTTAACCACCACACATTGCTGCATATCAGTCAACCGCCCCATAATGCAAAATGAAATTCGTGGCCATCGTTGTTTATGGAAAGGCTTACGTATTTTTTTCTGTCATCTATACACTCTGCATGAGTATGTACTCGAAGTATAGGAAAAAACATCAACAAAAAGAAAGAAAGAAAGAAAACAGGAGATCCTGGTGAAATTATTTCAAACTGCTCGCCAGTATAATGTCGGGGTTCTGTAACATTGATCAGAATTTATTACAGCAGGTGTTGAGGAAAAGCCAAGCGGGGAAGGACTAAACTGGACCGACATTTATGATCTTACAAATGATTTCATCGTGCTCCGGCGAAGGCAAAAACTCCATGAAACTGCGGAGATGATTGATATCTGACAATCATATACGGGTGTTGATGGACTTCTTTATTATCAGCATACTTATGGATTCTGAAGAGGAAAAAGAAGAAAAGAAAAGAAAAACAAAGACAGGAAAAAGTCTATTGCTAACTTTGTTTTTGTATAATTACCGTTTTTTTTTTGTTAAATAAATGGTCCGGGCATATTCCCATACACCCCCCCCCCCCCCGCCACCACCACCACCACACCCCCGAAAATCCGCTGTTCGGTGAGCCGTTTAAAATCACATTTGAATTTGATTATTTCTTTTCTCTTTTCTTTGTTTTTGCGGGGGAGGGGAGGTGGCTTACGTGATTTAGATCATTATGTCATTGCCAGTTTTAACACAAACTACGTTCATAAGTCTTTAGACACGTGGGTGCTTGTTTCAGCGAGATTCCTTTAAGATGGTTGTCTCATCATACTCATGAATATGTCCTGGGGTATTGCAAAGATAATGATCTTTTGAAGACTAATTAAGAAAAAGTTGATGTAAACTGTTCTTTCATGCGCAGATGGGTCAGTGGGACATATGTTCATCATTCCTGTCCAACGGAAAATTGTGATTGCTCAATCGGAATCAAGCACCAGACTCCTATTGTTTGATGATACTAATAAGGTGAGGGTTCACTTTCTTATATTTCGTCGACGCTTCTGACCACTCACCGAGCTTACAATAGCAAAGAGGCGACAGCTTTCATACTAGAGTGAGTATAGAGATGAATATTTTGAAAACTCCAGACTCTCTCGTTCTCTTTCTCTTGAATAAAGAGGGAAGTTCACAATGAAAGCTATTTCAGGAAGATTAGCAGCGGCAGGGTTATAGTAATGATCGAGATTTATGTGGTCTAGCTCCTGCGTCGGGTTCATATTAGGGGTATCCGTGGTTCTAGTTGTCCGCATTCACCGCACAACTGATGGCGCTTCTTTGGAAAGGGAGGAAGAATATCTCAGCCACTGTCATTTAAGTTGGGGCTTTGGGTGAAAGACATACCAATCTCTCCCTGTCACTACCCTAATTACATTTTTGCCCCTCCGCTGTCTAAAATATACGATGACATTCACCGTAAACATTCTGACAGACAGAGAGAGGGAGACAGATTGATATACAGAAAGAGACAGAGATAAAAAGAGGAGTATATAGGTACTGGAAAGATCAGGAGAGAGAGAGAGAGAGACAGAGGGAGAGAGAGAGAGAGAGAGAGAGATGGATATAGACAATGGGAAAGATAGAGAAGAGAAAGAGACAAAAATATGAAATGAGAGGGAGAGATTTGTGGATGTGTAGAGAGAAACATATATTTCTTTCTACCTCTCTGTATCTATATCTATATCTATATCTTTATCTATATCTATACTATATTTATATCTATAACTATATCTATATCTGCACCTCTATCTATATATATATATATATATATATATATATATATATATATATATTATCGGGAGAGAGAGTGAAGGAGAAAAATAATGGAAAGAATTAAAGGGCGAGATGCTGGTATGTTTAATAGATAAGCAATGGAAGAGACAGAAATATATTGATAAAAGATAGACAGAGAAATATAAACATATTGAGAGAAAGAAAGAGATGGAGAGATAGAGAGAGAACGAGTTTATGAGAGAGGGAAGAGGAAGGGGGGGGGGGAAGCATGACTTGTATTCTATGCTGTGCCTCCAGGCGTAACAAGCTCGGCATCTGTACTATTTCTCCCCGAATCCATTCCTGCTGATGAGAATACCGCGAATGGCGGTAGTCGTCCCGTCCCTCGTTCGGACGTTCCATCGGGATATCTCGGGCCGGATTTAATAGGCGTTGAAGGAGGTCCGGAGCGATCTCTAGCCTTTGACCATCTCAATGGCAGCATCGTCGGAACAAATTAATCAGCATCCATCCCACCAAGGAGGATGATGTAGCCGGTCCTAGGGGACTCGCTACAAGGCGGATGGTTGTCAGTCAACGCTTCGCAAGGCGTCATGGGAAGACATTTCCTGCTAATATCGAGCTGGGATCGCCATGACAGTCTAATCAGGCCTTGATAGAGAAGGTGGATTGATTTCAGTGAAAGGTAACCAACCATATCCCTCATGAGCAGCGCTAAAACACTGACATACTCTTCATTGCTGACATACTTTTTAACCAGTCTCTTGTAATGAGACCTAAACATGTAAGCTAGATAAACTTTGTATACTTCTCATACATCAAAATATACAATGATGATGCACTAAACAATAAATCAAATCAAATCGCATCAAATGAAATGAAATGAAATGAAATGAAATCAAATCAAATCTAAATGTTAACTCATTTTAGTTACAACGAAATCTCAAAATTTCGTCATTCATTAAATGTAGCATGATTGACAAATCTCTCATGACAGAATACACATCGCTGACCGAGTATAAAACCTCTTGTATTTATAATCATGACGAAGATGATGATAATAATAATAATTTCATTGATAATGTTAAGAGTGATGGTGATAATGACAACAACAATACTTGATAGCTGGTTATCATTATCATTATTGCAATAATAGTAAACACAGAGGCTGGTTTGCACCACGAGATATAGATTCATCTTCCACTACAGAAGTTGAAACCCTCAGAAATGGCGATCGAAGTCTCCATCTTAGCTTCACGGATTATTCTTCGAAAGAGTAAGGTCGTCCAAATCAACAGCGACCTAAGAGAAATATCTTAGCTTGAGGAGGACCTGAAATCTGATTCCATCTAGACAGATCTTTCTCCAGCAGGACACACACGTGCTTATTTTTCATCTCGCCAAAATTGAAACCAGCAGCGCCACGTCGAGAGGGTCAATGGCCTGTTGAGATGGCCAAGGTTTAGCAGCGTGGTTAAGCCTTTCACTGCCATAATTGACGACCAGTGGGCATACAATGTCTAAAGCAAGAAGAGAAGAGGGGGGCGGAAGGTTTAATGAAGACGGTCCTGTGAGATGTTAGCTCACTGGAATTAATCTATCTTACGACACGCCCCTATCTCTTGTTCTCCCCTTCTCATTGGTCACTTGAGAAACATGTGAGTAAATTACAAACTTAAGTCTGTCAAGATGGCGCCTCGTGGACAAATCGCTGTAAAGTTTGACCAACGGTTCGCATGGTCGAATATCCAGTGTGTATTTCAAAGTGACTGCTACATGATCCAAAGTGACGCAGTTGGCTTGAATATGGATCCTTACTTTGACCTTTTGTTCCTTTTCAGTAATGAAATATCATCAAAAATCTTAGAAGGGGGTGGGGGTTGCAGGGTCCCTCGGGAATTGGCGCGTGGACTCTGACATCATCTTCTTGCAGAAAATAAGTCTTATACAGGACAGAGAAGAAAAAAGATGACAAGATGTTGTTGTTGTTGTTGTTTTAAAGAACGAAAGAAGATGACAAGATGCTGACGTGGTAAATTAGAAACACCATTCAATGTTTCATCCGATATCTAGTGATCTTTCCGGCATGAAAATCTACTGCGAGGGATGTTAAGACAAACGACAACATTCTAAGATAAGTGTCAGCTTTTTTTGATTTACGAATTCATAAACATCATCGTTATTATTTTTTTTCTAGTTGTCGTTCCCAGCTGAACTCCGGCTCATTTGAAATTGGATCTCTTCCCCGCTGTGGCCCATAGAGTAATGCATCTGACATCAGACGGACAAATTTAATTGCACCGATCTTATGGGGGATCATGGGAGACTCTAAACAGGATAAAAGTGGGATTGCAAGTGTTCCTCCTAAAAGAGGTACAAGATGGAGATGAAGGTTGGGGGGGGGGGGGCAACATCGATGAAGAATGAAATCAATGTCCTTGCCATTTGCATTATACAGCTCTAGGCAAACATGAAGAAAAAGGAGAGTGGGTTCTTGGCTTTCGGCTGCTTTTAATTTGTCACGAGTTATTGGAGAGTGGCAGTTTGATGCTTCCGTGGTCTTTGCTTAATTGAATTCGCCTTCCGACTTTGTGATTGCTCATTCTTCTCCCCATCCTCATCCACCACCCCCCCCCCCCCCCTCTCCTTTCCTTCCAGCATCAGTGATGAACGCCTAAAAACGTTCTGGAGACTATGGTGATTTGGGCGTAGGAGTCCTCCGAGAAAATCTTAGCCTCTGCGCTGATGTAACAAAACACCCACGTTTGGGTATCTCTTTCCAACCATTTTCCATTTTTCCTGAAGTTTTTTGCTCGCAGATCACGCACACACTCATTTGCTCTAAGACAAAAAAAAAAGCAGAACAGTAGTTCCCGATAAAATGTATAATGTGTCTTTTGACAGTACAACAGAAGAGAGAATGTAACAAAGATATCAAAGTTATAGAGTAGAAAGCCTCTTTGTAAATGAGACATTGGGTAAAAAATCTTCGATAATAAGAAGTGGTGCATTGACTTGGCAAAAGGTCTCTAAATCAAATGATAATGGAAGAATTTTTTTTTTCTTACTGATTCCACGATTTCGGTGAGCTCACAGTCTCCATAAATAAAACACAGTCGTGATAACAATCCATGTCACCTTCCAAGTCTCAATCAAGAAAGAAGCGTGAATCTGCTTAAAAAGAATTAGCCTCAATTCGCAAAATATGTGGGAGTAGCTCAAATAGTATCGTGGCGTGTATTAGTAACTCGCGTGACGCAGTGAGCATGTCATGGAATAGATGTGAATGGTGCACTGTATTTCATGAAGACTATCGCATGAAGAAGTGTGAAGACTCTTGCAACTTTAGGGAATTTCTGAATTACTTACTTCTTGACCCTTTCGCCTTCCAAACATTCCGTTGCCAGTCTGCTGTACCTTATCATCCTCGGCTGTAGTAATTAAGAAAAAAAAAATCGGTGGAGACTCTAATCGATGGGTCCTGGACATCGTCTGACCACTAAATTCTCCTTAGATTGGCAACGATACAGGATAGAGAGTCTGAGCGGAGAGGATTTCTCTATGAGATTGGAACTTCTACAGTATTTCAAAGTCTGAAATAATACACACACAAACACACACACACACACTCACACACACACATACACGCATTCACACCTAATTTATATTCTACAACTGTAACTGAAAGCAATTAATTGATTAAGGTTTGAAAATGCATTTTAACACAAGGGAAGGGAAAGAGGTGGGGGCAGGGGAGACAACGGACGACTGTGCCAAATCTAAAGATACGGTATTGGTATACAGCTTTACTATAGGAATTAGTTAAATGGCCTATTTGTTACTAACACTTCTGATTCGTCAAGTTCAAATATGACGACACGAATCCAACCCCCCAAAACAGATCAAACACAACAACATATAAACTCATGCAGCGAATCAGAGAAGTAAAGAAAAAGTGTTAGCTACATAGAATAGGAGCAGCATAGAGTGAGAGACGGAGAGTGAAGGAGAGACGCACAATATAGTTTGTTTTGGTAAGAACAAACACACACACATTTAGATCACAACCCATTTTTTTTTTTATTACGGCTCACTTCTACTGCAGATATGAAAACATCGAAGCTGTCCGCCTATTCACAGCTCTTCGAACGAGGTATACTTTACAAAAGCAAATATTGAATCGCGGGGCGTGTTTGCTCCGTTCCCCCTCCGAAATGGAACCTGGGATCACCCCACCCATCGTGGCCGTGCGCTCGGTCTTGCCGCGGTCGATGCGTCCGCGTCGTCCGGGGGGACACTGCGTGCGTGACGGGGTGAGTGTGTAAACACCGCCCGCGGCCGTGTCATGGGTTAGCTTTCACCCCCGTGTCACATTGGCTCTCTGCAGGTCTTCTATTAGACGGCGGAGGAGCTGTAATTTGTTCCTCTGGCTCCCCGTAGATGTGGCAGCTGTCGAGCCCACATCAACACGCACGGTACAAGAGGGAAGAAAGATAGCTGTTCTTTCTTTAGTGTTTGTTCTCTTCATTCGTCAGAAGGCATACAAGCAATGTGCATTTACTTTTTTTTTCTCTCTCTCTCATGAACTCTATAATCACATCAAGAATTTGATTATTTTTGATTCAATTCTGATTATGTCAACTGTCCCTCTTGTCAAAATATGACATGACGTCAGAATGTAGACTCACACACACAAACACACTTAGTATGTATACCGGTATGCAGATACTGCATATGCAAATGTATAATACATAAATACATATAGGCTACACATATGCATATATATATATATATATATATATATATATGTGTGTGTGTGTGTTTGTATGTATGTGTGTATAACACTTTCTTTGTGTGTGAGTATATACGTATGTATATATCAACTTTTTTCTAAAATAATTTGATTAATGATCTCCCAATCTCTCTCCAACTGTATTAACTTAAGAGTAATTAGAATCTTTCACAGACAAAAATAATATTGTTTCCGAAATACTTTCCTCTTTGTGTTGACTTTGGCTACAAATTTGTTGATAATTCGCCCAAACCCTTGATTTGACCCATGATGCCGCCATTGTGTGGCATCGTTGAAGATATCGAGGTCGTTTCCCATAAAGTTCGCCAAACTTGCGAAACTCGATGTATCGTGTGTGCTGAAAACGCACGAACAGAGATACGCGTTTGATGGTTCAGACGATTCCACTGAGGTAAACTGGAGGAAATCGCTGTGAGTCTTTGGCGCGACGAACATCAATAAATACCACCACGTAGGAGCAATTTATCGCATGAAGGACGGTCTAATTAGAGGTGCTGACATCTATAGACGCACGCCTTGGTAAGTACCAGCATACTTAAGTTGGGTACTGTGGCCCATGTCCATTTCGACTCCGATCTAAGACCAGCTGAAGTTAAAGAGGCATTCAAGACGATTTTCATATTTTCACATCATGCAGTACATAAATCGGCAGCTGCCTGTATAGATTTGTGAAATTTATTTTGGTCTTTGAGCATAGAACTAATACTCCAAAAAATTTGAAACAAATTACTCTAAACAACGCTATTGACACAGGACCCTCGCGTATTTCAGAAATGTAGCAGGTAGTATTCCATTACACCGTTTGCTTATCGTGTTCACCTATGTGAAATCTATTAATGTCTTCTTCTTTTGTTCTGCTTCCTTGAGCCCCAACTCATGCATTCTCATGGTGAGGCTGCCATGTCATCATCCTTGTTCATTGCAGTTTGCTTTAAATTTTGAAAACATTCATATTCCTCATCCCAATCACTGTAAATTCTGAAACTCTGTACTCAGTATAACTAATTTATAGTTATTCGTATGTAAAAGTCTGAAAATCATCCGGAGGTCTCCTTTAAAGGGCACTCCATAAATATGAGCTTAATCTCAGAAATACAGCATCATCAAACACACAGACCACAAAAAGTTTCATTGACACAGGAGCCTCTGTTAGTACAAATGTCACCAAATGAACATTCAGATGTCTGTGAATCTGAAGATATTTTTTATTCAAACAACCTCAAATGCTCGTTTCATATCATAAATAGTACTTCGTAGTGTTTGCTATAATAGTGAACAATTTCATAAAATGTTCTATATACACAATGATGCAAAGATTACGTTCTTTTGATTATAATATCAACATGCCAAATTCAACCAGCTCTGACACTTTCTGCAGAGGAAATAGTACCCCCAATGGAACTACAATTCAATCTTAATCGAATTCACTTACTATATTTAATGAAAAAAGAAAAGAAAACCGAAGTGACGAGTTGCTCTTTAACTTAATGTGTTAAGCATGAATAAAGCGGGTTATCCAAAATATCACATACCCCGATAGTATTGTGTTCAATTATCTCGTCACATGACTCTGACGTCATTCTACAAGCACCCTCGTGTATTGTAGATAAGGTTGTTAGCTATGAACGCGAATCGAGAATTTCCTCCTGCTCAGATCAAGCTAAAGTGAGTGAGTACACATAAGTCAATGTCAAAAACCTAAAATGTAACGCCGCTTTGGCATCTGATTATGCAACACCTCATGAAAATTATAACAAAGTGACATATTTCAGACGTCACATCAGTCAGATGGCATGTAAATGTCAATTCCACGCAGTTTTCATGATTACCAAACGTTCCCTCCGTTGTCACATTCTCCGGATACGTTCACTTAAAAATCAAGCACATTGATAACAATTTAAACCTATTATATTTTCATGTAATTGTTTCTCTTTTAGAAGATTTATACTCTAGTTTATCTGGGAAGAGATTGTTGTCTGAGCTTCTAGTATATTCATCAAACTTATCGATTTCCACTCATTTGAACCACATAGGGTATCCAGTGATGATTTGAAATGGTTTCTAAGCATTTCTTGTTAACTGAGGAAAGCAATTTCTTGTCTTACGTAGCGCTAGCGCTCTTACAAATACGATTTCCACATACAGGAACCATGGTAACTTGATGTGGTGTTAGAAGTAAGACTTTCTGATTTCCACTGTGTTTCTTGTTCGTAGAATCATTTCTCTGGCTGTCAGATGCGTATTTCGTTAACTATACTTTAAAAGACGTAAGATAAAACAAGTTAGATTTGATCTATGACATATGGATAACTGAGATGTTTAGATAAAAGTATAGCTGTAGTAGGAAAAAGAGTTTTTCCTTTTTGATATAAAGAAACTATCACACTACAGAATGTGAATAAAACATTAGATTGTAGAATATACGAAATGTAAACAACACACTGATATGATATGCAAAATTGTTATTAGTGGAAAGACAATCACAGGAAAATAGAGCCATACCGTTTATAATAATTTAAGATATTATTCACAAAAAATGATTCAGCATTTGAGTAAGAAAAATGTAACGACAACAAAGATATCGATAAAATACACACATGACGCACGCACAATACATAAATCAATTATGAGCGTTATGAAATCATACACGTTACAACGTCAAGTAATGCGCATCAAGTGGTTTTATCTTTGGATTCGGTGGTTCAGATAACGCCTAAATTTCGCCATATCAAGTGATACTCTTGTTCATTTTAAGGAGATTTGTATACTCAATGTATAATTCACCAAAGAATCTGAATATAGAACTAGAACGGAGATACGTGTGTATTAATTATTCGCATCGTGTTTTTCAAAATTGTACATTGCAATCTTAACAGATGGACTGTTATTTTTCAATTCATCGTAATAAGAAATAAGTCCAATCAGAGATATATAAAAATAGATTTCGTGGTTTTTTTTTTGTAGATTCATGGAATTGGCGAATTCACAGAATTATCGTTGGTTCAGAACTCACTTCATGCTAATAGCTAAAGACGGCCTTAGTTGGTTGTTGCTTTATTGCTTTGCTTATTGTACACTTCTTAGGATTCATGTGACGAGAAACGTCCTAAAATT
The DNA here is from genome assembly GCF_040938485.1 of Diadema antillarum. NCBI lineage: Eukaryota > Metazoa > Echinodermata > Echinoidea > Diadematoida > Diadematidae > Diadema > Diadema antillarum. Next base: position 302,235 of record NW_027271593.1, read on the forward strand.
ACACGATTTCCAACAATGTTCAGGTAAAACACTCATCTGGAACTATTGGTGCAATAAATATCGGTACAAGCTCAAATTATTTTCTGCACAATTTCTGTTCATGCGAACACACGTCATTCGTAATCTTTTTCTTAATGACAAAAAGTTTCGAAAGTATGTCACACAGTCATAATAGTAATCGGCAATCGGAACTATAAGATTATTTTATCAACATATCAATCAAAGTCCTTACACAGCTGCTTGGAATGCCAACCCCCCATGAGATGCATGCTGTACAAAGAACCTGGTACTGCAGCTTTAAACCAGCTCCGGAAAGTGTCCGGAGTACTGGACAGAGTCACCGGATTCTGGTCTCGATTTATAGGGGCATTCCAGACGATTTTCATAATTTCACATCGTGTAGTACATAAATCGACAACTCCATGTATAGATTTGTGGAATTTATTGTGGTCCTTGAGTAGAGAGATTAATACTCTATAACTCATGCATTCTTATGGTGAGGCTGCCATATTATCATCCTTGTTCATTGCAATTTAAATTCTGAAACTCTGTACTCAGTATAACCAATTTATACTTGTTCAAATGTAAAAGTCTGAAAATCATCCAGAGGTCTCCTTTAAGGGAAGTCTAACTCCGTTGAACTTTGGCGGCATCATCTATGATTATTTATATCAGTCGTCCTGGCAGGCCATGTATTAGAAAACGTGAACGAACACTTGGAAGTTATTCCTTCCTCATTTGCTTCACGGATTTCTCAGGAAAAAAAAAACTACAGATAAAAACTAACAAACAAACAAAAACCCTCCACCCAAAACGCACATGAACGCTCAAAACCTGAACAGCTCGTGTGTGGAGATGTTGTCTTGCCTAATAGCATGTTTATTCGCTTGTGGTCTCTTTAGAGGTAGAGCAACAAGTCGGAAAAAAATGCTTTTAAAATAACTCAGGAGCTTTTGCCTCCAATGAAGTCAGTTATAATTATGTTGATGTGACTACACGTTTGAAAGGGAAAGGAAGATTTAAGAGCTAAAATGCGTCGTGTATACATATAGCTCCATAGGTCCATAAATGACTGCCATGCCTTCGGCTTAGAGTTAATGATATTGTTGTATCGTTAAAAAACAAAAAACAAAAACAAAAACAAAAAAAAACTAAACATTTTATGTTGTAAACCTGTGGTGAGACTAAGTTTGCAATCGTCAGCCCTCTCGCATGGTCAACTTTCTATTATTCATTGTCTGATAGAAGGATAAAATGCTATAAAATGCAGCAGAGTAAAGTTGATTTTTTCGTTCATATTTACCCAGTGATGAAATGAAGATATCAAACCTAACGATCGTCTGTTTATTTTCTTTAACTTTGCAAACTCATTTCATATAAAAATACACAACAAATGCATCATCGCCAAAATGAATGCGCGTAGATGAATACAAACTTTAAGGGATGAAACGCACACACATTCACACAAACACGCACACTACATACATGCACACACGTGATAGAGTATACAACGCGGAAGTAAAAGTACGCGGCAAGCCAAGGAGCTCACCGCAGCATGCGTTCTTGTTCTTGTTTTGCTTGTCATATTCTTATTCTGTTATTCTCTTCTCTTCTCTTCTCTGCTCACACACACATACATACACACACAAACACACACACACACACACACTCACTATCTCTCTCACTCTATCTCTCTCTCTCAATGAGAGGGAGTGGTCGGGTTAAAGTCGTAGTATGTCTGTCTCTCTAAGACAAGAGGCTCGGTGTAGTTGGTGGTGTTGTGGCTGCTGGCTGTCTCCCAGAGCATCGGGGCGCGGAGGACGATCCCCAGCGTGCCGCTCAGACACATGACGGAAAACACCCAGAGGAAGACTCGGTCAATCACCAAGGCAACGAAACGCCAATCTTCACTGATCTGTTGACAGAAAGAGCAGCATAATGATTTATTTTTATATTTGTAGTCATGTATCACCTCATCTCTAGTGGTTAGACAAGTATCCATTGGCATTGCAAGTAATACTTGGTCAAAAGATAATCAGCAAAAGCATTCAGACCAAGTACCAACAGCATGCTAGTGAACTCTAGTTTGAAGTATCTATTGCCGATGCATTGGCGATTTCAGTATTCCGTAATGGACGAATTAAAGTCCAAAGAAGCTAATGATTTGATTAGCTCGTAGTTGACTGACTTCAAAAAGCTATAACGCGCGTTCGGTCTTCTGCACGCATGCAGCTAATGCCACAAATCATCATATCAACTGCTTAGCAACCCACCTGGTTTTCGTCATCTTCTCTTTGCATGTGCCTGGCTATGACCTCCACACAGTCCAGCATCTCCAGGCACTCCTTGGGTAAGGAGGTGTCCGATGAGTTCAAACCTCGGTTTCTGCTCTCGATTTCCTCCAGTAATGACGGTGTGATCGTGTCGATCACGTACTGCGCTCCGGAGCGCAAAAACTTGCTGTCGCCCGACGTGCCGAGGAAGCGCCCGCACAGACCAGCTGAGGCGAACTTTTTCTTCATTTTCCTGGCCGATTTGTACTTTTCATGCTCAAACGGCTTCCCCGGCCGCGGCATACACAGCACCTTGGGTAGGAGGTGGAGGAAGAGGTATCTCATCAGAGGCGACATCTCATGAGTTCGTGCGTTGCGGAAGTGCAAGTTGATGACGATCACGGTGATGGTGATCGAGAGCGTCACCAGCACCATGGTGAAGAGCATGTAGCGACCGATCAGCGGCAGCGTGGTCGACGTCGGTGGGATGATGTTGGGGATGAGGAGGAGGAACACGATGAGCGCGAGGAGGATAGATATGGAAAGCGTGATCTTTTCCTGCGCGTCCGAGGGGAGGAAGAAAACGAGTATAGTGAGGAAAGAGATCAGGAGACAAGGCACTACTAATGTTACGATGTAAAACAGAGGTTTTCTATGCAGCACAAAATAAAACGTCACATCTGCGTAGATCTCCGCACAACACGGGTACTTGATCTCATTCTTCTTCGCCGGTGACTCCACGATCTCCCACTCCCCGTTCGGCCAATAATCTTCCTGGTCGACGATCTCAGACTGTGCCTTCATGTCGATTTTCATGGTGTCGTGCGTCCACGGACCAAACTTCATCAGGCAGCTCTGCTCGTCAAACGGGAAGTACTCAATGTCGATCTTGCACGAACTCTTGTAAATGGCCGGGGGTAGCCACATCACGTCCCCGGTGTATTTGACAATGGCGTTGACCTTGAATTGCACGTCATAATTGCCGTTGGCACTTTGCGGAGGAAGAAACAAATAAAATAAAAGAGAATTATGTAGTGTGGAAAAAAACTGAAATAAATGATCACGTGTGGAGAAGTGTACGAGTGAAACCATTTTTTTTTTTTTTTTTTTTTGGGGGGGGGGGGGTAAGGCTTTTCATTTTCATCCCGTGGACTTATAATCATGCACTAGAACATAATACATAACTTATTCTTGCCATTTTTATTCGAGAAACTTCTAACGTACAATAGACAAAAAACATTTTCCTTTCATTTCCTTTTCAAAACTCATTCCTTCTATTTGACATAAACATGATACATTAAACTATTACCATTGGGGGAAAAACACATTATGAAGCGAAACTAAATCGCATTCTAGAAATTAAGGACATCATAGCAATATTGTAACGTACAAGTGTGGACATGACGTAACAGATTATACACGAGTACGTTATACTGACTTAGACGTAGAACAGGAGAGAAAATAATCACGGTGTTTTACAAACATTAACAAATGAAACTTCTCTCGTTTGGGGAAATCAACCGAAAAGCTGATGTAAAGGCCAATCATTATGACGTCATTCATACCTCTGTAGCTAGCTGTCCTTTAAACTTTTTTTTTTGAACGTAATGCTGTAGACATGGAGAAGATACATATCGGATGTATATAGAATCTCAATATCTGCTGTGTGTCAGCTTACTTGTTGTACAGCAAAATATCTGGGAGCCATATTTCGACGGATGGTATGTGGATTTCCTTGATCCCTTCGTAGTCTGCAGGGTCCCAAACGAGATCGAGGTCCTTCCATTCCTAGCAGAATAAAGCAAGGAGAAAAAATGAACTTAAGTCCAGAAAAGAAAGGAAAAAGTAGAAAGGTCTGAACGATGAAGACTAGCACTGACCCTTCTTACGTGAAAAATGCCACACCGGCCACATAGTGCCTTGTCTCGAACTTACGTGGTTATCAGCTGATAAAAATCGTGCATTCAAAGATATATCGTAGTACAGTGTACCATACTTCTAAGATCTGGGCCCTGTTTTTATGAAGAGTTATAATTGATTATATAGTTGATTTCAATCATATAATCTATGGCAGCCTGTGTGTTGAGGAAATTTAAAATCGATTATATCTTTTGATAAAACGGAGCCCTGATTCCCGATCATCAGAAGCCTGTTATTGCCTGCCATCGCAGGTACACCTAAAAAAAGACTCTCTTAAATCAATATAAATTATATATATAACTATATATATTCTTTCTTTTTTTTGATTGGACGAAGAACATATCCTCGAGATATTATTGGTCGTCGAACATGATGCAACTGATCTTTAATGCATTGCAAATCTGTCGTACGGCATGGCACATACAATTAACTCAATACAGGACTAGTTAATGCTATGCAGCAATATTTACAAGGAAGCACTCCTTCCGTGTGTCTTGTAGTTAGCTCTGAGGCCTGTTTACTATACCACAGAGGACATCAGAACTGTATCATGATCATTGTCAAAGTATTACAGTTATATAAAGTATATATTAGTGAGAACGACAAATTTATATACTACTCTGTTTAGCTGCGAGATGTGCATGCTTACAATCCTATTGCGATCTACACGTAGACCACCAAACACGTACATTTTCTTTTCCTTTTTTTCTCTTTCTTTTCCTTTCTTTCCTTTTTTTTTCTTTGTACTTACGTGCTTGACCCAGACACTTGTCGTCATCACCTGATCCCTTTCATCCTGGTAGAGATAAAAGAAAAGACAAAGAACAGAAAAAAATAGAAAACTAATGAAGTAAAATACTGAAAGAGTCGAGGGGTCGGTGCAACATAAAGTATGCTGGGATTTCGTCCTGTAGTCGCTTTGGTTTTTGTCTTGCCACATTGCAGTTCGAGGCAGTGCTCACAGTTGAATGCAAAAATAATGACAATGACGACGACGATGAAGATGATGATGATGATAATAATAATGAAAATAATAATTATAATAATGGTAGTAATAATAATGATAACATTGATAAGAAACAATTATCATTATTATTATTACTACTACTACTTCTACTACTACTACTACTACTACTACTACTACTACTCCTACTACTACTGCTACTACTACTATACTACTACTACTACTACTATTACTATTACTATGTCTACTTCCACTGCTTCTTTATTGATACAGTGATAAAAAACACTATAATGATGAAAATAAAAACAAGTTAAATAAGAAGGAAGGGAGAATGTAATGCGCCAACTTCCTTGGGAAGAAAAGGGTGCTACAAGAAAAAACAAAAACAAAAGAGATAGTCAGAAAGAGTAATGTGTCTAGTAAAAGTAACCCTTTAGATTAATCTTGAAAGATTCACCAGACGAAATATCAAGACATGCAGTTTGAGGTTTGATACAAAAATGATTTTGTACCTGTGCTTCAACCCGACAAAAGTTTTTGATATTTAAAAGATTTAAAAGATGTTTCAAAACTATCTGTATCATTGAGGTGCATTTTGAACCAAAGTGATTTTGATTTGATATCTACATTGAGTCATTATGGTTATTGTGATGAACGATTATAGTTGTATTTGCGTCCTACGAAGGATGTTTGTCACGTGTATAGGATATGTCATCGAAATAGTGTGAACGATCGACGATACACTTTCTAAAATTCCAGACACGATACCGTAAGCTCTGGACTAAACGTGACTGTTTCCGTGGCAGGTTTTTGTTTTTAACGCCATAGATCGATAGCCACCGTAAATAGACCTCCCGGGGGCAGGGCAGTGGTCAAAAGGCGTTAAAAGGGACAGAATGAGACTCGGACACGCATTTCTGATTGTCTCCTCCCGCTGGACAAACACAATAAAAGACATTATCTGGTCATCCCAAGGTCAGTTAGGGAAAACATTTCCTCGCTTTGTCTCATGTTCGGCGGATATCGGGCGCAGGGTTCGATAAGCGTGCCAAGTGAGCTCGAAAGAAGATGTTCGATTATTTCTTTTTGCCCTAATTGATTTCCCTCGGAAGTGGCTTCTGTTGAATGTGTTGTTAGCCCCAGGCAAAGAGGTTTGTGTTTCAATTAGTCAATTGGGGCGAGTCTTCCTCAGAGTATTTGAGCAATTCTATTTAGTCCTCCCACGACATCCTCATCCTCATCATTTATCTTTACTTGCATGAAAAGCCTAATTGCTTGTCATATCAGATACAACTCGAGGTGTACAATGTACTAGCAAATGATTTACTTAAGAGCAATGTTAGCTAATAATTTTGATATCCATGGTTAAAGTGTTGTAATAAAATCATCTGACTTGTAATCAAGACTAAACGCAGTCAACATGTGGATGAGAGACTGGATGAAATGCATAAAATGCGTAAGCCTTAATTTAAGAAAATTATGCAGAAAATTGATCAGATGAACATTGAGAGACATTTGAAGAGGATGTTGAAAAAATACCTGTATATTTTGAGGAAAAGGGAAATGATTTATTTGCACTACCATTATCTCAGGATTATGATGACTTCTTAATTAATCGACCCCCCAAAAAAACAACAACAAGCAAACAAACATACATACATACATACCTACATACATACATACTTACAACAACAGCCAATGAGAACCTGCTATGTCTTAAAAACTTGACCAAAGGAGTGATGATTGATTCAACTAAACTCCAAATACAATTTAGGCGAAGCAAATCAATACACTCAAACATACAACATACAATTTCGTTTTGCTGTTTCCTACATGTTTTATGCAACTTGGAAAGAAAAAAAAATCTTTCATTATACCCTTTTGCGACTGTGTTACCACGATTGATCGTAAAACGAAACAAGTCAATACTCACTATTGCTATGAGTTGTGAGATGGAGAGACCAAAGTAGACTACGACTGGGTCCGACTCGTTCTTGACGGGTCGAATGATGTTCGAATAGTTTCGCGTCAAGTCGGCGTAGAGTCGCTCAGCAGCCTCAGAAGCAAGACTCCCTTTAAAATGATGAGAGAGAGAGAGAGAGAGAGAGAGAGAGAGAGAGAGAGAGGAAAAATACGATTTTAAGTGACAAATAACATTTTACGTACACATATTCACGATTATCAAGTACGCCAAACATCTCAATTCTCATCTTCACAAAAAACCATGAATACTAATAAAATAACATGCTTTCAAAAGTTTTCCTTTTCTACTATCAAGCAGAACTGGGTCTTGTGAAAACAAAATAGACAGGCAGAAAGACAGACAGACAGACACACACACAGACACAGTCACAGACACACACACACACGGGGGGGGGGGGAAGGGGAGAGCGAAACCAAAATGACAATTTGTTACATAGGTGAATGATCTCAGCTATAGAGAAACAAATGATCATTTTACCATACAGTTACGCGTAGAATGAATATTGCGCGAATGTCATAAAAAATTTAAGTTTAAGAATGACGAAGAGACAGCATGACGAGTGGATACAGACAGAAAGACAGATGAACGGACTGACAAACAGACAGACAGACAGATGGACAGACAGACAAGCAGGAGTGAAATTAATTAGACAGGGAGATGGATGAGTAATAGCTATAGAAAGTTTGGTGATAACTAAAACAGGTGTATCTATAATAGACAGACAAATAGACTAATAGATACATTGAATGAGACGGTGAGAAAAGTTCGCGTAAGCCTTGACATTAGTGACTAGGCAGAAAAAAATGATCTCCTTTAGAGATGCGCCCTGGGATTTCTGGTGGTGATAAAAGGCGGGAAGCAATTGGTAAGGATTGATAGCCCCCTCGTTGGGGGTCATCGCGTGCTCCGGGTAGGAGGGCACATGTACTGTTCCCAGATTAATTGTCGGATATTAAGCCACTCTTGGGAAATATCGAGCCCTTCAGACCTCTCGGAGGAGGAATAAAAACGAATCAGAGGGCGTTATAAGATCGGGAACGTCAGTTTGATAATCCACCTTACATTGACGTTTATGAACTTACGACTCATTTAGGCAGGAAGAGTTGAATATTACACGGGATCTCAATCTGAAGAGTTTGCCATTCTTGAAAATACCTGAGAATGTAAGTTTTGGCAAGACCTAGAAACCATATCATGCATATCCTCTTGTTTGTATCATAAACTGGCAGAGAATTAGCGCAAAATATTTCTCTCTTTTTCTTAAAGAGAAGTTACTGAGCTGTTTAAAGGATAACCAGTAATGCAACGTATAGTTCATAAGCTATCTAGTTACAACATTAAGTTTATTATTTTTCTTCTTCTGCTTTACGCTCAACGGAATATGATTATTGGTAGCGACATCATCGTGATATTTAGATTTGTTAACTTTGTCATACATACATTCATACAAATGATCTATCTATCTATCTATCTATCTATCTATCTATCTATTTATCTATCTATCTATTTATATCTATTTATCTATCTATCTATCTATCTATTTATTTATTTATTTATCTATCTATCTATCTATCTATCTATCTATCTATCTATCTATCTAATCTAATCTATCTATCTATCTATCTATCTATCTATCTATCTAATTATCTATCTATCTATCTATCTATCTATCTATCTATCTATCTATCTATCTATTTATCTATCTATCTATCTATCTATCTATCTAAGCTCATATATCTATGTATATATTCAGTTATCTTTTTTGTCATCATTTTATCTACTTTCTTGCTTGTTTGGCTACTGACTGACTTTGTCATCAGATATGAGCGAGCCAGGTAGGCGGCGGGTGAGTCTACATGGACGGCTTTGGGACATACAGCCGAGATTCTATGCACATTATTTGTGCGGGGGCGCTCAGATTATTCTTTTTTTCAGACCATGCCTCATAATGTGGAGAGAAAGAGAAAAGAAAAAAAGTTCATCAGGCGAGACATATTAATTTTTGCAACACCTGCTGTAACGCGTGGAAGGGATGTTGCAACGATGCGGAAAACACGTGGAGCAGAGAAGCTATAGCGAACGTGTTGCCAGGTGGCCAGGTGTAATTAAATTCTTTGCATACCGTCATGCTGGGACGGACAGAGAAAACAATGGCGGGAGAAAAGAGAGGGAAAGAGAATGTGTGTGTGTGTGTGTGTGTGTGTGTGTGTGTTTGTATGTATGTGCGTGTGTATGTGCGTGTGAGGAAATAGAAATAGTATCTAATATCCAAATTAGATCACAGTTGTCACCGTCGATGGGTTTCAGAGGAATGGGGTTTAAAAGACATGCAAATGAGATCAGGTAACTATAGACCTCAAAGACAATGGTCAATGTGTATTCGACAGTTGCAGAGTGTGCTTGGCCAATTTCATTTTATGAAGGCGCCTTTAATGGAAGTGTTTGTTGGAGTTACATCGAGAATACTACGGTTCATGGAAACTCATTTCGCAATATACCGCTCCAGCGATCGTCGCACCGACGACTGTAAACAGTTCTGACAAGTGCATCTTGTAAGCAATAACTTCAGGTAATATCGTCTGCATTGAGCCTGCTTCTTACAAGCTCTCCAGTTCTGTGTGTCAATACATGTCAGTGTGTATGGGTGTACACTACAAAATGTCTTGTTCGCGTGTTTACACATAACATATTTTCCACAATTAGACTCTTGAAATTTCGTCTGGGACTATTTTGGTGACGCCACACGGCACATTACAACGCACATGAACCTCATCGTAACTCCTTGATCTTCGTTACTCCCTCCCCCATTTCGCCTCCTTTCCCTTCTCCTTCCCAGGCGAAAAAAAAAGTTATAAAGAGGCATATTTTATTGCTCTGTCTGCCGTCATTGTCTTGGCCCGCCATCATAAAGTGCAAACCAGAGTGTGGACCCCAGACAGAGAGATACGAACGGAGTCGCGGCGGATATTTGAGCGAGACTCATTCTTACCCATCTCACGTTCCAGCGATAGACCAACGAGATGATCGTTTACACGATACACTATTTCCCCACTGTGGCGCCACTTTTAACTCTTTTTTTCACTCTTCTACACGCACACACATACACACACACACTCACTCACACACACACACACACACACGTACGCACGCGCACGCACACATATACACCCTCTTCCTCAACAATGTCACAAACAGGGTGCTTTCTCATATTATGATACAGCAATATTCAGCATACGCATTAAAAACAGACATAAAAAAATTATTCCTGTCTCTGTCACCATGCATAGTGGTGTATGTAGCTCCTTCTCTCTCTAAATAGATATATGTCTATATCTTAATAAATGCACAAATGATACTAAATACAAAGAGGTAGACAGGTAGGGTGGGAGATACCAAATTTACAAGAAAGATATCTACGCATGGCGAAAGACAGGAATGTTCGAAAGCAGTGATGATAGAAATCCACAGACGCTTCCTAACAAACCCCCGATAATACCTTTCGAAGGTTTCTGCCAAAGAACCTTTGATTTCTGGACAAAAAAGAACATACAACTCCTGGACCAGTATTTTCAATAGTTCGGCATTCTCGAAAATGGCTTCTTGCTAATAATCAACGCTCTGCTATCGATGACAACCAACATCGCAGCGGGAGGAAAAGCTACTTCTCTAACTCTTTCTCTCTCTCTTTTCTTTTCAAATCCAAATTCTGAATAGAATCGCTCGATTGCACAGGGTCAACTTACAGACACTGCTAATACCAATCTGAAAGCAAACCTTAAAGAGCACTACATGAGATGGCTATTATAATGCCTCCCGAATTTCAATCACTTTGGGCTAGAAGAAGAAGACATACCCTTATCTTGTTCACATGTGTCGCAAGATAAAATGTCATTCCAGCTAGTTCTTGCTAAATAGCGTCCATGATTGTATCAAATCATCTGGAGTAAGTAATAAAGAATGCATTGTCACAACTTACCAAATTGCGCCCTCATTAGTCAACTAAATATTGGAATTCAGGGGCGTGTACACGTCGTGCGATGTTGGTATTAAAAGACGACATCATCTTAAAAAAATGTTGCCTCTTTTAGTGTACAATTTGATTGGCAGTTGGTAGCAATCTCCTTCGCAAAACATTACAGTGGCAGGGGCGGATCCAGGAATTCAGTAAAGGGGAGGCGTCTTTACAAAATTAAAGGGGGCGCACGAGCCCCCCTTTTTTCTTTTTATTTCTTTTGTATAAAAAAATAAATAAATAGGGGGCGCGCGCCCGATGAGCCCCCTCTGGATCCCCCACTGCAGTGGGGTGTGGCATGTCCAGATATATGGGCCATCTTTCTCACGATATGAAAGTCAGTGTGGTAGTCATATTGTTACAACATTATTCCTCTGGTTTGTGACAATTTTCGGATACTATGGAAAAAAAAAGCTTAAAATAATTACGTAGAGGAAAGAAGAAACATTAACATTTTTGGCACACTCGACACAAGTCTCTGGCATCACGATTCATGGAATTCTCTAGGTGTGGTATTTTTCGTCTTCATGACACCTTTCTCTTAGTTTCGAAATACTTGGTATCCTCATTTTCTTCAAACTATGGCCACACACTTTGAGTATTTCATGAGATTAAACTTTGTAGAAAATGTTCAGATATTTATCTTTAAGTTATAAGACAAAACTTTTGCTGCATGTACAACTTGAGTTATGACTTCGTACTGCAACACATGCACACACACACACACACACACACACACACACACACACACACACACGCACACAACACAAACATACACATACACAACACAAACACACACATACACACATGCACACATACGCACACACTTCTACAACCACACAAAGAAACACGCTGCTCAAACCAGACAATCGCCTTTCTCTCCGTGGGGGAGCGGCCGCTGAGGATAAACACGGCTTCTTGCATTCAGACGTGCCCGACAAGAAGAGGTTCGAATAATGCGAGTAAGAAGCCAAACAAAAAGTGAAGACTTGAGAAGACTTTGGGAAGCAGCGAACAATTTAGATACATTATTTGTACAGTCATCCCTGGCCGTTTAATCAGTGGTTCACAGGGTGCATGGAATCAGTGTGACGGTACTCCTTTCTATTTCTTTTATTGGCGAAGGAAAGGGAAAATTAGTTTCCTTGGCAAATGAGACTGGGACAGCATTTTGACACGGGCGAGTGGCTGGTCTGGTCTTCTCGAAAGAGCTCACCGGCCTGAGTTCAGCGTTTCGTGGTATGCTAAGGGCAAATGAGAAAACATTACATAGGCTTCTTTGCAAATACAAACTATCCGAACGAACTCTTTATTTGCATTGGAATTAATAAGAAGTGAACAAAAGTGAATACAAAGAGCCCGGAGGTCGCTGTGTTAAGCGCTGAGTAAGGGCGATGTTTTGGCGATAATGATGGCACCTCACGCAAACAAACCTTGGACAGAGATAACTTAGTGTGAAATTTACCCAGGAGCAAAATCAAGTAGTGAAATCTAGCGACAGCATCTTGGCAGACAAAACTGAACGAGTGTTAGGAAAATTACCACAGTGTGCATTATAGTAACATACCAGTCAACATGCATGGCGTCCAAATGCGGAAACTCGAATTTGATGTCTTCCCAAAATAGCTGTGATATCTCTACCGCGAAGATGCTGTGATCACAGGAACAATGCGATATAAGGTTGTTTTGTTTTGTAAATTTTTAAAGAGGAATAAAGTTTAACTGTCCATGACAAGCAGACGCTCACAACAATTACATATCTTTCTTGGATTCATGTGGATGGTAGGCCTTCTTTGTGTCTGAGGAAAAAGAATGTGAAATCAATGATTACCCGCAAATGATGGTACCGGCGTCTCTATCGTTTACGAAAGCACAATTTGAATTCATCGGTTACATTCTACGCAAGATAAGTTAACAGACTAAGAGTTAGAAAAATCGTAATAGTGATAGCTCCTCTGATCGTGTTAATGGTGTTCCGAGTTAGCTTTATCCTTCACTTACATTGTGTTTGACTCACTGAATTTCACAAGAAGCCAGTTTTAAGGTGTATTTCCTTTTGTTGAACAGCTTATCTATATGTTTAAACATTTATACATTATTTCGCCTACGCGATAGAAACTTTAATTTTAACGAAGCGAGAGAGAAAAAAATTGATTGCACATCACCACTGTGTGTGCATTTGTTGTGTTCAAAGCATTTCAAAATTGGGCCATGTTACCATACAAGCGGCCGCGGCTATTTGAAAACCACTCTCCAATCAATTAGGAACGGTAATAGCGGGTTTAAATGTTCAGGAATTTGACGCTTCACTGTATCGATATTGTTGATGGGACGTAGGAGGGCCGGAGACATCCATTATTTCGGTCACGATGCGGTGACGATATCGACGGGCCGTTTGCTTCCACTCCCATAACAACTCCCTCCACCACACCCCTTCCGCCCCCTCCCAACACACCCGCACCCCATTACCATGCCTTTCACCGCACCAAGAATGCGGATGGAAGCGCAACTGTGATTAGATCTTCTTAAAGATGATATAAAGTTTTGGTACCTCAAAAGTTTCCCTGAATTTCCTTGTCTTAGTAAAGTAAAGTGATAAGCAGCCGATTCATGCGTATAAGTTACAAGTTAATATGTACCATCAAAGAATGCCCTAGTTTCATCTTTTGTGAATCTTTGCTATTGATGTTTACATGATAATCGAAATTGCAAGCGATAACATGAATCTCCTCACACAAATTGCTGGAATACGTACTTAACAACACATGGCATCAAGGTCATGGTAGTCCAACAAGCTTGAGCGGAATCTCAAAAACCTTGGAATTCAATGCATTTTGTAGGATATGATTCGGTTAAGATCTGAATATCCATCGCAAAACAGTTCTAACCTAGGAAAGACATTACATGTCGATAATGTTTAATATCCTGAATCTAACTCATCAGTAATAGAATACTTTGTCAGATGCCCACAACATAGGTATGCTTGGTGCAACATGCAATTACAAGAAAGAAAAGGCATCTGGAGTAATTGAAATAATCTTGATTGTGTATGTTCAGGTATTTTCAGTCATCTTATTGAGGAGATGGCACATTTGCGTTGGTGTTGGCGCTTCGTTTAATCAATAATGAAGAATATCTGGTTGAAGAAAGACACGCACATATTTCATATATTCATTAAAACACGCACCGGTGCGTCATCTTACACCTATTATAAATCAAAATTTTCCATGGATTTACATTGAGTATGCTTGCTTTCTAGCAGATAGGTGACAAATTCTTACGAGGAGCTGACACTTTAGTTTAACAAATGAACTACTCTGTGTTTGATGAGTAAACATTTTTTACGATAAATCAAAATCAAATCAAATTGACTTATTTACGCTAATATCACCCCTTCTCTTTCTTAACTCTGCTTCCTCTAAATCACTAAAGTGAGAAGCAAAAAGACGTCAGCTTGTTGAATATAATAGCTCGTCTGAGGTTTTAACGATTCCTACGCAGCGTTGTGACTTTAACGTGACCACAACTAACCAAGAGCTCTCTTCAGCACTTGTATGTTCTCCCTTGTGCTAAGTTGTCATTCACTTAATCATCATTTTCAAGAAATGGCATTGTCACAGCTCCCCTGAGACACAAACGATTAGGCATTATGAGTGCGCTGACCAGTGTTTATTTTTTATTTTGTAAAAACCGTTGACTGCCGTTGAAATGAGCCAGCTCTAGTATCCATAGGCTCAGACGGATCGATATAGAAATCGACATATCGATAGAATACCTTTTAAAGCTGAAAAGGATTATATGTGAGTCTCTTTTGTCGCTGTATGATCATCACTACGCTTGAGTAAATACTATAAAAGCATGCCAGATGAGGCACAAAACGACGCTACTGCCGGGACGGGTGGAAACCATTTTAGTGGGGTGTTATTGGGGCTTATAAATCAACCCCTGCCGTGTAATTGAGAATGGCAAAACAAAGCAGGTGAGCGATTAGGGAGAGGGGATAACAATAACGTCGATTTCTGTCTGTTACGTACACTCCAAGTTCTTCGGGCTGTTGCTTGGTTACCGTGCCATCGTAAGAAGTAGCCATTTAAATACACACATAAAAGGGTCGTCCAACCTGAGCGGGATGAGCCCCTTTAACGCCATCAATGCAATTTCCTGAGAGATACATTGAAAGGTGACATTCCGGCAATCAGGGATCAATCGATTTCTCTTTGGCATCAGTCAGCAGCTAAAGGATGAAACCACGTTCGAGAGGAGGATTTGCCCAACCATGTTTCCGGACAGGAATTTCATGAAGACACCTTACGGCTTCACAAGTATTTGGCGCAAAAAAAAAAAGAAAAAAAAAAGAACAGAAAAGAAGATAGAGCTTACTTAATCTCTTCGAGCGGATACTTGATATAAGGAGGATTAAAAGGGGTAAAGGGTCATCGGGTAGAATTATTTATGGTAGTTTGCTTTCGGTGATTTTCGTCACTTATCCACGTGAAGATGGGATAACGTTGCGTCTGTTTCTAGTCATCACAGCATGCCTCTTTCACACAAGGATTGATCGATTAATTTGAGGCGGATTGGCAGTTTAACCTCACAATCAAGAGTTGGGATTAAGCTTTTCGAATGGACTATGTCCGAAGTCCGAATAGTACACCAGCTCACTAGACCGAATTCTCTGAGGATGATGGAGCATGCTTCCTTGCCCACAGACATTTTTTTTAATTCCTCTTTCCCTTAAAGAGCTACTTTGTACCTTAAACGCATACTCATCTTATCGTAATGAATACGTTGCAATTTACAAATTCTTCCCTCACTTTATATACAATGTATTACGATAAATATGTATTCCATACATATATGATATATAATATTACATATGCCCCATCTTCTCGCACTGTATATATATATATATATATATATATATATATATATATATATATATGCAAGAGTGGAAGAGGAAAATGTGCGTGTGTGTGTGTGTGTGTGTGTGTGTGTGGTTGTATTTTCAAGGCAGAGAGAATCTGTCTTCATGATGTTTTCATAATCATACTTATTATCAATATTTTTGAGATGTCAATATTGCTTTTGTGTTTTTGTAATACTTTATGTACCGGTGTTACCATGTGCACTGATTACATAATCAATGTTAGAATGATCTCGAGAGCAACGTTATTGGAATAAAAATTAGTCACGGCAAACATCTTTATCATAAAATGATGAATTATACAACCTTTAACTTCCTGATCTCTTTCCGCAAGTACGGAACACCATGTCCTCATAATAATATGCATATCATTATTAATATCATTCCTGCAAAGTGTTCTTTTCCGGGCAGAGGAAAAAAAAAAGAGGGAGGGGTAAAATACAGAGAGAGAAGGTGTTTGTGTGTGTGTGTGCGTGTGTGTGTGTGTGTGTGTGTGTGTGTGTGTGTGTGTGTGTGTGCGTGTGTGTGCGTGTGTGTGAGTGTGTGAATGTGTGTGTGTGTGCGTGTGTGTGCGTGTTAAGTGAGGTCTTATGTCAATTCGTTAAGTGTGACCGCGTCTCTAAAAAAGCCCAAGACAAAAAGTCTTCCAACATTAATCACTCTACAAGCACTTAGCCGGAGTGGCTTCCATTATTGATTACCTGTTAGTGCACAACGGTCTCACAAACACTTTCTCTCCTCTCTCTCCCCCTCGTTCTTTCTCTTTTTTCTTAATCTCTCTCTCATTTCTCTCTTTCCTTTTCCCTCTTTTTCTATCTATCTATCTATCTATCTATCTATCTATCTATCTATCTGTCTATCTATCTGTCTATTTACCTACATATCTATCTATCTATCTATCTATCTATCTGTCTATCTATCTGTCTATTTACCTACATATCTATCTATCTATCTTTCTATCTATCTATCTATCTGTCTATCTATCTGTCTATTTACCTACATATCTATCTATCTATCTATCTACATATCTATCTACCTATCTATCTACTGATCTATCTATCTATCTATCTAATCTATCTATCTATCTATCTATCTATCTGTCTGTCTGTCTGTCTGCCTATATACATATCCATCAAGCTATCTCTCTATATATATCTTTCTATTCATCTCTCTCTCTCTCTCTCTTATGTTTTACGAATGACAGCCCGTGTAAGTCGTCGCTATTGTTTCGTTTAGCTGGTGGCTCGAAAAAAAAAAAAAACTCGCACATAGGAATCGACCAAGTGTTCCTTTTATTGACTGACTGTCTACTCGAACGTTAAAAAAACCGTCCAGCCCACTTCTCCTAAACTACATGGCATGACCAAACGTTTGTAGATATTTCGTAAGACTAATGTTGACGGCATCGATTTGGGTGACAGACAACCTCAATCTGAAACCAACACACGGCACAGAAAACGAGATTTCGGTTTCTTGGTCAATACTTCTACAAGGCAACTATTTTCTCGCTGCCATCCTTTCTTTCTTGCAAGAACGTTCGAAGTTAGGCAACTAGTTGACGATTCGTACATGGTGAATGACGTTTGAATGACGTTTTTGAACGTCTCGCTGAAAGATAAATATGATAATGCAGTGCGTATACAATGTAAGGAACCTTTACATCATTCGAAATATCTTCGAAGGCGCAAAGCACATCGAATTTTATGGAACAAGTCCCAAGGATTGTACAGTTTGGAAGCAGAATGTCAGTGGTCGGTCGATAATGCCAGCTGCGTTTCTTTCGCCGTTACTCTGGGATTTTTTTTTTTTCATTCTTATCCTGATTTTTTTATTCAGTTTCTTATCATGTATTATTATCATCTTACTCTATTTTGTGTATAACTTTGTTCGTATTTTGTATTGTTCTTATGTAGGGTCCCTTTGTAAATCAGTTCTTTAAATAAAAGGGCTACCCTGTGAAATCAAACGGAATAAAACGGAACGACAAAAAAAGTAAATAGAATGAAACAAAATAAATCGGAATAAGGGTGAAAGGACTAGTGATCTTTTATTTCTTTTTTTGTTTGTGTTTTGTTTAAAATGACAAACTTCAACCTATATTTCTTTGTCTTAAAGTGAAATTACTACGGGTAAGGATCAAATCACACCCCTACAAACAGTCCCAACGTAAACTCACGAAAAAGTTAATCCAAAGACACGGTCAATACGGTGTCATGAAAGCTATAGTGAAAAAAAAAACACTGTTCATTGTACAGTTTGTCATTAGCACACAGAGTGGGAAAAGAAAACAAAAAAAAAGTTTTCAATTTTCTCACACAGTCCAAGACATTGCAGTTAATATTTGCTCGTTTTCCCCTGAATGTGTTTGTTATAATCATTATTCTCCCTGTTTGCTGTAAAAATAAAACCCTCTAGCATTATCCCACCAAATGGGATGTTTGAAGAAATGATGTCTGACAACCAAAGTCGTTTCCATTATCACTGATCGTTAGACTAAGCAATCTTGGGGACACAGTTATCATATTTGGCTGCAGCGGGAGAAAATCAAAACTAGACAAAATTCGCACCGTCTATCGCCCTCAGACACGAGATGATTCAAACAAACAAATCACTTGGAAGACACATTTTCACCACACTATGTATCATTTTCTTTTAGTCATTAGGAAGAGAAGCCTGGCAATAATGCAATACTCTCGTACGATAATAGAAAAAAGCCGATCCATGTTTTTGTTTTCAATTAGGAGCGGAAAAAACAAAACCAAAATTGCAAATGCCCTTGGCCTTGCACGATTTATGTTAATCCGGCGACGAGTTGAGAGGCGTGTGTGAGCGTAACGCAAGCTCCGTCGCCCGAGGGACATGATCGGGTACGCCACTTAAACTTTCGCCGCCGGCGTTTCGCGCCATTTCTTTCATGGGGGCCCGGCGCCGCGTGGCTGTGAGGAGTATGCATGAAGTACGTCGGACGCAACGACAAAAATTCTCAACAGAGCCCAGGCAAGCTCCAAATAACTAACATTAAAAGAAGCAATAACGACAACAACTGACAAAGATATCTATCTATCTTTCTGTATCCTTATTAAACGTGCCACCTGCATATTTGGGTTTAAGTTTCCCGATAAAGCTGTGTGAGAATTGACTACACTTGTCCCCTACATGATTGCAATAGAGTAGAAAACTGGGACTGGTATTCGCCTAAGCAAAATCACATGTAGGGTGAAATCTGGGGAGGGCATTTAACCTCGAACGTGCATTCAATCAGCACGAGTGTTTAAGTTCACTCAATGCATTCGAGAAACACGTATTGCAATTCCCTACGGAGAACATGAAACATCGAGTTCCCGTCCACTAGGAGTTCAACGAATAACATCATGAATACTGCAAGCGACAGCACATCGGGCTCAGCTCTTAGAATGAGGAGAACATGGCATCTCTCCAGGTTCAGGTGAAAAAACAGACTCACGTGTTGAATAAGGCTGCAATAGATTCCATTCATCTTCTTCATGAATACACTCGAAGTGGCCGAGATTGGTTTCAGTCACACAAAATGAGAGAGGAGAAAATGAGGCGAGTTGTGAGAAGAGATAATAGAAGAAGAGGGAGAGAGGCTTAGCGAGTGACTGGACTGATTTAAAGGAAATCTGCATAAAACAGAACGAAGCCATTACGTATTGTCTTCTCGTCAACGAAACATTGGTTGACGAGGAAACCACTTGATACTTTACTCATTGAGCTACGCATCATGCAATCGCAATGCGCTAGGGGAGTGCTTTTCTGAATGGGCAGGCTGCAAAGGGCTGAATGGAGTCATCTTGAAACGGAGTAAAAATCTCTGCCAATTTGCAACTTGATGGGAGTGACCTTTGCATGTATGTAGCGAAAAACAGCAGAAAGTGTTTGGGGTGATGGAGGTTGGAGAAGGGTTTACTGGATGGCTGGAATACATGGGTGCTTCGTCCTGATTGAATTGAGGTGGAGATGGTGACGATTGAAATTCAGCACGCTGGTCTATCGTTCGAGGTATGTAAGGCATCCATCCTCGTGGCAAGGAGGAGGGTCGAATGGAAGATACAACGGCACAAGCTTGAAGCACAGGTTACCTTGGTCTGCCACCTCTTGGTGGATCTTTGAGGAAAATCACACAGAAGATTCTGGATGCAAATATAGTTTCCCATCTCATGTTTCTTTTTCTGTCTGATAAAGAATGGAGTGCGATTTTTCCCCAAATATTTTAAGATGTTACAAATCATTAGCATAAATATAAAGTGCTTTTAGTTCATTAGAAACTAGAGCAGAGTGGGCTGGAGAAGAAACGTTTGTCATTCAGGATCGTGCATACAAAATGAAGTCTCGCAGAGAAATAGGAACGTTTCTTTCGTAAGCAAGTGTGTTACCGTATGTGTTATAGCATATTGATTTTGTATTACAGAGAACGAGTGCATGCTTAGCAATTCTATGACTAACTCCGTTCACCCCCCCCATCTTCCCTCCTGCACCCTAACGCCCTTTCAGTTAAACACAAGAGCCTCCTCGGACAATGTGATGGGGTTGGTTGACAAGTTCGGACGGCCTAAGACGTGAATCAATGCCCTGGGATAGATTTCGTGAAAGCCATCTCACCGATCTCGTGACAAGGGTTGGTATCTGGCTTGGAATGTTTCCCCTGACCCGCCATGTAACCCATCCCGTCAGATAGGCTTGCATTTTGCCCTGGCTTTAATTAGGTCGCTAAATAACAAGGATTTGTTTTTTGACAGGAAGAAAAGCTATACCAACCAAGTGTGGGTGGGAGACGGATTCGGGAGTGGGTCTTTGCTCTTACGACGTGCTCGCTTTATCTGAACATTTGAAATGTGTTTTTGAAAGAAAACTTAGTATTTATTAAAAAAAAGTACCTTATCGACAACAGGAAGAACAAGAAAATTGCAAGAAGGAGGCAAACAAGTATATATTACGATGCAGTCTGGCAAAGTTACACACAAAATGAATAATAAATGAAAATTTAACGGTTATTCGTCACCCCTAGCAAACCGCCTTTTCCTCATGGGGACATTTTTTACAAAGTTATTCTCATCGTACCTTACTAAGCACGGAAAATCCATTACTAAGTAACCATGTACATGCGTGATAAATATAAATATATAGATAGAAAGTAAAAGTTAATCAAACCTTTTCTACAATGTAGTAAAGTGATAACTAGCAAGGATGAATCTATCGTCAAATAGGCCTCAAACAGTTTAGTCGGGCAGCTGCGTCAGCAACAGGCTCTAAGCTCGCCAAAGGATCGCCTGGTAATGACCGTCATGTGTTTTCCCCTGTTCCCCTCTACCAAGGCAATATTTGGATTGAGATACCCTCTAAGCTCCGACCCAAATAGAGATAATATTGAACATT
Source organism: Diadema antillarum (assembly GCF_040938485.1). Classification (NCBI taxonomy): domain Eukaryota; kingdom Metazoa; phylum Echinodermata; class Echinoidea; order Diadematoida; family Diadematidae; genus Diadema; species Diadema antillarum. The sequence continues at coordinate 323,706 of NW_027271593.1, forward strand.
TTCTCTCGGTGACAGCCACGGTGGTGATGATTTTGATCACTTCTCCCTTCTCCTTTCTCTCACTTCCTCCCCCACCCCCACCCCCACACACACACACTGTCTTGTCGTCTGTCACTCTCCCGGCTGTCCCCCATTTTGTCTTTCCTCCTTCAGTTTTGTGTTTTGCTTTATTCCTTTTCTCTAATCAGCAGTTCTTTCTTTCTAGTAACAACGAATGCACTCTCATCTCCATCTCTTTGCATGTTATCATTGGCCTGGTCTTGCCATGATACTCCCTTCCCTATTTCAACCATACACAATAATGTACAGATAAGAAAGAAAGATATAAACAAAAAATAGTATAGTAATACTTATTTGCCATCAGACTTTATTCCACTTCTTTATATCTGTCTTTTTAAACACGTCCCTCTATGATGTCGCTCTATTTCTCTTCTAGAATAATTATACTAACTTCATCACCTTGTGTCAGTTCATTGAGTGGAACGTGTCGCAAACCTTCGGATTCCTAGTCCCCCCCCCTTCTCTCTGTCTTTTTTTTTTACTCTCTGTGTTACATACACCTTCACCTCAATCTCCTATTCTCTTACTCATCCTCTCTCTCTCTCTCTCTCTCTCTCTGTAATTCTATTTTTGTTATCTATCTACCCTATTTGGTTGTCTCTATTCATTACTTTCACCTTGTTTCTCCCTCAACGTACTCCTTCTCTCTCGGGCTGCCTGGAGAAGACATCCCTAGCACCCGCTCCCTCTGCCGACGCGCTTCTATCGTATGCTACCCTTGCAGCTGTTGACATTTTAATCTCCTTGATTGCATTCATCATCTTCGGATCGGGCATCTTGAAATACATGTTGCTTTCTTGTGTCTTCAAATTAACAGCTGGGGAGAGAAAAGAGGCGAGGGTGCCGTCTGTCTCCTCCTGCTCTCATGGACATACCTCCACAGGGTGTTGGCGGGAAGAAATTGAAAGTGAGGAAGCGTTCGGGTGGGTGGGGTGGGACCGATGGGATGGGATGCACGGGGTTGACGAGCATTCGCGCATCATCACCAACGTCAATATCGGTTGTCTGGGTAGAACGTCGACCAGCTTTTAGTAATATCCTAGCTCGATCCCGCGACGAAGATGAATTCGTTACGATGTTAACTGATATCCCATCTCTATCTATCATCTACTCTCTCTGTTTCTCTCCCTCTTTCTCTCTCCCCTGTCTCTCAAAAGGATATATCCCCCATCAAGAGCTACACATATTCAAGGTGTCGTTTTCTTTTACGTATGGAACAATTTTTGTGTCTTATTGGTCCTGTCTGAGAACATAGAATTAGTTCTTTGCCGTTTAATTTGTGACTGCTCAACCAAACATCTGTATGCAATTTGTAAAGATATATACACACATGTATACAATAATTGTATACTGTGTCGATGTATGTGTGATCAAGCTGATCTAAGTTGATCAAGAAAATTTATTTTAAGAGTTTTATGTATATTATGCATGGTACAAGGTCTTAGTACAACTTCAGGCATTAATCTGGTAAGTATGTATTCTTTGAATGTACAAATTAATGGTATTAAAAAGAGCTAGTAAGTGGAATGTAAGTTGCTACCATTTTTTGTCATTTGTGTGAATATGATTAATTGCATATAATAATCAATCATAATGGTGAATAATGATTGCAAATCAATAGTGATTGTGTGTGTGACTGACGTTTTGCGTGATTACAAAACAGCAGTTTTCCCCTGTCCCTCATCTAATGCTACTTTCCGTCGGCGTGCACAACATCCATCATACAATAATTGAAATAAAGAAACAATCATATACAACTATGACACTGACAAATTTTATGTTGAATTAATTGTTTTCATTCATGATTTCCCCTGCGAATGGAGAAGCTTTCTGATAATTCATCTTCGTCAATTATGCTATCATGAAAATATGTGTGGTAAAATCATTAGTCGTTTGCTAACGGAGTCAGTGATTGCTTTTCATCTTGGATAGTTTTTGCGACTTTTGCTTGAAGAGTATAATACTTTGTTTGAAGATCTCTTGTGGAATCAATTCAAAGCTAAATCTAGGTGGTGCATAAAGAAAATTTTCCAGAGAAAAGAAGTTTGTTTATTTGTTTCTTTATTTTGTAATTCTGTGAATTAAGTCACTACTTCTGTGGAGCTGCCCTTACTGCGACTTCACACGCATAATAATCTAATAATCACAATTTGGAAATGAACTATCGGCAAAAAGAAATAATCATCAGTGTCATCTTCTAAAATATTGTTATGATACATCTTTACTAAAGAAAATAAAGAGTAATTACGTGTGTTTGTGTGTGTGTGTGTGTGTGTAAGTAATGTCACGTACATTTTGACAAAAACGGAAATGTCACCGTACCTTTCTACACTGATATCAATCTTAGTGTTTTGGTCATCATGATCTCACTCAAAACGGCTGTCCCCTTGAGGTTAATGTTTCTTCCCGTTTAGATCGTGACATCGTAGGTCCGGAGAATATGAGTTTTATAATTATCATAGATGTCAAGCATCTACCATGTATTACAATGTGTGACGATTACATCGTTTGTTTGACTGCTTGTTGTTGAAGACATTCGTCGCATGGTAGCACTGTGAATTCGAAGCCAAGCTTTCCCATCGGTTCGGCTGATTTGAGAGAAAGTCGCTCGAAAGGAAACGTGCTTGCCTCGTTTTACGTTTACGTTTATTTACTCAAAACGAGGCTGCTTGATGTTACTTTGCTTGGATCTTGTTCCCTGATATTCTGTCTCTAGGGGAAATATTGCAGTCTGACGTGGCCCTAGCGAATTCATGCTGCCTCATACAGTGATTCATAGTCAAATAAACAACTGTCCATATGCGATACAATGTGCATTTCGAAAGGTTGCCCAGCCCTAATTGGCGAAACCGATTTGACCTTTGCGGTGCTTTAGAGGCAAGAATACCAACTAGTACCAAAAGATGTCAGTGGACAAATTCAATGTCTTCCAACTGCATGCATGTTTTCCTATACCCAGGGTTAAATATTGAATAAGAGTAAATAAAACCCCTTACCAGAAGAATTAGAATATCTATTTCTTTACAATCAAGATTCAACACTAATGTATTACCTTGTATAGTCAACCTACCATCCGGCCCGCTTTCCTGGTGATAAATAGGTTCCATGGCGAGTTTATGTTCAAAGCTATTTCGCAACTTGCCTTTTTAGACACGATGTTATGCATGCGCGACGGTGGCAAATGACAATTTACGGGCTATCATCGCCTCGCACCTATTACGGCAATTTGATCTCAGCCATCGCAATAAACTATTAAGCCGCAGCGGTCAATGAGGAATATATAACATTATCAATGCATGCGGTGAGACCGAAGCTGCTGATTACGAACGCGACGGAAGCAAATCTTGTTCCCCGCGCGCTAAAGGTAATTTGACTGTACCAGTTTACTTAATGTACGCAAATTTATGGATCTTTAGTCACAGCGGACCTCGTAAAGAGCTTTTCAAGTCACCTGCTTCTTCTAATGAACACGTCTCAGTACTCTGAATTCCAGTTGCCGCACATTAGTTGTTGCTATGTTGGGCTTGGAAAGTCTCAGTAAAGTTTTTCAGTTGTCGAGAACAACCTTAGCTCTTAGGTTGCACAGTGTGTCGAGGTAACCTGCCCATTTCGAAAGTACCCGAAATTATCATTGTTAGGTCGATGTCTTGATAGATTATATAGCGTAGCGTCATGGAAATTAGCCTGTAGTTTGAAGAGTTTGGTCGAAAAGCAGGTTAAGTGTCACTTTAAACATTTTAAAGTTAGTCCATCATCACATAGGGCAAAATTAGTCCTTCCCAGTGATACCTCACTTCTTACGCGACAAGAAATATTCTTAAGGTTATATGATTGAAAAAAAATCCCATATTTTCTTATCACTTTTTTTTTTTTGGTAGCTTCAATCTCATTTATCCCAAATTTACTGGAATGGAGTTAAGTCGTTTTGCAATCAAACTCTTCATTTTTTTCTTTCACATCCCGCGTGTTCAGACGTGTTTAACTTGTACTTCGAGGTCTGGCACTCAAACCTATAGGCCCTTATACTATATATCATATCATAATCATATCAAAAAGATTAGTTCCCTAAAACTAATGTAATATCAATGCATTACCATCTACACTTGTATCTAAAATAACGTTTTCTTAAATGACACGTAATCTACTTCAGTGATTACACTAACTGATGACGTAGGGTTAAGAAAAAAAAATCCTCTGTCGTAGTTTGATTTCAAAAGATCTCATCCTGAAAGGTTGATTCGGACGATTTAAATTTTTTCTTTCTTTATCATTGGTTGACGAATTAGATTCATATGCCAAAAATAGCAATCTTAGGTAGATGTCGAAGTAGTATAACATAGCCTTTTTAGAACCTCTTATCTTTGAACTCCCAAAGTTTTTTTTTCAGACGCCTCTGAATAGAAGTATTTTTCCTCTGAAAAGCATTGAGTAAGAATCAAACGTTTTAACATTATTTTGTGCGCGAGAGTCGTGTCTCGAGAATTCAGTGACTTTCTATATACTCGATACATCAAAGACTCCCTGCCGAGTGAAGAGGATCACCAACGTGAAGCCGTCTTAATCCCTTCGTCGACGTCATTTTTTCCCGTGAATAACTCGAAGTGGCCGTCGACAGAGACTGTCATCAGAATCACCAGATTGTTGTACGTGATAGCTTCCTCGAAGCAAATTTCGCCTGGAACGAATGTGAGGGACTGACTAATCCGAAAAGATCTGGGATCAGACGGAGAAAATCCGAACATGGCGTCGAATACGTGATCGGTGGGTGCTTTGCATAAATGATTTCATTCAGGTTGCTGACATACTGCTTATTTAACTTGCTTGCTGTCTTCACATGTCGAGGATAGGGCGACAAGGAGAAGAATGAACACAATCAATTTGCTTCTGTTTTGTTTTCTTCTTGGAAATGACCATGGCCGAGCAAGGAGGTCCCAGGCGAACTCGCCTAGAGTTCCTCCTTGGTAGGAGTGCAACGCGTTACGAGGGCACAAAACGCGTAATGATTAAAAGCAACGCTGTAGATCGTAGTGCGGTATACTGTCTGGGTAATCTGAAAAACAGATAACGGCCTCCGCGAAAATCAATCCATTACTTTCTCATTACCAGTTGATTACTGCGCCAGTCAAGATGGACGGGTACGAGTGACACAGGATGTCGGGCAGGCAAGAACCTCTGTAGCACCAGTAAGGTGAGACGAATTTCACCTCCCAGGTAGCACTAACACAAATGTGACAGCAGAAAAGCAATAGATAGATCGTGGAGCTACAACACTGATAGTCGCGACAGTGGTAGTTGCTGTTGATGTATAGAAGTTGTAATAATGATGATAATAACAATAATGATAAAAATGATGATAAAAAATAGAAATATTTATTATTATTATTACTGCTACTACTACTACTGCTACTCTTATTATTGTTATTATTATCACGAATATTACTGTAATCATTATCATTATCCACATGACCCATTGTTATCTTTACCATTATCAGTACTATGATTCATTTTAACGATTCAAAACTAGCAAGACAGAATACAATAGCAGGATAAGACCTGCATCAGTTGTGCAGATCATTTTACATTAAGTGTATTGCCATTTCTTCTATTCATGATAGTAACAAACTTCACATCAATGCATTGTCCAGCGCAAAGTCCTGATAATAAACTATTAGGATACAATGTGTTCATAAACATTCGAAAGTGTTTTACATCCCTAACACTCAAAATGACTTTCAACAAAGCTGTTTTGTTGACATTAAGAATCAAGAAACAAAGCTACGATCTTGCTACAATGAGTGTTATGCTGCAATAAGTGCAACGAGTTGTTTCAATATTTATCTTTATTGACCTTTATGCTAACAATGCCTGACCATAAAAAGGAAAACAGACAACAAAAAAATAGCCCAGAACATCTAGAAACAAGTCATTAAATAGTTAGCCATGCATTAGAACTCCTCACCACAAAAATATTTGCGGGTGTATCCATGTACATGCTCAAAGCTGTTCTCAAAAGTTCAACAACGAAATCGCATTTGCATTCGAAAATAGAATTCTACCGCAACGTGAATTCGTCGAGATGTTTTGCTCGACGGATGAGAAATGAAGGTCATAAATCAAGGTCATTCACCCGTGAATATCCAAACATCCAATTCTTGTCGAGAAGGTGACGCTGATGAATCATTCAGCCAGTCTAAATATCTTTTCTCACCACGGCCCCCGGGATGCAGGGAGATAAATGAGAAGACCTTAAGAGTGGCCAGCGATCGCCATGAAGTCCGCTTTACTCCAATGATAGATCCCCAACAAGGGATAAGAAATCGGTCAAGGAAGTTTCATGCACTTTTGACTCCAATAGACTTCATCTGTGTATTTTTAAGGGCAAACTCGACTTCGTAACCTTTGACCCCATCTTTATGCGGCATTAACTCCAGCTTTCTACTACCATAATAGATCCTTTCACATTTTCACGATATATTGGATGTATAATTTTGATCACCCTGACCATTGTCGGTATTGGTTTTGTATATATATTTACAGAGAGAGAGAGAGAGAGAGAGAGAGAGAGAGAGAGTGTGTGTGTGTGTGTTTGTGTGTGTGTGTGTGTGTACGCGTGTGCGTGTGTATGTGTAGGAGACTGCATTTTGTCTTTTTATAGTTGTTATAGTCTTCATAAAGACTGCATTTTGTCTATTACAGTGTAAGACTGACATTATTTTAAACATTGTTGTGTATAATTCAGTTTGTCTTTGCATAATGTTTTGCTTTTGTTTCTGTGAAAGGAAATTTGTGATATGAAATTGAACGAAATTCGTATAAAGAATTTAAAAAAGTGTAAGAGGCAGAAAGAACACAATTTTGTAATGGTGGACATTATTTACATGAAAACCTGCTACAAGATAGAATGGGATTATAACACACAGGCCAGATCGTCAGCTGGGCGTGGAGACAATACCACAGTCAAGACTGCATATAGCTCGTTAGCAAATAAAATGTAACCAGTGTTTTCCAGGAGCTTCCTTTTATTCTATTCCTATTCAGTGATTCACTTAGGTTTCTTGAATTGCTGTTGTTGAATGTAATTATGCCGAGAGGAATTTCCATTAGAAGCAACGCTGTTCGGGACTTGCATCTTAGTGGACATTAAAAGTGGGCGGATAGAGATCTTTCGATTCAAATCCGTTCCGGGCCGCCGACTCGGGGTTGGGTTGGCAATGAAAATATTGATCAGTGACTGTCCTCAGACTAATTGTGTCGCTTGTCATTCTTGGCGACAAATCCCTTTCGACATTGCTCTGAAAAGGGGAGGGGGCACTGACGGAAAAAAAAGTAACTCCTATTGCTTTAGAAGTTATCTCGTGAGAGAGACAGGGCATGGGAAAGGAGGAAACTTTTAAAGATTTCCTCCCTAAAGTTGTGTTACAGAATTGCAGTCTTAATCCAGATTATCATTGAATGTATTAGTATAAGTCTTAATCCTAATCCCTAACCTGACACCACTTCCCAGAATTCCGTTATTCGTCACATTGGCCGTCACTATTATTTGTTTCATCATCGTCAGGTCGATCGTCAGCTCATCGTCATTTCATTAATTGTTGATTGTTTCATAAAACTTTAATATAAACATGCAGCTCTATCACAACAAACACCATTACAAGAGTTTACGAACTACTCATTATTTTTATACGGTTATGTTTCATTTCCATACTATTGCGTTTTCTCCATTGTCTAGAACCACTTTAATCTATCTACTCTTCTTGTTCCATTTTTCTTGTTTTATATAACGACGACTGACCGTCATCGATTGCAAATACAAGTAGTTATACGGCCACACTCAATTAATGTCTTCGAAAGGTGAGGTCTCGACGGAGCAGTTTGCTTTATATCAAAGGTTGAATCTAATTATTCCAATATAGTCTCGACAAAACCACTTGTGACCATCTCATGTTTTGCGCTCTGCCATAGCTTACAAACCGAGTCAAGTCTTGCAGTTTTCGCTGGTTGTAATCCCCACAACGAGGACATTAACAACATTAGATGTTAACAATATCACTCATTGATTCGAAAAGAAATAAAACAGGCTGTTATTGCACGCTGGTATGCAATCATTGCATAAGCATTCTTTATCAGACCGTGTGCGTGCAGTATACGCTGATGTAAAGCATGTTGTAAAGGAATATAATCAACGACAAACACCAGGTGAGCACACGTGGCAAATTTGAATCTTCCAGCACTAATGTATCGTCTGAAAAATTAAACCTTTGGAAAGTATGAACAAAATACGTTAGCGCTCATTTGTCATCGCCAACGCAGCAGGGAATAATACAGTATAGGTATACGAAAAGATGCAATAACGATAGCAATATTGATGAACGGATCAGCATCATAGACCACGCGCGAAGGACGCGATTTTATTAATCTTTATTATCTAGTGCATTGTTTGGCTTGCTATTAGCTGATGAAATTTGAATATTTTTCCTTCCAATGTCATCCTCCGCCAGTCTCTGACATGAGACTGTGAGCATGGTGAGTGAAAAGTAAATTCCCGGTTCATCTTTCCAACAGCCATGATCATGATGATAATGGTTTACAGCAAGATGCTCGCCATCAGCGTGTACAGTCAGTATACACACACACGACTAGTGAAACCCGGCGCAACAAAAGTTGTCAATCATAGAACGATGTTGTGGTATAACAAAAGGACCACATTCCTGTTCGTGTCGATAGTTGTTTTCCATGGGATTGAATGAGGAAAGAGAGGGGCGGAGAGAAAGAGAGAAAGAGAAGGGGGAGGAGAAAACATGAAGAGATGTTACTATGATTACGTAATCGCCCAAAGATATAGCATAGCACGATATCAAAATCCTTTTGTGACAAGATCGGGGTCAATTTCCTATTTGTCTGCTCCCGCGTGAAACAGGGAGGTCAAAAAGGCATAATGTCTGCACAGAATAGTGAGACATGAGCCCATCATGTATACCTTTTCACACCAAAAGAAAAACAATCTCCGACATTTAAGGAAGACATACCAGTTATCTGTGCTGACCTCGATACAGATTACATTAAAGACTCTCAAATGCTATGATCATCTGACGCCTCCTCGGCTAAATATGCAATGATCAGATGATTATTGATTCTACTTGAATTTACTCGGACAGGTTTGTCGGTTGTAGAGACGTTAAGCTTACTTGTACTTTGCCCCTACAGGTATAACTTTTCCTCTGATATGGGCTATACTTTAGGGGATGGCTGTTCCATTGTTTCTCAATGATAACTTTGACCTGATAAACATTTCAACTTTACATGATGTATCTGGTAAGGAGTTCTAGTTGTTGTTCGAACCACGTGACTACATAGTGATGTCATCCAATGACGGTTTTGCTGTGGTTGTTTTTCGTAACGCCATAGGCGATTCAAATCAACGCCTCATGACAAGTGTCTCGGTATTTAATTCTTCGGAGGACAAATCAAGATTCTCACAGAATGTTGTAACACCTTTCCTCCTCTCAGAATTACTTATTGATCTTGCAAACTCGAACGATATCGAGTTCATCAAAAGACGAGTACACACGATGATTTTGTCTTCTGCACAAGTAGTGTGCGAATCGGTTGGAAAAAAAGAAAGAAAAAAGAAAGACAGGAAGATCGATATTCAGTGAAGAGTGCGTGACATACAGTAGTTTGAGTGACATTTATCTATTGCCCAATTGTAAATTGTGTCATCTCTAAGTAGTTTCACACATTTTGCAGGGTGAAGCAGCAAAGGTTCTTGGATAATTGTTCCCTTATACATAGATACATTTCCAAGTTCTAATGACGATGTTTGATCGATAAACAGCGGTAATCCCTTTTTATTAAACCAAACTGGAACAATTCAATTCGTCGACTGAGTTACACAATGCGGTCGTCTGAACATACACACATCTCTCTCCGCTCTGCTCCTGTCTCGATTCCCTATACGCGGCAGTGGATAAATTGAACGGAGCAATTAGCCTTTGAATCTTGCAGCGACGGGGTTATTAATCAATAAGAATAATTAATCGAACAAAGGAGCTGCGTATTTGCGAACTCATACATAGTACATCACACGCATGTGGGCGCACATCAAATTTTGATACGTCATAGCTCTCATCCAGACAGAAACACGTAATAACAACTAAATGTTAGGTTACATGACACCAAGATCAATTTCGACGTCCTTATCTATTATAAACACAATTTCGCTCTTTTACAAGAATGCTGAGGGACATCGACACTACAGTTAAATTCAGAATAGACAAAGAAATCGTGTTAGTTTTGTTCATTGGTCACCCGAATCAAGAGACCGTCTACTTTGCATCCTTACAATGAGAAAAAGTTATTTTCATGCCAAAATACAGCGCCCCTTATATCCCTATCCTTATTTGCAGGCAGGCAACAAAGATAACTGTGGGTAAAACACAAATCATATATGATTTCAGCATGCAAAAAAAAAAGGCAGTTTGTTGTAACAGCCATGTTGGTTTTGAAATTTACAGAGATAAGCATCTGTGATGCATTTATCATTCATGCAATCCTTATAAATGGTGATCGCCAGCACAATCGCCCGTCTGCAACAACGTGTTTAATCAAGTCCAAAGTATTTGTCAATAATAATGATGACAAACGAATGTTAATATACAGTATTCATTGAAACAGTATACGTTAAACGGATGTTTCCCCAAGTATTAATCAATGGACCAATTTGGTCACTTGGTCTACGCAAGATCCTTTTGTTTTGTTTTGTTTTATTTCATCTTGTTTTGTTTTGTTTAATTTGAACATGATAAATTAGTTCCATGAATTGTTACCTCGGGTAAGCTTATATATAATGTCGCCTTGACAACGAGAGAAGTGTCTAACCAACAAGGAGAAAGGAAGGAAGGTAATTTTCAGAAACGTGCACTTGAGCTAATTACGAACTGGCTTGTTAATAATTCATATCTTTAAACCTTCAGTATTCTCTCATTGCCATTACTACTGTTCTGTGACTCGAAAATGATATCAAGTATCATCACTATACACTAATATTCATTCTCATGTATAAAGTGAGTTTCGTTATCAATGTTAATCACTTAGTAAAGTAATAAGCGTCATATTCCGAGCAATATTCTCGACAACAACAACAAGATCTTAGCACTTTATTAAATTAAAACACGTGCATGGATGTAACCACGGAGCTATGACGTAGCTCCATGACATAATCATGTTAGCGCTTTACAAGATTTCTGAACAATTTGCTATCATTTTATAATCACGAACAGACCATTGTAGCTTTTCGATGTTGCGTTCACCAATAGTTCAGGTCTCAGCGTATAGACGGAGTGTTGGAAAATGTGAAACCTTCTCTAAGCACGTATTTAAAAGTGATTTTTCGACATCAAACACAATATGTAGCAAGCTATACAAGGATAATATACATTATATAGTGTCTATCTTTCCTATGTGACTCTCATGTACGGGATAACTTGTGGCTTTGATATTACTAACGATCAGGACTTTGAAAATCAACATAATTCACGTGCGTTCCAGATATGATGGGATTTGTACAGCTATCGTTATAGTAACTCCATCCCGTTCTTCTGGATATTCCTCCCAATGTTGTGCATTTACCTCTGGGTTGATTGGACTGCGAATTTTGTTTTGACACATTATCTGCTTATAGGCCGTGTAAATTAATGATTAAGGCAGCATGACAAAAATCGATGGCACACATTGATTGAATGGCGAGGCGACGGATTTCCCAAAAAGTGTGTGTTGTCAGAGGTGACTAGAGGATGACGGGTAATTATGTGTCATCTTGGGCGGGGCTTAGGTTTCTAAAACCTGTGACTGAGATTCTCAAAATGGCGCCTTATCAACTCAAGTGTATAATGTATGAATGTATAACTCTTCAGCAAGCGCCCTTGATTCCCCAGAAGTTCTCATCTTCAGACGGAAAATCGTCACCATCAAATCACCAATGTACTAATGATTAAACGTTTCACTGGCAAGTAACAAACTTTTATGAAATTGTTCTATGACTTTAAGTCATGTTTTTCACCAAAATTCCTAAGCTGATTTCCGTAGTCGATCATAGATGATACATTATCTTTCCTATGTTATAACGAAATTTGATGATATTAACACCGTTCCTTTGGGTAGACTTTCCTATACATTCATAAAAGCATGTGGACCGGCTTTGTGCGTTGACGGTCCAACATTTATTTGAGGGGATAGATTTTGAATATCTCTTCAATATTAAAAGAACAGCAAAACAAGGTGAATAAAAAGAGGGATCAGAGCCTATAGGTGAGGTAACTGAGTGAAAGCCTTCCGCCCCACCAACCTCTATCCCTACACTTTACTGTATTCTCATTATTAGACCTTTTTTGTGACAGTCAAGCTCTAAGAGTAAATCCAATTTCTACCATCTATTAGAAGTATAGTGGATCTGAAAGCGACGAGCCCGTATCGGTTTTGTTGAATGGTGAAAGTTATCCCCCCTCAGTGGAGTGGAAGAAAGGAAGAGAAAAGACGGGGACCCTCTGGGAGTGGTTCTCCTATTGTTTCCTAAGCCAAGGATGCTCCCAGACTATAAGCTGATGAAAAGACCAAATAGACCGTCCGCTCCTCGCTGGTATATATAGAGCCCAAAATACACGCTGACCGTTCACTTGAACGAATAATTGTCTAGCATTTTAAAGGATGCCAGTTAATGGCACTGACAAAAACATCAAAAAGTCTTGGAAAGTTCGAGGGTAAATAATGGCGTCCCCGTGGTATTCTTTGAAAGACGGGTATTATGACGTCATCAGCATCTCCTCTGTCTCGCATTGTCCCGGCGCCCTGGAGGCTATTTTCTTTCCAAAGCCAAACGCAAAGAACTGTTGAAGATCTGTGTAAACAGGTACTTCTCGACTCTTGTGTCATTTTCACACTTCTTTTTCTTTCCCATGGACGTGAGCCAACGGTTACCAGTGATGCGAATACCTTTTTCCTCTTTTATTCTGTATTAACAGACGTGAGGATTATCAACTCCTTACTCTTTTGAGAAAAAGATATTTGTTCAACGAATTTTCAAACGGTGACTGGTATCTATCTTGATATACACTCCCGTTTATGGCATGCGATAATTGCTATACAGGCTGCCATTATCATGTGCACATTAGTTTACCTTCATATTCTTTGTGCAGGCCCGTAGCCAGGATTTTTCAAGGGGGGGGGGGTGCGGTCACTAAAAAAACGGACCTTCGGTACCAATACCAATGATGACACACACACACACACACACACACACACAATTATATATATATATATATATATATATATATATATATATATATGTATATATATTCTTTGGACGACCGAACTACAAAAGTTGTATAAGAATTTGCGCGCGAAGCGCGCCGCAAATTGTGAATTTTGACTGTTTTAATGACGTTTTAAAGTCTCGAGGAAATTTGTATTTTTGTCTGTTGCATGCAATCGCGTTACGGTATTTCATCTAGGAAATAGTAAAAACTCATTTTGCCAGGAAGTTGCAAAGTTTAATTGTGTTCGAGACTCTGCGCGCGTAGCGCGCCGCAAAATTGAGAACAGTGATTTTCCTGGTGTTGTTTTAACTTTTATTTTTTCTATTGTATATACCCGCGTTAGCAGGCCTGAAGCCAGGATTTTTAAAGGAAGGGGGGATTGCGTTAATTAACAAAACGGTCCTTTGATACTGTCCCGGGAGGGTAGCGACAATTAAAAGTTGGACACCATGCTCATACATGGACTTTCAAAATGGCCCCTAAACGAGTAATGATCATATGATTTTTTTGGGCCTTAAAAACAAGTATTCCTTAAATGTTTCCTGCACCCTAAAGAAGTACTTCATCATGATTGAACAATATACCATTTTCCCAAATTTCGGCCTTTTTGATACCCTTTGATTATATACGCTCGTACATCACACTTTCCATCTAATCCGTGAGAAAAAACGACCCCTATTACGCGTTTTCTTTAGCGAGTATGGTCACGGTGTCCACCTTTCAGTTGGAGTTTTCCATCCCATTGGATGCTGTTTGGAAGATGAAACATTCACTTTACTATACAGTATATCAGCCGTTGGTATGCGAGTTTGTCAAAAACGAAAATAAATAAGAAAATTTTTAAAACAAAATGAATTGTAAATGTGAACCATTTATATTTTGCCTCCTTGTGGTAGGATATTTCCAGCATTTCCTAACTTTCAAATAATCATTTTAGATTTAATAATATTAAAGGTAGTAGATCCGATTCGCAAACATCTCCAATATCAGTCAAATGTCATATTAACCATCATGCTAAGAAGGTTTTCTTTGTGAAATTTGGAGGTCAGTGAAATTCAAAAATTAAACATCCATTAGCCATTGGAAGAAGTATATAAGCGCCCGATTGCAGACAGCAGGTGGCAAGGTGACCGTTGCAACTACGTACATTATTACCACCTCCGAAGGAAATGCACCAGTCCGACTACAGCCATCATCGAAAAATGAGATGGAATGTGGAATGTATTTGGTCGTTTTTGCTCCCAAACTTAACAGTTATGTTGTCAATAAGGCTGCTACGTATCTAGATAATGTCTCACATATAACTGTATCTGGATATTGCGTTGAAAATGATATTTGGCGAGAAACAAAAGCTTGAAATCACAGGAATTCACACTGCTGACAACGGCAGACAGTGAAGGTCAACGGCTCAAATTTTCGTTGGTAGTCTCGTCACGTGATAGTTCTGTATGGATTGTACACGTTCCCTATGACAGCAATTGTGAATGGGTAGTCTAGCTTTACTGCAAATTTGCGTCAGGACTGCTCAACCAATGGACAAGATTCTTATGTCACAAAAATGGGCAGAACCTCTACTTTCTGAAACCGTGCGCCCCAAGTTTGTGCGATCTTCCGTTCTCGAGATATCCCGTCTGGAAGAATTGCAAGACGGCAAAATATGCTCAAATTCGTCAAATTTGGACTGTTCGCCATAGACAATTCTACTCATAAGGTACTTTTCTGATCTAATTTGCGTCACTGCTACAAATGTTACAATAAAGATATATACACATAAATAATCCCTAAAGTGTCCACTTTCAGAATCCGGGCGCCCCAAGTTTGCTTCTTAAACAGTTTAAAAGTTATGGCAGATTTTGTGGGAAAATGCGTCGATTTTTGACCCGTTTTACGTGTTGTAGCGTTCGCGCGGAAGCGCGGCTTCGCAGATGACCGAAAGTTTTCAATATGTAATAGCTCGCACAAGTTGATACATAACATTTGTGTTTGTGTGCATGGGGACGATCCGATGGTTCATACAACAAAAGGGTTTCGTACAATTATTTTTAACATTGTTAAACGTACTCTTCCACATTTACGTAGCATATAATGTGTCTTTATATTTATTTGGATTGTTATCTTGAGAATTGCTAAAAACCGTTATTATGAAAAAGTGGACCTTTCAGAATTTGGGGGGGGGGGGGGTGCGTACGCACCCGACGCACCCCCCCTGGCTACGGGCCTGTTTGTGTATGTGTGTGTGTTGCTATTTCGTTGTTGTTGAAAAAGAATCACCACTGCGTTCTCAAAATGATCTCTCTAAGATATGAATTCATTGTCAAAATGTTGATATACAGAATAAAGACATATCATTTTGAAAGTATACTGTGTCCGAAAGATGATACTCACGAGATCATTAAAAAAACCCGTACATGTACACAGAAATTTCATTACGCGTGTGTAAAAACGGTGATTTTAATCAACTGTTGGAGGAGAAATCTGACATGCATCCAGTTAAGTGACACGTGGAAATGAAGAAATAACTGACAACGTTTAACACTGAAAGCGTGCTGTTTTTACTCGTAGAGACACACCAGTAAGTCATGCAATATAATGTAATATGTAATCCGTTTGGAAGGCATCCCTTTGGTTCTCCAAGAAAGAGACGATCTTGCGATGTGTTGGTTCGCAATATATTCTGATTAGGACTTGTTGTGCTTGATTAGACCGGGGCCCGAACCCGATGAGACGAAACACACAAGCAATTTCGCATGGTAATTTACTGGGGCAATTTTGGCGTGTAATTGCATGAGCACCGGTCGCCAAAGCGACAGAAGTTGTAGGGTCGCGCTGAAAAGAAAACGAAATAAAAAGCGACGGCCGCTTGGCATTCCTTTCTTCTAGTACTGATGGAAGAAGTGGCCAAAGATAATCATCGGGCGGTAGGTAGACTTTTATTGGGATTGAACTCCGACTTAATTGGCTCAGATTGGACAATTAAACTTCCATTTCGGTGGAATAATAGTCATAACAACAAGACAGTCGCCTGCAATTTCGATTATCGACGGGTTGACCGAGAGGGAAGGGCAGCGAACGATGTGGTGTGATATGATGTGTCACGTGTTCAGTCTGAACTATGACTGGACAGAGATACAATAATTCTTGGGTGTAATACATGTCATAACAGAGAGGTGGCCACCTCCCTGGTCATACGAAATCATGGCTGGACCCCCCGGGCAGAAATTCGTGCGGGGCGAGCCCATTGTTTGACGAGGAACAGAGATTGTCGCAGCGTGTGCACGTGATAGTTCCCCGTTGGAACTCATCACATTTTGCCTATAATTTCCTTCTCATATAGGTGTTCCAACACTCTGGGGCGGGAGAGAAAGTGGAATGTGGCGTGTCATACATTGAAGCCCAGTGTCACCAACTTGCCACAGTGTCACATTCGTTAGTACGATGTGACCTGTTCACACTTCAGGGTTTTTTTTTTTTCTGACCAACGTGTGTAAACCGTGCGATGTTGTTGAGAGTGAATTGTAAAACAAGTACATTTTCATAGTCTGGACAAATAAAGACTTTTCAAACATATTGTAGAAAAAGACTTTATCATCGTCAATATCACCAAGCTATAATACCATCTCAAAAACCGAAAGGATACATCGCGGATTTGCATCTGTTTGGCCAGTGGCCAAAGTTGATCCGCTCAACGTAAACACCGTTTTTTCCTATCATCAGGATTTTCTGTTGCTGTTTACGAACCAAGTCACACTTTGGTAAATTACCTCTGTCAAAATAACGAGTCCCTAACGGTGTCATGTCTTGAAATATCACTGAGAGGCCACGGTTTAAGGAGTAATGTACGGTATCATTCGCTACTAATGTACCCCTCTACATCAACCTGCATTACACAAGAAACATAAATTCATTTTTTTTTTCATTTAATAATGGATGTGCTGGAGGCGGACTTTGTGAGAGAGCTGAAATAAACCCAATCTCAACAAAATCACTTGATTGCGTATTCAACAACCTTTCATCGTGTTCATGCACCTCGATCTGCTACCCGGAAACTGTGACAGCACGGAATATTGATAAGGACGTTTGATTTATGCCAAGTATGATATATGATGAAACAGAACAAGACGGAGTAGAAATGCCAAAGACTTTTCTTTTTAAAACCTAAATAACTCGCCACAATAAAATAAATCAAAACAAACATTCACACTTGAGCAGAGAAGTAATTATATTTCTCGGAATTCGCGCAATTAATCTGCAGAAAGTCACGGCTCAACTGAGTTACCTTCCAGCATGGAGCTACTCTTACTAGCTCCATGCTTCTATGCCAGGAGTCGTCGAAGTTATCGGTTTGCTCTTACCCACTTCTACCCACAGCTTACCTTCCTCCCATTCCACCGCTGACGTTTGTTTAATCGATTAAGTTATTTCGGTGTACAAGGAGATTCACCTCAAGATTAGCTCAAAACACCGCCTTTACAAATTAATCGACAAAGACGGATGACATCCTCATTGTTCAAACAACATGATTCATCGAAACCACTCCTTGTCATCAGAATCTTTACATCGATCGAACACTGTCGCCTACTTTTGTGAAATCGTACTGAGAACCATTTTGTCTCCCTGCAAAATGAAACATTACAGACATCTAAGGAATAATAATTATTAAACTGCCAAAATACAAATATTTGTAAATGAAATATAGTCATGATTTATTTTTTTTTTGGGGGGGGGGAGGCGGGGAGGTCATTTTATTCTCTACACGTTGATCTTGTTGAAGTCATCTTTTTGCACATGATGAAATGTCATGACGATGTCTATGTAAAAAGTTGAAAGTACAGTTTGCCCATATCAATCAAATAAATCAATTGAGTCATCTTTATATCGATATCAAACCCATATTCCTATCAACATCGCTCTATTTTACACATCAGTATGTCTCGGTTGGAAAGAAGAGTTTCAAAAAAGATTCATAACCGTCAGTTAAAAGTGCCGCAGTGAGGTATTGCTATACACTATTTATTTCACAGTATACTGATGGTGCGGGAAGGTCTATGGGAGAGAGGGGGAGGGAGGGGAGATAGAGATGAAAAAGAGAAAAAGAGAAAGAGCAATTGATAAAAAAAGACTCTTAATAGTATTGGAATTGTAATAAGATCCATGCGACCGAATGACAGAGAAGTCGTCTCAATGAGACATGACAATAACTATCATCGCAGAGCAAATAACACTCACAATGGGCTCACAGAAGGATTTTAAGAGTAGATCGAATGGCAGCTGTAATTTGAAAATCGATATTCGCCTTTTATGCACGCTCCGTTTACGAGAGTATTTTGAAGAAGGGGCGTTTCGACTATACCGACCGCATCACGAATGAGGCAATACAATGTCATGTAATGCGTACGAGTGGAATTAATAATTAACACATCAACTTCTGTTTGGTATGCGCCGCCGATATATATTTGAAGACAAACAGGAATGGCAAGAATAACGATGTCATGAAATCATTAAGATGGTTCTTAAAGTATTGGATTTAGGAAATCTCAAGGGATATGGAACTTCAAATGCAACTGTCCCCTTCAGGAGATGCTTTTACAAAGGGATTTTATTTTCCGGACATGGATATATGCCTTGCGAAAATGTAGCTGAGTGCACTGTTCAAGAAGTTAACAGGGTGAATTGAAAAACTTTTCAACTACAGATTACTTCCTCCTTTCATGGAAATATTGCTGCAGGGTATACTTTTTTTCCTTGGACCGACGCTTTAACTAGACACCATGATGATAGTTTGGTATATCATCTGATAGCATTGATCAAGATGAATACAGCACAATAGAAGAATAGTGAGTTTTGTATCAATTATTGGACGTTTATCATCTAAACTCTGCGTCCATATCATTTCAAGTTCCCCTGAATGTATTTATCAGAAGCTATGTTTCCCTTTTTCCCTTTACCTGAATGGATATTGGAAAAGAAAACATTAACGAAGACCCAAAACAAAACATCAACGACAACACTTGCCTGGGTTGCTATGGGAACGCATCCTCACCATAGAGTACATCATGGGTGGCATCAATGGCACCCCTCTCGTTGATCAAGTCAGAGAAAAACGTGGATACCATAATATTGGCCTCACACAGAAAACGTGCGAGTGTGGGGTACCGGGTCATCTATCGCACACTGCAGGTAACTTACAACCTTTGAATAACGGCACAATCGACAATCTGAAATAACTTTCATAAAGTTTTATAGATGGACCTCTGTTTATGAGACCAAACATGCACATACAGAACGTCGTCATGTTGCTCCTAACCTTACCAGTGCTTACGCACAAGGTAGTGTTGACGTAAGTAGGTTATTATACAGATATAAAAAGATAAAACACGACAGCAACTGTCTCGGTTATGCATGCGAGTACTTTGGCAGAGTTGAACCGGCCTCTCTGAGGGATGGGGCGCAAGTCCATCGGCTGAGGATCGACGAGCAGCCCGAAGACAAACCAACTGCATAGCATTAATACTCTATGTTTGGACATAAACTAATGGTCGGAGAACCAGTTTCCTTTCCTATTTCTTTTTCTTTGGGTACCGAATGTATAATCAAATGTATTACCACAATACATCTGGGTAAGAGCGTGTCCGACCAAGGAGGTATGCAAGGGGAGCCGAGAAATGCCAACTTTGCACTCGAGTAGTGACATTGTTGCTAGATTAGAAAACCCGAGAATTGGGAAGTACTAACGACCTTCTTCATCCATGGTAGCATCTCCAGTGCCGCAGGGCTTCAGTGTTGTCACTGCAGCAATATATATGTACCAGAGGGCCTGCATGCATGCCATTCCTACTATACCCTAGTGTTGCCTATCACCTATTCATACAGGACGGTGAGTTGGCTCAGTCGGTAGTGCGTCTGCCTCACGATCCTATGGGCCCGGATTCGAACCCAAGTCTGGACTGAGCAATGTTGTGTGTAAGCATACCGCCCCCAAAGCAAAACACTCTGTCCATCGGATAGAACATAAAATGGAGGTCCCGTGTATGAGAGAGTCACAACTCATGCACGTAAAAGATCCCGCTTCATTCATTCATCTCAATTAAAGAGCAGGGTGTTTAACCCGGTGAAGTGGTCCCACCTCACATCCAATTGGACCCTATGGAAGACCAGCTTAACATAGCTGAATTTGGGCTATCCAGCCATCTTCACAGATGGAAATGTGCAAACAAAACAAACAAACAAATACATCTGGTCGAGAGGGACGTGGTATAGGTATATGACGTCTCGGCCAAGGACGAAGTCACTCGACGGGATTCGAATTCGAGACCTCCGATCGAAAATCAAGAGCTTTACCCATGCCTCCATACACAGTGTCCCCATGCACTCTACATGCAGTGGATAGTAAACACAATTCGGTTTTCCGCCCAGTAGTTAGATTATCTTATCATCCAGTGACTTAGATTTTCAATGGTGATATCATAATGGATTCTTCACACCTACATGTTTACCCTGCCAATACGGAGGAAGAACACCTCTGATATCGATTACATTGCACGAGATATTGAGCATGAATGAACTAGTCGATTGATAGATAGACTGCCTTCCGACACCAGGATAGTCTTACACAGCTAAGCGAAATGTCGTTGATATTATTTTTCTAAAGCTTTGACTTGAATACATTTAGCTCTAGCACCAATTCATCGATTGAGGGGCTCAACGTTTTAGAAGACGATGTAGTAATGAGTTCAATTTGCCGCGCTGCAAAATGTCGATCAAAATGGGTCTTCTTTTTCATTTAATGATACCAGTTCGATATGATTAATTGCCTTCGTGAAACAGCACGCGCCATGACTGGTTCAGGTAGGCTACACATAATCAAGAGACAAGCACTTCACTGTTCAATCATAAAAGAAAGAAAGAAAGAAAGAAAGAAAGAAAGAAACAAAACACTTCTTTCCGCAGTTTGTGCTCAAATCAATCGGTGGCTCAGGCAAGATCAAATCAAGCAATTTATTGTAAGTGTATATGTATTCTTTCGATCAAGTACAGGTCACTTCATGGCGTGTATCAACGTACTGTCATATGTATAGGGTAAACAAATTGTTTACTTTATGCAAATTAGGCTGCGAGGGCGAAAGCTTTTGCACCGTATCGCCGAGCCTGGTACTGGTATCATGAATCTTCACTGGGGCGGGCGGTGCGGTGAGGTTGGAGGTCGACGGGGAATAACGTATAACTTGACTCGTGTTAACCCGCGTCAGACCCATCGGGGTGGAAGTGTGAAATCATGTTTGGGGCAGATTTTGTAGCCGGTGTTTTGTTGCTGTTTTTTTCCCCTCTTTCTCTCTCTCTCTCTCTCTCTCTCTCTCTTCAGTGTTGGTATGCATACTATTTAGCGAAGCAGGGTATGAAGCGGAAACAAGACCGGAGTTTTGACGTGAGTAGACACGACGGAGACGGCTGGTGACGAGCGACCAGGCGAAATGATCAAATTTATCACTCGCAGCATCTTCCCTTTCTTTGGCAAACTGGTGGCGAGGATGTGCGATCATTGAATTATTCCAGCCCAATACCATCTCAGGTCACGGCGTGACAACACGAGAGAGCCGAGCACCGAAGTCTTGCAGAGCAGCGTGGAAGTGAGGTTGCGTTAGGTGCGAACGCGCGGTAAACTCGCAGTGCGAATTGAGAGGGTCGAGTGTGGCAGACGATACTCACTCATCGCTAAAATCGAGTTACGAATTTTCTCGATTTTATTCGCCCGAGTAAACCGCGCTTCGTTTTCTGTATGTACTCCATAACAACACTAAACAGGCACACTGCAGCCTTGCGTGTATGTCACTTTGTTTATTTGTTTTCTTTATACCGTGGACCTGTTTATACATTCTGATTTGAAAATACAAACTAATTACTATATATTTCCATTCCTTTTGTTTTTCTTTTCGCTTCTTGTTGTTCTTTTATGTCAATACACCCGAAGGTTTATCCGCTATGTCTGGATTCTTCCCTTTCGTCAAATTTCCTACATCGCCTTCATCTCCTTCTTTTTTTTTGTTTCTTAGTTGACGTTAAACAAGACACATGGTGTTTTATTCTATATTGCTTGCTCCATTTTCATGTTGTCATTGTAAAAATGCAGGAATTAAGATGATTGGCCGTATATCTAAAAACACTCTGTAAACATGGCATGGTAAATACACAACTCTTTGCTATTGGATAACTTAGATATCTGCGGGCATAATACAGGGTCTTGAAACCGTCCATGCATGATGATACAAGCAATATTATCTGAAGAGGCAAGAGATGCATGGGCTTGTTTTCTTTCAACATTATGTTGATCAACAGCTGCAGCAATCAACATTAGTAATCAAACAAAGATAGAAATCCTGTTTCTCTAAACAAACAAATTGCCAGAATGGCTTTCAACGTTATTTTCTGGCGTCCTTTATGCCTGAGAAGCTCAACAGTCTACTCAGTCCCTACTATAGATGTGATCACGTGACCGATGTCGATAGCTGAGAGAAACGAATTATCGTCATCATCTTCTATCGTGAGGCGCCAAATGAACGACCTCCGAAGTCAGCAGAGAGCAAACTTTAATGGGCTTTGTTCGCGGTCGAGTCCGAACCGCTGTCGTACATGACCCATCTAATAGGGTCGAGGTGTTATTTGGCCATAATTGCATTAAGGTTGGGATGAACGGGCGACCGCCAGGTGATACGCTGTGAGCGAATATCCCTGGCACTCAGGTATTTTTGAACATTCATTTTGCGAACTCTGATCTCCCTCCATTGGGCGATGAGAAATCAAACATTTTCTCTGGAATCAGGTCGCACTTTTATGAGATAATAGAATCCTGTTTTTCTGTCGGATACGCCTTTCTTTTCTTGTCATGATTGTTAATGTTAGAAAATTAAATCTCCATGTATATCAAGCTAAGGAAATGAAAATGTTGCAAACATTTTATGCCTATATATAAGAATGCAATTGCATGTCAGCTAAGATGATGCTAATAGCAGCATCGATCTATGTTTGAAAGCTGGTAAAGTTAGCTATCTTCATGTACTTGCTGAAATAATAACACTTACTAATATTTTC
Source organism: Diadema antillarum (assembly GCF_040938485.1). Taxonomy (NCBI): domain Eukaryota; kingdom Metazoa; phylum Echinodermata; class Echinoidea; order Diadematoida; family Diadematidae; genus Diadema; species Diadema antillarum. The sequence continues at coordinate 347,159 of NW_027271593.1, forward strand.
AATGGAATTGGGCTGTTACTTGTATGCTAGTTTCTATGGAGTATGATTTTGGAAGGTTCAGCAGCAATTAAAGTACTCATACTTTATAAGGATAACTCATCAGTGTTTATAGATATTAATTCATTGTTATTCACGACTTGTTCTTTGTAAGTCGATGAAAAAAAATTTCCTTACATTCTGTAATAGATTATAAAAAAAAACACCCGGAAAAAAAAATGGCGCCACAATGTGGCCATCTGCGCGTTTCAGGAGGTATACTTATGCGTTTTGTAGTGGAAGCCTTAGCCAACACCAGTATACTGCCCAGTATCAGATGGTTCAACGTATTGAGGTGCGCTTGACATGTTATTCGCTGTTTCACCCACGCTGCTCATAATTACCTTGGAGATAGACCTTGCTTAGGTATTGATTAATATGATGATACAGGTACCACCTCATCGAGGATGACAACTTGAGTGGGCTGTGCAACATGCTGGAGGTTTTACATACTGACAGTGGAAAAAAGAATACTTAGTAAGGTATAATCTAGATGCTTCTTTAATGGAAGGGGAGAATTAGGGTTTCTTTCGGGATAGAGAAAAGGGATTCGTTTCGTGATATAGAGCTTTGAGACTTTTCCTATCCTTTTCTCATAGAATTCTCCAGTGATATAGAATATTTCTTCAAGCACACTCTAAGAAGCGGAATGAATAATATATACTAAATAAAGAGAACACAACTTGTCGGGCAAGGAGGCCCAGTCACACTCACAAACACACGGACTTTGTAAGAATCCTTTTGATGTCAACCTATCACCAAATATTCTCCACGATTTGTGTGTATAAGGTGTAGCAAAGTCCATTCTGTCAACATCACGTCAGCATTCCTTGTAATTTGTAGAAGGGGATAAAGAAGGCGTTAGCTGTTTTACACACTCGCACACACACACACACACACTAAGATACTTACTTTAGAGTTTAGAGTACTGTATTTGACTCCCAATTCTGATCCAAAGTACGATTGCAATCAGCTTTGTATTAATTTGCCGTTGATAGGGAGATGACATCCCCCGCCTTACGGAATGAAAACCACAATCCATGAAAAATTTTACGTCATCAGCATAAAGGAGCTCATCAATGCTCCTAGTATTTTATACATGTTGCCATCATCACCGGCACCATCAAGATTATCATACGATTACTATTCAGCGCTGACATTGCCTTTTACGTGAGAATGTTCATAAACGCCAACGGTCACCTTCGGCTTTTCTGTGGTCATCGTTATGTCGAGTACTTTTAGTATACTAGTAATATAAATAGACGAATGTCACCGGAATGTGGTTGCATGTACAGTATGTGTGTCTGTGTTTGTTCCCGTGTGTGTGTGTGTGTGTGTGTGTGTGTGTGTGTGTGTGTGTGTGTGTGAAGATGAGGGCATCTAAAGTAGAAGGATACATTACAGATAGAGGTAGCAATTTGCTCGGAGAGAATGTTGTTTTGAATGGACTCGCCATCAGAGCCACAGCGAATTGATCAGAGAAATCGGGCAGACATTAAGAAAGCTACGACGGTTTGAATGTCAGTAGGTCATCGAACATGGCGTCTCCATGTTACGGAGGAATCTCAAAATAGCCATCTTGTCCAAGGAGTAGTGACGTCACCAGCCTAGAAACTTTCATATCCCTCGTGCACAAGGAAATAATATTGTGATTTGGTTGTTATTGTCTATATATGTGTTTTTTTATTGGGTATAATAGCGAACTAGCATTATGACAGGGCCTTCTATATCAGAAGGATAGATCTCGGCTATTACATCGTTGGTATAAGACAAACCACGTTCTTATCTTTGGTACAAATATTGCACGTTTTTGATAATGAATAAATGTGATGCTAATAATGCTAATGGTGATGATGATAATAATAGTAATAACAATAATAACAATGATAATGATCATAATAATGATGATGATAATAATAATAACAATATAATTGTTATTACTATTATTATTATTATTAGTAGTAGTAGTATTATTATCATCATTATTACTAACATCATTATCATTATCATTATCATTATTATCATTGTTATCAGTATTAAAGGTTTTACTTTACTTCAAACTCTACAAACTCAAACAAGCACTCTTGAATTCTACATTGTGAGTAGGGCCTACATGATATCTCTCCCTCCCTCCCTCTCTCTCTCTCTCTCTCTCTCTGTATCTCTCTCAATTCTCTGCAAAAAAGAGAAAAAATATAGGGCGAAGAAGATTATCAGCCACGCCCTCTTAGCACGAAACCACAAAGCTTCGTTGTTATGAATTCCTATTGCAAAACATCGACATCTTATCCACACATGATGACGAGGCCAGGGCATATAGTGCTGTGACCTCTTATTTACACTCATTGATGATGAACATGGTATAGCAAATTAGAAGTTTGTAATGTAAAGTCGTTACATACCAGTGTTGAACACTTATATCTATGTTCCTCAAGGACGCAGCAACTGAATCATCTCGTTCCTCCATCGTGGTAAGTAGGACACTCTTCTTAATGGTCGATTAAACTCATCTCAGACTAGCATTCCATGACATGCTTGAAATATTTCACTATGTTGTCGTTATTACTGCGAAAGGGGTATCTTTGATAGGATAAAATTATCTGTTATGGTGATAGGGTTTTTTTTCTGTCAATTCTCCATCTCTTTAAAACAAACTCCCTCTTTATATTCGAAATGTTGAAAGTGTTGATAAGTTCAAATCATTGCTGAAAACTTATCTCTTTACTCAATCCCAATTTTCGTTGTTGTTGGTATATTATAATGTACATAATGCTATATTTTTAATGTAATATTTTCCTTTTTATTTAGATATATTACTGCGTTTAGAAACGTCATGTATAAGCGCTATGTAAGTGTTATCATTATTATTATTATTATTATTGTTATTATTATTATATTATTATTATTATTATTATTATCATTATTATCATCATTATCATTAATATTCGGAATAAGGAGGCAGTCCGTGGAATTCAGCAAATCTCACTCAAAATAATTACTGTTACAACGTGTCCCTCTTTTTCTTTACTCACCTTTCACAATGTTTCATGCCGAGGAGTATATCAACATAATTATATCAGTTAGGCTAAATCTGATTCATTCATGTATTATAAATCATTAAAGATTTGATCACCAAAGTTAGGAGGAATGTTTAAGAGAGAGCAAGAGAGGGAGAAGATGAGAGAGGGAGAGAGAGAGAGAGAAGGATGAAGGGAGCAAATTAAGGGAAAGAGAGGAAGAGACAGACGAAGAGATGATAATTGAAATAAGAGTAATGAGGTCCTTTTCACTCCAACATCAAACCCGTTGGATACAATTTTAAGGGCTCGGGGCAACACTGGCTGTTAGCGATGTGTGTGGAGAATCGCTCTATGACAGTCATAAAGAAATAATTGGCTCTGTGGCTTGGTGTGGGGGAGGGGGAGGGGAGGTATAGATATTGGTTTATCACTTTACCTTCTCCCTCACATAAATTTGAGATCACCACGAACAAGTAAACATCATGTATGTCAGTGGCATTTTCAACTAGAGATCCTGCGACGGTTAATGTTCAATAATTGCTCTATTCATAAATGTGAGGAAGTAGTTTATATGGAGGAACGAAATCCAAAACAATATGGGCAACGAGTTGCCACAATAATGTTCACAAAAAATACCAATTGACCCCGCATCCACATTTAGCGCGGAGCTTCCGCTGAAAAGGGTTTATTATAGCACCCCATGCAAAACCCATCGTCTATATGTCCGCTGTTCTCTCGTTATGTACGCAACATGATCCGCAATCATGCACTAACCATGCAGCATAATAATGAGAGGAAAACTAGAAAATATTTTTGTCGCAAAGACACATTCATATAAACCTTGAACGTAATATGTCATGATCCTCTTTTGACCTAAGCATGTATAAAGATTATCGACAAATAGCTTTGCTCTCACAAATCCCTTTTTTAACCTACTATTTGTAGTTTTCGATAACAAGAAACCAACAGAAAAAGCAAACAACAGAGTCACAAACAAAGCAATCAGCATGTCTAGCATAGACACTCAATCGCTGAACTCCTAAAAAACAAAACGCAAGTATAGCAAAATAATGCAAAGTATGCATGGATACTCGATTCCTCCTCGTGTACAGTATCTGTTATCATGATATCGTATCTGTAGTGGCAACGTGCATTCTCTGCATTGCCGAAGATAGATTTCAGAAGAAAAACAAAAGAGAAAAGAAAAGGCACATATATGTGACGTCATCATGCACGTGGGTGTAAGATTTTGCCGTTACGTGCTAGCATAGTATAGCAGTTGCTTTTGTGTAAAAGTGTGTGCGTAAGTGAGAGAGAATGTGTACGGAGGAGGTGTGTCCATAATCGCATTTAGGACGCAATCGAAAGGATCAGTGAAAGTGAGGGCACTATCACTATAAAAAAGAAATCCTTGCTTTCACTTATTATTATTTTGTTTGTTTGTTTTAAGAGGCGGCCACTCATCAGCTATCCTTTTAGCTTGTGAATATGAGAGTTCTTTGTTCATGTCGTTTCTCCCTATAACGTCTGCATCGTGCTAAGCGCATCTCGCTGAAAATTTCTGCTAATTCTTTCCTGAAATCATCTTGTGTCACTGCTAGACTTATACACAGAATAATTATGAGGAGTAACCAGCGTTTTTTTTTTTCCAATCGAGAGATGCGATATTTTCCCTTTGGTTTCACTTTCATTTATTCATCTATCTTTTTTCGAGGCGATTTTCCACGTGTCATCTCCCAGCTAACTGTAGCGTAAGCCACGAGGAATAAATCTTTCACCTGTTGCTTTGATAAGATTTGTCTTGCATATCAACTGAGCCTCATTTTACTCCGGGTATTGTCCCCAATTTTCAAGACACTATAAGCCGTGTTGATAAAATGTTCTATTGCCATGACATCAAAGGTCGTGTCATTTATCTCTCGATGAATGTTGAACGGATTCGACCAAGCAAACTCTATAGTTCATGCTTCTCAAAATGTTGGATCGATACTCAACTTTCAATATCAGTGAGTGTGTATCATAAAAGTTCTGAAGATGTTTAAAGATGTTTAAAGTTGGTGAGTTTTCTTGTCGGGGCCTAACAGTCGGTTACGTTCTGCAGTACCATCAAAAGAGAGTTCACAAGGTTCATCAGAGAGCTTTGTTGGAAGAGGAGGGGAAAGGGAAGGGGAGGGAGGGGGAGGGGTGTATAGGACCCCCAGAAACAACGATCCCTGGAAGATTACAATCATAAAGAATTATAAGATGACGTCACCTATCATCAACAACAGCAAAAACAAACAAACAAAAACAAAGGAAATACCATCAGCATCATCACATCACCACCAGCTGCGACAGCCATAAAAATCATACGAAAACATGATTATGATATGAGATCATGCATGATTATATCTAACCGTTAATACAACTGTCACATTCCTTGTCAAGTTTCTTATCGTTTGGAAAATTGCATTTTTGTACGTATACACTATTCGTACCCAGTGAACATGTAGGGATACATGGGCAGCATACCTTTGACCTCCATGAACTTTTCTTCTTTATGAAGCGTCTACAAGTTCTTTTTGGAATATTGTTGTAGTATACACCGAATATTACCTCGTTAAGTTTTACTTATAGGCGAATGGACTCTTGTAATCTATTGTTACAATATGAGAATTCAATCTTGACTGGGTACACTTGATACTTCCATACTTTTTGGTGACATCTATCGTTCTGCAACTCAAATACCATTTTGCACACTTTCTATCTCTTTATGATTATGATATAATATAGGCTAACCACTCTCTCCAATTTCGTTTCATCTGTTCCCTTTCCATTCATTTATCCCTATATCATTCAAGCCTGGCCCTACCTCATTACTCCCCGCTTGGTTTTCTATCATTTCACTTGTTGACTTCTGCATTTACTAATGAGTGTTACATCGGAAACTTTTCGTCGCCGATATACGCAGTCACCAACGGCAGACAGCGCGCTACGTTAAGAGTAATATTACTCCGGACTCTCGTATAGATATGAATTCGAGTTGTTTCAGTGTGTATCGATTGATGGCAAAAAGAATATCTTACCTGTAATAGACAGAGAGATGTAAATGAAGGCGCTGCGTAACCACCAGACGGTCATCTTGTGGAGTGGTCTCAACATGTTGCCTTAGTATCACCTTTATTCCTCCGATTCTCGTTCCTTTTCTTTCTCTCCTGTCTCCGACCTCCTTTCCTTTAGAAACCCTTAACGTTCACACAAAATGGCCACCAAGACTCGTGGAGTCAACCTCGTGTTGTGGAGGCTTTGACATGGAGCTTAATGGGGGTAGCAACTCCAGCAGGTATGATTTAGGTCACTCACGCAATTCAAACCAGTGTCGCCTGCTTGTACGACGTAGGTGCAGCAAGGAAAGGTGTCACAAGAATTCTCACTTGAGATTAGGTATCCGATCCAGTTCTTGGCTCACAGAGGCGGCTAAAACAAGCTGGATGCCACGAACCCAATACCAGGTCAATACACCGCAAGGCGTACATTGATGTTACCAAAGCTCCTTTGGTGACAGATACTCCCCAGGGTGGGGGGGGGGGGGGGGAGGCCTTCTCCACTCAGGGGGTTTGTGTCGCCCTCCCCTTAACGCCAACCCTTTTCTGCTTTTCTCTTCTTTTTTTTTTAATGTGATGTAGACGGGGAAGCAACGGAACGCGACGCCGCGACTACCGGGGACGCTGACGATGATTAACCGACCACCTTCCACTTGATGCAAATTCCAGGCTCTATTTCTCCAGAGGAACTGTCGTGTGCAGCTGAATTCTAGGGCAGCTGCCGGTATCCCACCATTTGTTCTCCAAGAAAAGTTGTTAATCCATGATCGAGCACATGTTGGGCCTGCCGATTCGTAGAAGGCATGGGGGTCTAGGGCAAACCTGCCCCCTTCCCGTCGCTGTCGGCTGCTACCGTATCCATGTTTTTTTCACGAGTGCGATCAAGCTTCTCGTACGCACGTCAATGCGTCGCATGTGAGGATGCTCTCGCATCGTACGCATCACCGACAAGGCATGGAGATTGTTCGTGCTCAACACTGCGTATCGTCGAGTCTAAAGGGGGCGGCAGCACACTTTGCATCGTCCGAACTCGTCATCCGCGTTTTTGCTAAGCTGCCTTTTCAATAATGTTTCCGGACAAAAGCTGCCCACTTCTGAGAGAGATCATGCAGAAACACTATCGATGGTGTTGGATTCGAGGAACACTATACCACGGAACAACTTCACACCAAACTATGTTACATTAAAGATGGCTCATAATCTGATTACCGAAGGTACCAGTTCTTAATTAGTTTCCACCGTAATCGATCAAGCTGAAACACTCGACCTGGTGAAGGACGACGTAGAGAAAATACTCTCTGATCCACAAATGACATGAGGTTAAAGTGAAGGTAAAAGAGCTAATCGTTTCTCCATATGGCTTGCATCTCTTAAAATAATTCTTATATTCCTCTTTTTTCTTTCTTAATTCCACTTTTCATTTTGTGTTTATAATCTAACTTCTCAAAACATTCCGATTGACTCTTTCTGTGACAATAAGTCAATAGTGTGAACAGATTAGAAAGACATACCTATGGACAGAAAAAAACTAATTAATAAGGCCACAGAGATACTCCTTCCACGAATGCTAAAACTTTCATCGGTGCGTTCAGTCTTCTTGAATAAGATTTGATATAAATAATCATCATAAATGCCAGTAATAATCCAATTAGTAATTATTGTAGATGATAATTATATCATTATGATGATAATAATGTGATTTAGCCGCTTGATACGCAACCAATAAACAACGCTTTTGATGAGCTGAATATGTCCATAAATCAAGAGACGTCTACAGGATTATTATGCACAGCCCGGGCTATATCATCTTGTTGTTATTCGCATATAAATCATGTCAGTTCGTTGAAGGTCAAATGAACCATAAAATCGCAGGACATGAGACACTATTTATCGCTATTCGTCATGCATCATTCATCGCACAGTTATGAAACACAATAACCGCACACGCATCGACAAACTGGACACATTACTAGTATGTGCAAAGAAGACATTACGGTTAAAGCACACTCATCCATGTTCTTATATTTGCTCACTGTCTCTATAATTTATCAACACACACATACAGCAATTAATCAAGCTTGATACAGCCGCTCTATGGCAGTTTTCACACGTAAAAGCAAAATAGAGCCGGCACACGAAAACATGAACACAGACTTTCATTTGTTACGCACATTAATATTTACTCGCAAAATCAAACATACGCACTTTTCTTTCAATAGTAGACACATATTATTCAATTTCATTCAGAAAAGTAATAAAGACATAATTCAAACTATGGTAACACCCTGCAAAGTAACAAAAATGCTACTTTGGTCACATAAGCTACAATGTATGCTTTTTTAAAAAACTATTTTCGTACAGAAAAAAAGTGAAAAATTGCTAGTCTGTATTTATGGCAACCCATGCCAAAGTATTATTTCATGTATTCAGTTGATAGCAATGAGATGATATGAAACAAAAAGTACAGCAAACTTACTTAAAGAATGGAGGTATGTGAAATATCATAGGATAAGGCACACACACACACCACACATACATGGTTTACACAAAATTAGGCAGCCAAAAAAAGAAGAAGAAGAAAAAAAAAAGAGCCAGCCTTGCCACCATCCTTACAGACAACCACTCCTGTAAAAAGAATCCTATAATCCTATAATTCCACTAGCGAAAGCTGATCCTTTCAGGCCAATCATCATTGTATTTCGTCTCCAGTCGTATAAGTAGGCCTATACGTGCTTTTGCTGTTGTTGTTTTCTTCTTTTTTTCTATTCCATGGCTAACCTGTTCACTCCTGTCATTTGACAACGTAAAACCTAACGCGACAGAAGACCACCACGTATAGTCTGCTAATCTGCTAATGCGATTGTCATCCACTGGCTGAAAGTTGCGAGAGCCTTTAAACCTTACACTAAGAGTCATCCTGCAACATGATAATTATCAGATGGCACTTAACCCTATTATGTACTTTGAGTGCTGATTAGCACAGAAAATCCCATAGCATTGCACATACTGCCCGAAGTCCTTAGCACAAAAAGGGATATAACATGTAGTAGTTTGCACTACTTTGGCAAAATGAAGCGAGTGTTTATTATGAGCAAAATGTGTCTTCCATAAGCATAGACGTCATCAGTGTTTTATCACGTCACTTTGACTTTTAAATGTCACGAAACAGTATAGATTAAAGTAGAGGAAGACAAATTGAAGAAACTCACACCTGAACCACAGTCACCCCGCTGATTAATATCTTGCTTTCACAAACGTTCCTGTTTAAAACTTGGCATACAACATTTTATGAACATGCTAAGTTTTTTTAATGCATAATATTTCTATGTATACATGGGCGTCTCCTTCACAATTTATACGGTTCAAAATTAAAGTTTTGTCTAAATATACATATTTAGACAAAACTTTAATTTTAAACTGTATAAATTGTAAAGGAGATCTCCATTTCCAAGCCCCGGGCTTTTGCGTGAGTTCCTCCTTTGACTCACACATCTCCATCAATATTTTGAATGTGATTTTATGAAAAAGATATAATTGCACTGAATTGGAGTCCATTATAAAGCTTTATAAAACCAAATGTGGGAATATTTGTCACTTGGGTTCTATTGCCTGTCTGCTGGCCTTACACAACACGATTAGGTTGCTTCTTTATGCAAACAGCGTGATACAGTGACACAAATCTTCGAAAGGCGAAAGAATGACGGAACTCTGGTTCATTATTATAACGAATATTATTTCCGGTATTGCTATCATAATATTCTGATTTATTGTCTGTGGTCCAGTAATTTGCTTTCCACATATTATACAGTGTCGCAAAACAAAAAGAAAAGAAGAAGAAAAGAAACTAAACGAATTCACAGTGATTGTTATTATAACTTAGTTCATTTGGCAACAATCTCAAAAGGTGAGTAGATTTCGTTGCGTGAATGCATCTCCTAGAGTCTGTGGTCATTATACAAACTCTATAAGATGCATCTTTGGATGGATGGATCATGGAAAACTAGTCTGGCAACAGAAAACTTTCCGAAAGTCAGCTCTTAATTCTTTTCTTTTTCCGTGTGCGTCATTGCTTAATCAAGAATAATTAAAGCTTGAATCATCACGATCATGCTGCACATACGCACTCACACGTATGAATGATCTTATACACCGGGGTATATACTGTCATTATTCCCTGCGGTACGGCGTTGTGGAGCCCCATTTCGCGTTCGTATAAGATGTACAGTCTTACACATTGGGCTGGCGGCTAAATCTTGGCAATCGGCGATAACTATCTCAATGGCAATTCATCAATGTTATTATGGGTTTGACGTAATTAAATGATGATGATGATGATGATGATGATGATGATAATAATAATAATATTAATAATAATAATAATAATAATAATAATAATAATAATAATGATAATAATAATAATAATAATGATAATAACAATAATAATAATTTTGACAGCAATAACACTTTTTTTGATAATCACTGATTGATCTGTGTTAGAAGTTCTGGGTTTTCTGATATAGCTACTTAATATATCACTGATTATAACTGCGAAAAGGTTTGTTACAGAGATTTGAGGAAATGGACACAATTTTACTATAATATAGCATTCATGTATCAAATAAAAGAAATTGACACTAATAATTCTACCTCTAATAATAAACAGAATATAACTTCTCATTTACATTATGAGACCTGAGATAGAAAAAAGAATGAATTGGTTTCATAGATGTTTATATCTTTTGTTCATTAATGGAACAAACTCTTGTAAACAAGGTTACAGCGCTAAACAACAATGTTCAACAATGTTCAACAACAAACACAACAACAACAACAACAACAACAACAACAACAACAACAACAACAACAACAACAACAACAACAACAACAACAACAACAGACCCGAATACATTTTTAACAAAAATGGTCCAACAAAATGGCGCATTTCTATATTCCGGGTACACTGTAATAGCACCAAAAACGGTATTTCTATATATTTCAGTATGATAAACATAAGATTATGCGTATATAGTACGAAGTATTAATTTTGCATAACACAAATTACTCTCAAATGATTAACCATGGGAAAAAAAGTAGGGGTGGATCCAGGAATTCCGAAAAGGGGAGGCGCCTTTAAAAAAAAAATCACGTCTCCCTATTTTCCCTTTTTATTTCTATTTTTTAACACACACACACACACACACACAAAACAAGAGGGGCTCGCGCCCCGTGCGTCCCCTCTGCTTCTGTCACTGAAAAGTTTGATATAACGCAGTTGAATGCTAGTAGGCCTACATGTTGTACTAATGATATAATATGCATTAAATTGCATGAAACTCCAATCGGGGCTCGTGCACTAAAATAAAGTTAAGGTTCAAAGTTTCAACCGACCGAGGCACTGGGCGACTTCCAAAATTGGTGGCACTTAGTATAAATCATCGTCCTCTAGAGGGCGACAGATCACGAAAATCTATAGTAGTGATGATGAAAATCACCTGCATTCATTATACATTTTGTACCAGTCAATTTAAGCTATTGTGAATGTGAATATACATTCGCAGTTCATCATTTTTCAATTCATCGCGAAATCATCGCAAAAGCAGATATATCGCGAATTCACATTTTACTTTGAATCCATTGTGGATTCGTATGTATTTCATATTTCGCAACGTGTTGCAATATTTGCTATCCGTCCCTTCACGAGACCCCAGGTTGAACGATATAGCCTTAGGCCTAATTATATGACGATGTTACCGAATTGGCTCATAATTATGACATTTTTGGGGATATGTTTGAAAACTAGATATTGACAGTATTACTAATCAGCTATGATTCACAACAAACAACAATTATTTTCCTGTTAAAACCCACCCAAGCCGAAGACTTGATCACATACACACAGTCACCCACAAACACGCAAATTACTATGTTATATGAATTATGATACAAGTAGGCTATACATCGTTATCTATTCCACTAAAACTATGCATGGCCGGCACCACGTTTTCAAAAAAAAAAAAAAAAAAAAAGGGGGGGGGGGGGGGGGGGGGGTCTTCACCTGACAAGCAAAAAGCACAAGGCCTTACCGCGCTCAAGGTTGCATTCTATTTTTTTTTTTTTTTAGCCACTTCCGGGGTAAAAAAAAAATAGTGGCTGGTACCCAAAGTGGTGATACCTTATGTATTCTTTAGGTTAGTACGGCTATGATAAATCATCACGCCTCTTCCTTTTTCAGATTTTTCATTTTGTCTCTCAATATGACAATATCACGTAGGGCCTATACGAGGAATATGACCGATTGTTCAAATTAACATCATCTTTTCTGAGAAAAGCTTTTTTTCTTACCATTTTAATACTGCATGTTTTGCATGTTGTACACAGGGATGGCTTACTGTGACCTCATTTTTTCGTTCACTAATTATAGTAATTGCCATCGAAAATGATTTCATATGGTGAGATTTCATCCTGTTTCTATTTGAACAAGAAAAATTATGTGTGAGATCGTTTAGCTAACATCATAGAATTATTCTTATATCGTATTCGTTTCTGATAGACGTTTAATTTATTTCTTATTTTTAGCTCTGAAATGATAATTTCATCATAAATTGTTTAAATGAGTGTATGAATTAATTTCAACAGCATGATATATTACAATATCAAAACTTTGAGTTCTTCAAAGCTTTGATATAAATATGGGCCTTTAATTGGGTGAATGATTGTAACGAAATCTGGAGACACGAAAAAAGAAGAATTACGAAACCACCGTAGCGTACCGCGACAGCTAAAAATGAATAAAGGGACTCCGGAAACAAGTAGGAGATGGAGACAAGAAAAAATGGACAAGACTCGAAATCAGTGGAGGAGAGTATAGGCCTACGGAGGAGAAGGAGGAGGATACGAAGAAGAAGAAGAAGAAGAAGAAGAAGAAGAAGAAGAAGAAGAAGAAGAAGAAGAAGAAGAAGAAGAAAGAGAAGAGGAATACAATATCATTGCACGAGTTTCCAACAAGTTCGGGGAAAAAAAAAATCGAATTTCATTCATCTGGTTACGTTTTCCTCAACAGTAACGGAACAAAGGAACTTCACAAATGTTCCTGAAAGCTGTTCTCTGAAAGCAGGCATTTCATTTTACCCTGCTACTGAAATATTAACATGATATTCTTCATAAGTGCTTTCTTCAGTTCTTAGGGAGCTACTATAGGCCTAGATGCTCTTTCAATATCGTCAAAAGATTTAGCCGCTTTTGTGAAATTACTTCTCCAGGGGTGGATCGATCAGGAATTCCGTAGGCCTTTGTGTTCTGGTGTCTTTAACACATTCCTGGATCAGGCATTACGATTTGTTGTGGAATTTCCGCATGTAGAGAGGGGCACAATGAGTGGAAAGAAAAACAAAATGTTGAAAACTGATTTTTTTTTTTTTTTGAGCATGTTGCCCTAAAACAGGGGCGGATCCACGAATTCCGTAAAGGGGGGGGGGGGGGGGGGGGGCGCAAACAATATTTCTGGTGCTACTTCCGGGTTTCATCTCATTTTTTTTTATTTATTTTGTTTTAACAACAAATAAAGGGGGGGGGGGGCGCCCTCCCGGTGCGTCCCCTCTGGATCCGCCACTGCCTAATAGAAGTTTTTATTGCAGTGAATTGCTTGATCATTGACTTAAGAATACAAACAAACAAAAGACACTTTGAATTTCGCCAGAGATATATTATCTATACATGTATACCTATACCTTTTCTTGTATATTTGGGGACGTGTGTGTATGCACACACAACTTGTGGTAGAGTTCTTAGTTGATGACATCACATCTCAACTACACTGTAGTTTTCATATACATGTAGATTATATAAACACTGTATGCAGTAAACTGTTCCAACTATCGATGAAAGCGTGTTGTGGAATTCTGAAAACTTGCTCAACATTCGACGTAAAGGGGACGTTGAAGAGAAACGCTAACCCAATCAACTTGCGCGTACGGGATAAGAGCGCACGAACAGACGACGATTGACTGCTGCCAAATCTTTTGTCCGGTCTCCGTTCAACTTGTACAAGATTCGGACGGACAGAAACCGCTACAAGCTAGAATGGTGTGACGCAATATGCGCATGCGTTGTAACTCCATTCAGTGACATGCGCACTAGTTTTCTTAAGTAGCCTTACTCTCGGTCGTCCATGTAAAAAGATAATGCCATCATTTTCGATCTGACTCCTATGAGTGTGCATGTCACCTGATGTGATTTAATCTACTCATTTTAAATTGACTCTACTTAATGGAGTAAGAATAGACCAAAACAACCATAAATCTTATCACAATGACTAGTTAAAAAGGAAAACCGCAGAATCCTAAATGAATAAGTGTTTGGTACTACAAAACTTGAAAATGGCATACAACACACACATACTGAAGCTTTTCGACATGCACTCATCAGAGTAAAATCGCATGAATGAACAGAAAGCCAGAAACGAAACAATATAAAGGAAGCGAAGGAACCATAAGGGCGAAATGGCGACCTATGGTTCCTTATGGTTCCTTCGCTTCTGTTCTGTTCATTCATGCGATTTTACTCTGATGAGTGCATGTCGAAAAGCTTCAGTATGTGTGTGTGTTGTATGCCATTTTTCAAGAATACTAAATGTATACAAGCTCACCAGAAGAAGTACACGTATGTGCCTACTTATTGTTACACTCTACAGAGCTGTAAAATAACTGACAGTGACATCAACTTACAGCACCCTATTGGTCTGTATTACAAAGCAATATCAGTAAAATTATGTATTGACCCAGTCGACTAAAACTCTTTCCTCATAAAAGTGATTAGGCCTATAACGTTAGGTTATTGCAAAAAGTAACAAAACGCACCAAGGCGATTCAAATGTTCCTTATTGTCTACAAGGGATGACTATCAATAATTACGAAAATAAAAATTCTGCAACTTCGTATTCTTTTTTGTTAATTCTTCTATACTTGATTATTCTGTTTGATTTAATTTGGTTTGTCAAGATCTGTTAACATGGGAATCTGTTAACTAGGAATTGAATTTGGCTCTTTGTCGTTCTTTGTAAAAAGATGTGAAATTCAAATGGTTCATAATGACCATGTCATTTACTCAGATTACAGAGGAATTATATCCATATAATTATACTTTTCCTGATCTGTGATCACTCACTGCAAAAATATATTTTTAAAAACATTGTCAAAATATAGACATTGTTATAGCTCGCCTGCTATGCCACCGCCCACAACTTGGAGCGGTTTTTCAAAATTGTATCAAATTCTGGCCAGGCCGTAACAATATACTGCACTGAATTCTTTGACATAAGATTGAAATAGGTCTACGTTTTCACGATTTGATAGTTTTGAACAGTCATTATATAACAAAATCAAATCATGGTTGTTTCCATCTTTTTCTGTATCTGTTTCTGCTTGCTTTTGTGAGTAAATTGATAGAAGAGGAAATATCTTTGGATATTGATAAGCTGAAGAAAGAAATCTCTTGTTTTGTTGCTCGTTTTTGTGCTGTGCAGTTCGTCAAGCTATGGAAATTTTCATTGTGTTGAAACAGCCTGTTCTTCCGCGCAACGACTTCCCTATATTGTTTGTATTGCCTTGAGGGGAGACTATAGTAGGCGAGCGGTGAATGGGCAAGTCTCACGTGTAGAGCTGAATTTGCGCGCGACATTGCATTGACACACTACAGAATTCCCTAAGTTCGGGCATTTATTCAGGTAAGTCAATTCAAGCACTGAGTAATCGTAATTATCTTAGATTGTATGATGAAAGAGTTGAGATTGTTATATGGAACCTCCTCTCTTTATTTTGTTTATTGTGGTAAAAGTAATAAGCTACATTGGAGTAATATTGTCTTCCCTGTTGCAATGTCTTTTGACCTTTTGTTGACTGATGATGGTTGCCGCGACTGAGCAGTGTGTGCTGTAGGCCTACTGGTCAATGCAAGTCGCACAATGTGCTCGTGGTGCTCCCTCCCTGAATGTGCATGAGCATGCATTTGCATGCATGAACTGTGAATGTGTGATTGCAGGCAGCAATACTGACCACAGGCGAGTTGGAAAAACGTGCTCGGTTTAACATCAGCTCTAATTGAGATGACACGATGATATCTTCAAAAATTTTGTAGAAAACTAATAAAAGTCAAACTAGATTTATGTCATGTCGCCATGAGGATTCTCTTTATTTTATTCTACTCTGAACACAGTTGTAGTTGTAACTTGTACAGTGTGTCAACTGTTGCCACACACCTTTGTTTTAGTTAGTTTTACTTTTGACATGACAATGCCATGGTAAATTAAATTTACTTGTAGCTAAAGACAAGTAAGAACGGAAAAAGCTAAATCTAATTCTGATTTACATGGATTACTCTGAAGACAGTGATCAGTGAAGTGTGGTGCAAGAACATGTGAAGAAGTCTACGTACAGATGCAATGCAATGACCGGAATTTGCCAGGAGAGCAATCCGTCAGAATGGTTTTAACTCGAGTGAAAGATTGGTCTGTAGACTGTAGTGTACCGGTATAGATCTCTGATTGTCAGGGATGTGTTTATGTGGAGACTGCGTCTGGCTTCACGGAATTATGTGTTATAGCATTTGCTCAATTCATTGAGACCATATGTCATTACCAGATATGGAATTGATATTTAATTTAAAACATACATGTAGCTCTGAAGGCCTATTTCAGTATTTGGTATTTGTCCAATTTATACAGATTGCAGTTTGCAGGGTAAAATGGATTTTTGTCAAGAACATTCCAACAATTTGGAATTGACTTTCATTCTGTGTTAATGTTCACACATGCCCGCGTGCACACACGCACACACACACACACACACACACACACATACCATGGCAAAGGCCATTTTGTTGTCTGCTGTCTCCAGTAACTGTTCCCCAGATTTGAGTCAAGTAGAATGAAATACAAGCACCTAATATTTCATGGAAATGGGTGTTTTATTATTGAAAAGCTCTCGTAGGCATGCTGCAGATTGTTTGGAGCTTGATATCTTGACAAGCAAAATGTTAAATTTGGGTCATTGTTGGTGACATGTCCAAAAGAAGAATATGAAACCAAAAAAAAAGGGGGGAAAAAAAAGATGAAAAGACCTGCACTCACAGAACTACCAATTTTTCATGATTCTGCGGAATGTTCTTTGGTGACTTCATCTTTTCATGTGTGAACAAAACAAAAGTGTCCCTGATTTGATGTTTTTTTTTTCTCTTATTGGGATGCACAATACATGCTGCACACAAGTATCTCCCAGTTTATTCAATGAAACTGAATTCAGAGCATGACATTGCTCTCAAGGGAAATATGATGTGGTTGAACTTGAAGGAGTTCAGTTATCAAGTCTGACTTGACAAAATGAGTGATCGGTCACAACTTCTGGCCTGATGCAAGCCATTTCAGTCACTTGCTTGTATTTCTATATTGATGCAAGTGCTTGGATGCACGTAGCCTTATATTGCTCTCCATCATTTGCTTATTGTCTGTGACAGTGAATTCATGCTGGATGAGAGTTAGTTTTACAAGTAGCCCTGGTATAGTTTTTACCGTGTGATATTACATAATCAGCTCATGTAGTGTTTTCCTTCCTATCTCTTTTGTTTTCCAGATTTGATTTTTCTCAACACTAAAAACCAGATAAACAATGGCAGCACCTGCTCAGCCAATGGCTGTATTCAAGGTGAGTGCAGAAGATTGTTTTATTTTATTCTTAGAGCAATCACACAAACTCGGAGTGCACAAGACATGTCTTCAGACAATGCAGGGGGGATGGGTGGTGGTGGGGGGGGGGGGGGTTAAGTTAAAGGACAAGTTCACCGTCATAAACATAAGGATTGAGAGAATGTAGCAATATTAGTAGAACACATCATTGAAAGTTTGAGGAAAATCAGACAATCCGTTCAAAAGTTATGAATTTTTGAAGTTTTTGTGCAGTACCCGCTGGATGAGAAGACTACTGCAGTGTATGAATAACTTAGATGTCACATGCGTACAACAATATAAGGAAAATATAAAGAGAATTTCACAAAGTTCCATCTTTTGAAAAAAGTACACATTCCCCTGACTCGTTACCGATAAATGTTATGGGTAATATTATTCCCCCTGCCTTTAGAAAGAGGCAAGTCAATTGCTCTTTTATTATGCGAAAAAAGTGAAAATATGTTGAATTTTCTTTTATATTTTCTTTATACTGTTGTACGCATATGACTCACAAGCTGTAGTAGTCTCCTCATCCAGCGGTTCCAACACAAAAATTTAAAAAATTCATAACTTTTGCATCGATTGTCTAATTTTCCTCAAACTTTCACTGATGTGTTCTACTAATATTGTTGCATTTTCTCAATCCTTATGTTTATGAAGGTGAACTTGTCCTTTAAGAGATTTCCAATGAGGAAAACTGAATTCAGGTCTTCATTTGCCTTCGAAGAATCCAATGCAATTTCGAGATAAGCAAAGTTTAGTTACCCTTCCACCTTACGATCAATGAGAATTTACTTGCTTGCGGTGTGTGGTTCAAGACACTCTTTCTAATCAGCCACTGCCACTGGGATGGATGGCCGTCTTTGAATGTAGTTTATGCCCCACCGTAGTGTTTGTAGAGACTCTGGCTTTGGCTTTCAATTTCTGTAAGGACAATGTTAAGTTCAATCACATTCAACCTCCCCCAAGAATGTTCCCCTTACCTGCCCCCCCCCCCCCCCAACCTGAATCAGTCATCACCTTTTCAGTAAAATGGGAATTTGCAGTAAAAAGTTTCCCCTCTGTTTCCAAGTGTTTACCTTTATTATTATTATTATTATTACTATAATAATAATAATAATAATAATAATAATAATAATAATAATAATAATAATAATAATTATTATTATTATTATTATTATTATTATTATTATTATTATTATTATTTTTATTGTTATTATTGTTATTAGTAGTGTTATTACTATTATTGTTAAATATCTGTAAGGTCCTGTTTCATCTTTCATTTCTAAGGATTGTCAGTGTTGGCTGTCATTTTGATACTTTACACTTAGACTTTCCAGTTTGGAAATGTCTCTGAATTTTTGGCTCTACTGAAGTCAGAACTGATGAGAAAATAACAATGAGCAAGTATTATTTTTAAGATGTTTAAAATAGAGAGTGAAACCATGAAATTAATAACAGGAGAGGGACACCAAATTGGCTTCGCGCAAAATGTTGATTTCCTGTAATAAACTCCACTATCTCTTCCCATTGTTTCCTTGTGTATTATACACATTTTCTTGATGTTAAAGGTCTATTATTGGATAGATCATCCAGCATATACTTATGTATTTTCCACTGGCTTTATCATGTGCCTCTGTTCAGTGTCAGTAAACACCAAAGAAAAAGATATATTTTGTTACCATTGTGTGATTCCATTTTAACAGCTTGTTCTTGTTGGTGATGGAGGTACGGGAAAGACTACATTTGTCAAACGTCATCTCACAGGAGAGTTTGAAAAGAAATACATTGGTGAGTGACATAGTCCTTTTAACAATTCTGCATGAAGAAGTTCTCACATAGATTTTTGACTCACTTGAGCTAGTGACATTAGTTCGAGGTCCTATGCATATAAAACTTACAGAATTACAAAACTCAATGCTCATTATGTCATCTTTCAATAATCTAAGCTTAATTTTTTTTTTCACTAGACAGCAATCATAACAGACTTGCTAGTGGTTTTTTTTTTCTAATGGAAAATTGTCAATATGAATTCAAACTCACTTTTCGTTGCTAGTTCCCCCTGTTTTACCCCATCTTACATATGCTGTATCCACCATATATTGTATGGATATGTTATTTGTTGAATATGGACTTGTAAGACAGTTTTGCGAGTGGTCAAAATCATGAGTAAAAATTACAGTAACAGAATGAGAGGAAAAGTATTCATCCCTTTGTTGAAGAAAGGTTAGTGATTTCAAGCCTTGGAGACGATATACAGCACATCTGTGTCAGGAAGCAAATCATTGCAAGTTGGTCATTTTGAAAATATTGGTCTACGAGCAAAAAAAACAAACCCAATACTCCACTTGACAATGATAAAATCAAAAGAGAAATGTAAAACCCACAATTTTTGGAGTTTTTTCCCTCGTGATTGATTTCATGAATAAAAGATGTTCTTTTTTTTTTACTGAACAGCAACCCTCGGTGTTGAGGTACATCCCTTGGTGTTCTACACAAATAGGGGACCAATCAGGTTCAATGTATGGGACACAGCAGGTCAGGAGAAATTTGGAGGTCTGAGGGACGGCTATTACATCCAGGGTAAGCATGGACTCTAGTGATTCTGAAAAAGCTCTTTTCGCCTACAGATATTTGTGCGAATGAGGAGGTCATGGACATTTTTGCGAGATGTTTTTTCACAATTGAAAATCGAGACCCATAAGTGCACTAATGCCTCTCTGGGTATCAATATTTTTTTGTGTTGTTAAATTTTAGGCCCGACAATGATTGGCAAAATTTGTGAAAATTAAGTCCTGGTGAAAATAATAACTCTTACAGTATATGTTGGCTCTCCATTAGCTAGTTTGTAATACTATGTTTTGGTTGGTGTTGTATGATAGAGCTGACTATAAGAAACACCAAGTTGATGAAACATTAATTTCCAGATTAACTGTTTGTTGATGGTAGTGTTTCGAGTGTTTTGCACAATATTTCTAAAGAAAGGCCTGAATGCATGCTTTGTGAAAGAGAAATTTCAAGTATAAGTGAGACAGGAAGGAATGTAAGCCATTTCATGGTCTGTGAAATTTTTCAACTGTTGGTCTGTCTGTACAGCAACACAGATCTTGTTAGTCTAGTACTTTAAAGGGGAAGGCTAGTAACTGATCAGTGGGAATCAGTGGAAATGCTGGGAGATGATTGTTCCAATCCTTATGGGATTCATTCAAGAGTTCATTGTATATCTATTGTTGTGTGAAAATGATTTGCTTCAGAATGGTCTCATATTCAAGTAATGTGCAGTTTAATGCTTCCAGGTTAGCGTCCCTGGTCAGCGACGGAGCATTAATCTGCACATTACTTGAATATAAGACCGTTCTGAAGCAAATAATTTTCACACAACAGTAGATATATAATGTACTCTTGAATGAATCCAATAAGGATTGGAACAATCATCTCCCAGCATTTCCACTGATTCCCACTGATCAGTTACTAGCCTTCCCCTTTAAGTAGCAATGTTAAAAGAGCAAAAGGGACAGAGTTTTTTTTGTTTTTTGTTTTTTAACACTTTATTCTTGGTGTGCAGTGTGCAACTATTGTGACCATCGACCTCAGACATCAAATTGTATCTGTCTATGCTTAGAGTTACGTTGTGACACACATTTTTAAAAAGCTAGCCATGACAACGTCTCAAAGGTTTTTACCTTCCATGAAATAGAGCAAATAGAGTAAAATAAGAGTTTCATGACTTACATAAAACAGGTGTATCAGATAAGGACTGCAGTTGCACAGAGGCTTTAAGGTGAATGAATAATCCTATGGGATGTATATTACGATGGATAGAAACCTTATTGTGAGATGGATATGCAAAATGTTGGGGTTACAGTGTATATACACAATGACATTCTTAAAGAATTGGCCTATGTATTTCTTTCCAGGCCAATGCGCCATCATCATGTTCGATGTCACATCGAGAGTCACGTACAAGAACGTGCCCAACTGGCACCGTGACCTGGTGCGAGTTTGCGAAAACATCCCCATCGTCCTCTGTGGCAACAAGGTGGACATCAAGGACAGGAAGGTCAAGGCCAAGACCATCACCTTCCACAGGAAAAAGAACCTCCAGGTATCAAAGAGATCAGCTCATTTCTGTCAGCCTCTCTCTCCTGTTTTGGTCCTGTTTCTCTGATATCATATCTTTCAGAAATGTGAGATGGGTGAAAAAAGAAAGTTTTTTTCAGATTCACTTTCGTCCATGTGAACTTTGAGGAGAAAGTGTAATTCCTTTTTGATAAATCACTAGTTGTAATCTGTTTCAAAATTTAGTGTTCTGTGGTTAGTTGATGCCAAGTTGAGATTGTTGTATAATCAGTAGTGTTGATAGTCCCACAAACTGAAATGTGTGTAGCTTAAATGAAAGAAAGATATTATTCAGAGGGGAAGATTCAGGTATGAGTTTCTTCAGTTTGTCTCCCTCTACAAATTAAATTTGTTAAGATCGCAACTGCTGATTTGTAAATTAACAAACATGTCGGAAAAAAGGAACCAGTGGGACTCTAATCTGTCATCTACTGCTTTCCGGGCAGCGACACTACCACCAGGCTGTCCCTGGTTGCCGGCAGTGACTCAATGAACATGGAACAAATACCCAAGCTCCGAAATTCCAACATTGTTGTGTTAAGTAGTCCAAGGCGGACAAGGCATTGGATAAATGAAAGAAAGATATTATTCACAGAGGAAGATTCAGTTAATTTACAGATTTTGTTAATTTACAGATCAGCAGTTGTGATCTTAACAAATTTAATATGTAGAGGGAGACAAACTGAAAAAACTCATACCTGTGTGTAGCTTGTGGTGTTCTTTGCTACTCTGCTGGCTCATTAGATTTTGTCTATGAAATTGTTTCACAGAGTAAACTTGGTATGGAGTATGAAGAAATTGTCTTCTACCAGCATGATTTTTTTTTCCCATTCACATTTTAATATGTTGCATTCAAGTGCCCGCTTTAAGCTTTCAATTTATTTGAAAAAAAAAAATGTTCCAAGTTCACCCATACTTTTGGTGCAGTTTTAATAAAACTCCTACTCTTGAGTTGAGAGTGGTGGTCCAGAGAGGAGAGTACATATAATGCAATCATCGCCTCTCTGAAAGCAAGCATATTCCCTCTGACGTTAACCTCATTGCCATCAGAGTTGAACCAGCTTGCAAGAGAATCCAACCTTTGGTCTGTGAGTGTGGTGTCACTCGTCTTGTGGGACAGCATCTTCACAGATTGAAGGGACATTTGGCCATGGGAAAATGATTCAGTTGTGCAGGGGAATCCCGTTGTAATGAGGTCGTTGGGCCCAGCTTATTGACCTCATAGCCAGACCCTCGTATCTGTGCACTTGAAATACACCCATAAATTTCCACTCTGAACATGATATGGTAGGGTTACACACATAGTATGACATAATATTGATGAACAGGAAAGCTGAAAATGTGATGGTAAAGTGCTTAGAGTACTATAGCAAAACAGAACAAAAAACACCCAGCAGATCTTTTGTTCACTGATGTTGATTGTTTTAGATTTGAAAAGGTGAAGATGATACCTGCCATTCGTTTATGTCTTATGTGCTACCTATATAATATCTACCAGGTACTATAATTTTGTTTCTGTAGAGTTACCTGTGAACAATAATGTGCGCTCATGGCTCTATAGGTGCAGACGTCTCATCTGACAATATGGATTAACTAATCCTACTAATCCCTTTATCACAATACTAGCTTGTGTGCAAGACTGTTGCTGTGTTTCATTCTAGTGGGTTTGTGCAGTGTAAAGTCAGGAACTGAATACCAATAAATGGTGAATTGTGGGTGAAAGCATATGCACATACATTGGATTGAGCAGATTTAGACATCTTTACTCATATTTTACTGATTTTGCATCATATGTTGCGGTGTAGAAAATGTATTTATGCCGATGTAATTCACATCCAACACACACACAAGATCAAAGAAAGTATCACATATAACCAATGTCTTCTGAATAACTGTTCTCTCTTGGCAGTATTATGACATCAGCGCCAAGAGCAACTACAACTTTGAGAAGCCATTCCTGTGGCTGGCCCGTAAGCTGTGCGGAGAGGCTGAGCTGCAGTTTGTTGAGATGCCTGCCCTCCAGCCCCCAGAAATCACCATGGACCCCACATTGGCATCGCAATATGAGGCAGATCTTCAAGTAAGTTATTTAGGGGCACTTGCTGAGGGGGTTTCATGGCACATTAGTTTGATCATCATGGATGACTCTTTCATACCTGATATGGGGTGGTTGTAGTTTTTTGGAGGAAATAAAATTTATGGTGTATTTGTCCATGTTAGTTTTCATTGAAAGTTCAACCAAGGCCCCAAAGTATGTCTGGTTATTCAAGATATTTTGCCAGAGGAATATAGTTGCATTTTTCTTTTGTAATTCAAAATTTCATTATAACCGAACAACTAAACAGTAAAAAAAAAAAAACCCCAAAAACATACAGTATATAATGTTGCGGTCTGAATTTTACTTCCGTGTAACTTGCATTTACCTATTACCATGTTTGTTATAATGGGAGTGCACTGTAATTTGTTTACACATTCACCTGTTTCTGCTAAATGTCAAAACATGGGAAACTCCAATTTGCATTCAGTGTTAAGTGCTATGTTAGGCAAGCATCAGGCCATCTTTTCTAGTCATCAAAAAGAACTAATTAAAAAGCATGCATAAAAATCTAAACATGCTAGTAAACTTAATTACTGTAAAAATTTACCTCTCCTCTCTTTATGTTTTGCTCCCTGCAGGAGGCCCAGAATACTGCATTACCTGATGATGACGAGGAGATATAGATCCTAGCCAGGATAAAAACATGTAATTACCATGGTAACAGTTGTGTGTCAATTATGTAATCATCTGGATTCCTTGTCACAGTCTGGGCTCTGTTTTATGCTGGCAACCCATTCCACTAATTCATCAGAAAACACAAAGAAGACAAAGAGAGAAAGATAGGAGATAAAAATAGAATGGGAAATCTTTTCGTAGGAGTCAGCGGGAGTTCCAGATGATTACACACAAAGGAGTGGAATCTACTGAGGCATGGTATTTATAGCTCTGTTTGTTTCCGCTTTTATTTATGTGCTCACGATATGTGACATTTTCTACTCCACTGACATTTTTCGAGAATGATTTCGGCCATAGCTCGTAGAGTACTTCCCTGTTAATCCCCTCCTTGGATTAGTAATGAGATATAGTCGCGCAAGAGACGTCTTCAGTGGCGGAATAGTGTGAAGATGCATGTTGTGTTAGGTGACGGGACACATTACCTCAAAGAGAGAGAATTTTAATACATGTATTTGCTTTGTAGATAGTTTGGTTCAAAGGAATGGTGTTATTCCATCAAGAGGGGTAGCATTAACTGCCTTCTGTAAAGCAAAGATGATAAACGACCCAACCTTCTCAAGGTTGTATGTACATTGTAATTATATTTCTCTGTGAAGTAAAAGCAAGACTTGAAGTTTTGTATCAATGTGGTGTGAACATTTTTGATATTTTGGTTATAAGTATGTTTTATTCATTGTCACAAATGAAAAAGCAAATGGTAATATCTATGACTGCACATTCATTGTGTGTTTCCGTTGTGAGAATTGAAATGTGAAGTAAATTACAGGTGCACTTCAGATATCTTCTGATCAATGTAGAGGAAAAGTGTGTCCATGGTCAAGCTTTAAAAATGAAGCGTTGTATCATAGCTGTATATGAAATGATATTCACCTTTGAATGAATCAGATTTCTTTCATTTCCTTAACTCTGACCAGATGTATGTGTGTTCCATTATCTAATTCATGAAGTTTTGACTTTATTGTCTGATACTGTCAGCCAGCTGCAAGCTAAAGGGACATCAAATTTGTACTGATATATTGCGACAATTTGTTCTGTTTTTCCTCTTTTTTTTTTTTACCTGTACAGTACAGGGCTCAGCATGTCCACATGGTGGACAATGCTTGTAGCATCGTTACTTGGCAGATCCCATTCTAGGCTAATATCACAAGAAGATCTTGGCTCTATAGAACACAAGTAGAATCATTCCTGGGGGGCATTTCATGAAGCGTTTTGTCTGATATTTCGTCTGACAAACTGTTAAAAGTTACAGAAATCCATGCATCTGATTGGCTGACAGCAAATTTGTCAGACAAAGTTGTCGGACGAAATGCTTCATGAAATGCCCCCCAGGTCTGGTTCAGACCTCGGCTGTGCAAATGCCACAGAAGCCAGTCAGTGTGTCGGATAAACACAAAAGTGATTCAGTGCACAGGAGCTCTGTTGAACAAACAGAACTTTGCACAAACAGCTGTCACATGTATGCCCTAAAAAAGTGAAGGTCTGTTCTCTGGCATGACACACTGAATGAATATTTGATGTCTTTGGTCTTCTGGAAAAAACAAACTGCCTTTGTAGTACCTGTTCTCACATGTTAACTGCGATAAACTCATAGTGAATGTACAAAGGTAACATACTTTGGGTTTGTGATTTTGCTAAAGGTTGTACCTCTTGTGGATAATATTTCATTGTGTATTTGTGTTGGAAGGTCGGGTCGGGATGGGGGGGGGGGGGGGGGGGGCAACATGTTCAGGAAGGGGAACCCAACCATGAAATGGATAGAACTGTGGATAAACAAATTAACAAACTGAGGTACAGAACCTAGATTTCAGTGTTTTATGTGATTCTATTGGAAGATGAGTGCCTAGCCCACATAATGCAGTGACTTCCTAGTAGTTCTGAAAGGTTGCTTTGCATTCATACACTTAGAGCTCAGTGTCAACCCTCATCAAATGTGCATGTACATCTGTGTGCAAGGTGGGGGTATGGCTCGCAGTAATACTCGTTGTACCGGTGTCGGGTTTAATGCATGATTTCATTATCATGTACAGTTCACAAGCTACATGTACTGTATATGCAATTAGCCTGAATTATGACAGTGTTACAAGAATTCTCAAGGCTAGTGTTTTTGCACACATATGAATTTTGTTGTTGATGTAAATTACATTCTTATATTTTTTTTTGTCACCGATTATATTCCATACCTTACATGCATGTGAAACTTGACTTACAGGAGTAGAATTATTGGTTGAAGCAGTCTTTCTGCTGAACGGATTGCACCATTGTCATGCACACGAATGTAGTCTGCGTGTTCACTTTGATTCCCCTTTCATCTCTACATTGATAAATCCTAGTTCAATTAGACTTCATTAAATTCTATAGACATACGTGTGTGTACACATATGGGACTTCTCCATGCAAGCAACTGAAACACTATTAAGCACAATCCAGAGATGTATGTAGGATGCTTTTTTCCTTTTTTTTTTCTCCATGTGTACTTGTCCCTTAACATGAGAATTAAACAGAATGTATGTTTGAATTTGCAGATATGTATGTGTTCCCTGTGTTTCTTTTCTTTCAAGTGAATAACATACACTCAGCCTTGCTTAAGTCAACCTCGCATAAGTTGAATAATCGCCAAAGTGGAAGGTCTTTTCAAGTCCTCTTCTTCTTATATTCTATTGATTTTAATCCCTCATAAATTGAATTTTCTCTCGGTAAAAGCTACCCGGTACTATGTTTCTTCAGTCCAAATAAGCCAGTTCGTAGTTCCACTTTGCGCATGAGCAGAAACAAGGTCATTCGGACCAACAGGCATAATGTTTTTTTAATTCACTGGGATAAGCATCTGTCATGTAATGATTATTCATGAGATACTTATAAATGCTGCTTGCCAGCACATCGACCTGACAGCAAAAGTGGTAATTGGCAATATCAATAGAAAGAGATTGTCAATACATCCAATGCAAAATAATGAAATGGATGCTTTCCCAAGTGTAAATTGACGGATCGTTCTGCTCATCTGGTCTACGCAACTCTATTCTTTGTTTGAACAGGATTGTGAATCCCATAAATTGTTATGTAAAGCTTATGCATTATGTCGCTCTAAAACGAGTGAAGTGCCCCTAACCGACTGAGAAAAGAGAAAGGTCATTCGTACCAATGTGCCCATGAGCTAACTCCGAACTAGCTTATACACACTAGATTCAACTTGGGCAAGGTTGACTGTACATTGTACATACATGTATGTACCAAGTTACAATGAAGTTGAGTTTTGTGATTTTACAGAATACACTGGTATACAATGTATGTGTACAAGGAAGAACACTGCACATGATGTGGAAAGGAAAATCATATACATTCTACATGTAGGTTCTTGGAAATCATCAAGTGCTCATTCAATTTGTAGCATTCTTTTTCTTCCGAACCCGTAGGAGCTGGAGATAGCGCTTTGCACTGTACAGTATGTTAAAATTTTTGGTACATTGTACATTTACATGTGCAGTATTACACACTCCCAAGAACCAAGGAATTCACTTTGTAATACATGCACAAGTACAACATTTTGATATACATGTGTATACAGTATCAAGATGTGACAATCACTAAAGAAATTTTGAATTCTGGACAAGAAATTTTATTTTGTTAGTAATGAGGGCTTGTGTGTACGTCAGTTCATATACAGTGTACAGAACACGTATTTACAAATGTATCTACTGTAATTTCATTGTTTCTTAGCTACTCCCCCCCCCAAAAAAAAAAAAAAAAAAAAAAAAAAAATTGTAAAGAAAATTAAAAATAACCAAACATAAATGAAAGAGAATTAAAAGCACTAGGTGTACTGTATTTTAAGTCAGGGTTAATATAACTGAAGAAAATTAAATCTTGTCATTAAATTGGCAACTTTGTACATGTACAATGTATGTGTATTTTGAGAAGTGGAAGGAATTCAGCATCAGACAGAAAACAGCACATACAGTGTACACAGTACTTGTGAATAGTTTTGCCAAGTTGAGACAAAAACATGTACATGTACAACTTAGCTTTAAAATATGATGCGCTTTCATAAATCTGGTCATAAATTTCTCTTAATTACATGTATTCCACAGTGAATAAAAAATAAATAAATGCTATGTGACCAAAGGCCTTGATGAAAGAAATTTTCATTCATGGTATGATGAGTGAAGACAAGCAATGAATAATACAGCTTTATCAAGAGTCCAACACAGAAATGGCATGTTTTTGGAATCTGACATAAGTCATAAGTAGGTCCACAAATTAATTCTTTATACCAAATCTATTTGTGGTAACAGTTTTTACTGGGGGGGGGGGGGGGGGGGGGGGGGTCAATTTGACCCCCCCTTCAAATCTCGGCCGCCGATCGCGCTATCGCCGCAAAATTTTGCCTGAACATAGAGCCGGATGTCAACTACAAGATTACGTGGTCATACAATAGAAAAATGTTGATTTCATATTTTTTGATAAATTAATTATGCAAATTAACACATGAAATCATATTTTCACCTATAACTCCATCAAAAAGACTGAAGGATTGCTGAACTTTTGAGTCAGAGTTCCTCAAGACACATCAAACAATTTTCTTGAAAAAAAATAGCGCAATTAAAATCAGATTCTTTTGTTTTTTATTGTTTTGTAAATTTCTTTTGTATTTTATTGTTTTTTCGATCTTTTGTTTTTCTATTGTTTTTTGCCAAAATTTGTTGGAGGCACTTTTTCAAGCTTACCTACATTAGAATTGATTTATTTCAATGGTTAAAAGTTGAAATAATCTAATTTATATCAATTAAACAAAAAAATACAGTTTGCATTGGATTTGCAAACGAAATCATGAATTTGAGCGGTTTTCGGGTTGACATGCATATGCAAAACATTGCGTAACTTCAGAACGGTGTACCTGGACGTCGCAAATTTGGTCTCAAAATATGTGGGAGACTTCAATGAAAAAAGTCATGAAATGACGTGGCAAAATCTTTGCGCGTTGCGGTCAATCGTGGCGCGAAACGTCGAGGGGGGGTCAATTTGACCCCCCCCCCCCCCCCCCCCCAGTTAGAATAGGGTTAATGGGTGAAATGTGCTCATGGTAATTCTCACTGGATTTCCCTGCACATGTACATGTATCACACAGTGGAAACTCGATACAAAAAGATCTGGGGGGCATTTCATGAAGGAACTTGTCGGATAAAATGTCCGACAAGTCAATTATATCAGACAAGTTCAGAGAAATCAGCCAATCAGACTAAAGAATTTCTCAAAACTTGTCGGATATAATTGACTTGTCAGATATTTTATCCGACAAGTTCCTTCATGAAATGCCCCCCTGATATCACAAAATACCTCTGATGTAACAAACTAATTTCTCCAGTCCCAATAATTTCCTTTGTTTTGGATTGTTTATTGACTATTGATATAAGAAAGTATCTGATATAAAGAACAAATTGTCTTCGTTCCAAGGATCTCATTATACTGAGTTTCCACTGTATAACAAACTAATTTCTGTGGTCCCAATGAATTTCCTTTTGTTTTGAATTGTTTATTACCTAATGGTATAACAAAATATCTGATATAAAGAACAAATTGTCTTGGTCCCAAGTATCTTGTTACTGAGTTTCCACTGTACCATGAAAACCCAAGTTATGAGTGGGACCCTTAAATTCCATCCTAGCCATATGCAAATACAATTTGACACTCGCATTACTCCATGTACAACCAACTTCACACACACTTGACAGAACAGACATACATGCATGGTACGCAATGTACAACATAAAGTATGATGGTGTACGTAGAGACTTTTTTTTTTTTTTAATGAATGTACACTGTATTTGATATAGATATAACTTATTTCAAACTGATGCCTCAACAGAAAACAAAGTATGACATACTGTTTGTTCCATGATGCTGAAATTGAGATTTAAACAACACTGCCTGTATACGTTGTATGCACAAATAAAGCACAGCCCTGTTTTATAAAGCTGTCCGTAACGTTATGCATGACTTTACCAAAGACTGGAATATGAAGTACACATACCAATACGTGTGCCCATTAAGTTATCCTTATGTTATATGTCAACATTTCATCTACATTGGGGCAAAAAAAAAAACACTTTCCACTGAAAAAGTGTGTTAACATAGAAGAATAATCATTATCATCTGCAATCTTCAACTTTAGCTATTGAAATTGATAATGATTAAAAAACCCACTTGGCTTGCCATATTTAAGTTGTTTGTAAAGTCGTGCGTAACTTCACAAACAGCTTTATGAAACGGGGCCCAGAGAGCCCAATGAACTAATGCATCTTGATCAAGGGGCAGGTGTCAGAGGAGCTACCGAGTCCCAATGTGAGGATCAATGTGTTCAGTGAAACAAAGCTCTTGCAGGAGAAACCATTTGTGCCAATTAAGTTAGACTATCGTAAAGAGTGGTGACTACATGTACTTGACATACAGCCAATAATCGCAGACATCACGGAGGTGCTTCAGAATGGACTTCTTCCATCATTGTGCCTGTAACATTATACAGGTGAGACACAATCATATTCTCCCAAATTCCTTTGCTCTTTCCATGGGCTCAAATTTGTTTGACCTATTGCTTTTGATACAAAGCAACTCCCACTACTTATTCTTCTTCTACATACATCACATTTATTGTAGCTTCCTCTTCCTTCAATAACTTTCATTCCTGATGTACCCTGTGATCACGTACAAAGTGCATTGCCAATACACGTTTGAGGCAAACTGGATAAATATGATGAAATAATAGTCGATCATTTGTAATTCTCTCCCTTGGGCTATTATAACACTTGAATCTGAGAAACTAATGATATGCCATCTTTCAGACAATAACAATCTTGGGACTTACAGTGCACTCCCATTATAATGAACGCGCTACAATGAAGTAGAAATACAGGCCCCAACATTATACTGTATGCTCTATGTGTTTATTGTTAATTTGTTCGGTTATAATGAAATTTCGACATAACCAAAGAAAACTGATGGTCCCAAGGACTATTGGAGTCGACTGTATATTAAACCTTCAACAAAAGCATTTGCAAACCCATTAGAGGCATTCTGTATTTCCCCCAAACTTGCCAATAATCTTAAACATATCATGCCTTCAAAAAGCTCGCACAAAAAGGTTTGCCTGATTTTAGCACTTGCCAAGTTTTGTTTTGTTCCTTGACTGCCACGCTCTTTATACCAGATTTGGGGTGAGGAATATGCTGAAATGTGCAATGCATGCATGTAAAGTGCACGTTCCTTCCATTAGCCCCACTGATGTCCATCACTTCAATCTTCATTGAGATTGTATGTTAAGCTAGGAAAAACAAATCTGATGTCTATGACATGCAGTCCAGGCTGTTGATGGTATGAGAAGGAGGTACATACTTGGGACAAATCCCCAACAACAACATGATCACATTTTGGTATTATAAAGAGGTTTCACTACTGTAATCTTACATGAGAGAAAAAAAAAAAGAGGAGAGAGAGAGAAAAAAAAAAACAAAACAAAAAAGAGAAAAAAAGAACATGACTACCGGTATATGGAAGTCATAGCATTACTATATGAGGTTCAGAGACTGATATAGAATGTGTTTCCATCATATCAAATGATATGCCCCTAATAAGCATGTAAAATTATATGCTTGTGTAAATTGATAAGAACCAACATCACTTTTAAACAGTAGTCTCTGTGAGTGCTCTGGGGTAATGTTAAGTGGCAAGATTTCACTTTTACACTCAAGCCTAACATGTGCATATTTGCCACGGTTAAAGTCATTCTTGAACTCTGACCATCCTTATTTCTGAGTGTGAAAGGGTTTTTTTCCCTCTTATTCACAACAGCCTGAACGTTTATTCACTACACATGCGACAGCAATGTTCCGATCCTATTTTGAAACATCTGTCTATGGTTGCCAGTCATGCAAACAGTCTTTCAAAAAGTCTTCCTCCGACTAGAACTACTCCTGATTTCCAAAGTGTGAATGGGGTCCTTCTCATAGTAGTTGCGGTTGCCTGAAAGTTCATGCACTGTTCATGCACCTGAAATATTTCTCGTCTCTGGTTCACAGTGCTTGTCTGTAGCTGTAAGCAAGACGTCCAATGGCCCTATTCAGAATGCCTTTCCAGAACGCTTCCTTCCTGTGTACTTGGAGTCTGGCCTCACATCACTGGTTGAACAATTGTGAGAAGAAAGCAAGAGGCAAGAGGTTAAAGGGACTTCCTCAAAATGACACAGTCAGACAGAAAAGTATTCTACATTCAATGTGTTTCTAAATGAAAATTGCTTAGTTGTGATTTTTACAAAGGGAAACTTTTAATTTTCTTCCCTACTGCTTTAACCATGAGGCATCAAAGGTACTAGAGTGAACAGCTAAACGTAAAGTAAATAGTAAAGCCCATTATATACATTCAAGTATCATTATCTTCCTCTCTACATGTACACAGATCACAAAGATTTATCCTAACAAAAAGTGTGGCAGAAACTCTGAAGGTGATTTCCATTCACACTGACTCAGGATGGAATAGTGAAATGACCTTGAAATTTGAAATGTAGGCTTTAAAAATGCTTATCAGTCATCGCATTCTACTAGTATCTGTTTTGTTTGTTTGTTTGTTTCATTTCAATCTGAGAAGATGGCTGGATAGCCCATATATAGCTGCAATAGCTGGTCTTCCATGTGGTCCAGATGGATGTAAGGCGGCACCACTTCACCGGGTTAAACACCCTGCTCTTTGCGGTGAATAAATGAAGTGGGATCTTTTACGTGCATGAGTTGTGACTCGCTCACACACAGGACCTCCATTGTATTGTATGCCATTTCCGAAAGACAGAGTGTTTTGCCTCTTTCTAGAGAGGACGGTACGATTACACACAACGTTGCTCAGTGGGACCATAGAATTGAACCAGGGTCCTTAGGATCGTGAGGCAGACGCACTAAAGACTGAGCCAACTCATTGCCCTCGGTGCATACCCTGGTTGCAGAAGTGGTGCAGTATCAGTCACATCTGCATCAGTTTTCTCCCAGTCAGGGTACCCTGTTTACACCGGTGATAACTCACCCCTTTCCTTGTCTTCTCCTTCTCTCTTTCTTCTCTAAGATCCAGTCTCTACTCTTCTTCACATTCTTTCCCTTCATGTTCTTAAACCTCATCCTGGAGTCTGTGAAGGAGGCTTGTGTTTGCACACCATGACCTGATTCCGTTCCAAGGGCCTGGAAACATGATATCAACAATTAACAAATAGCATACAGGTTAACAGATGAATGAATGAATAGATAGAAAGACAGATATATAGACAGACAGACAGACAGACAGAGATTTAAATTGATAGATAGATAGACAAATAGATAGATAGATAGACAGATAGATAGATAGAGACAGATAAATAGAAAGACAGATAGATTGATAGATAGGACACTTCAGATAGATAGAGATAGATAGATAGATAGATAAATAGATAGATAGATAGAGATAGACTAATAGAAAGACAGAAAGATTGATAAATAGGGCAGATAGATAGATAGAGATAGATAGATAGATAGATAGATAGATAGAGATAGAGATATAGAGATAGATAGATAGATAGATAAATAGATAGATAGATAGATAGATAGATAGATAGATAGATAGAGATAGAGATATAGAGATAGATAGATAGATAGATAAATAGATAGATAGATAGATACACAGATGAACAGATAGAGAGAATGTTAGACAGTTAAATAGAAAGGTAGATTGAGAGATGGATACATAGGTAAATAAATGAATGAGTAAGTAAGAAGGTAATATGCTTCATTTATAATCTACTATAATGGTTTATTTCAACTGAAAATAAAACCACAGCACAAAACAAAATGTATTAAATAAAAGGATATTACCATCTTAAACGTATGAAAATGGCAGTATTATTCAAGTACATGTATTTTCAAGTGAAACTTACTTTTGGTAGCTGTGGATTTGACACACCAGCAAACAAGCACAGGAACATCCTGTAATGGAAAAGCAAAGAGATAAAATTTGTATCTTTAGTTTTAATCACATCTTCCTCATCACATGTTCGAATCATTTAGCAAAACCCTTGACACTTCTTAAACATTGCTATTCGGGGCACATAGCAAATATAAGCACCAGCTTATAAACATATCAACATTGGTACCTAGCTTATAAACAACACATGCTACAGCAGTGGTATGCCCAAACACACATAGTCAAACCTGTCTGAGTGGCCACCTGTCTATAGTGGCCACTGAAAAATCCCCCTCCCCCTTGAGAAAAAAGCCATGTTAAAGACCGTGTGCACAGTGGTCGCCTATTTTGTATCCCGCAGTAGATTTTCAACTGTGTTTAGTGGTCACAGACACAATACGGACCCACAGTCAAGTCAATAATACAGTGTGTTTTCTCTCCTTTGCAGCTGTGCCGGTCATACATTTCGTGTACATGGCATTCAGACAAAGTAATGCACTCTTGAAAAGCTTGCTTGCTGTACAATATATATTCATGCTATGGTGCAATAACACGATCAATAATGGCACTGCTCAATGCATGAAACATGTGTATACTCATACACATATATGTGCATGTATGTGAGAGATACACATGATGACATTGATGTTAGAGAACTGGTATATAGCAGCTACCTGTCTATAACAGCCACTCTTTTTGTCTCCCTTGGGTAGACACTACAGACAGATTTGACTGTACATGTTGTATTTGAATACTTGAACTTCCTGATGAATAACCATTGCTGTTTACATCATGACACACAATTGGGAGGGTGGGGGTGATCTGTCCAAGAGCACAGATCAATACAAATGGCACACAATACAATATTTCTACACATATTCACTTTTTGGCCCTGGTACTGTTGGGGAAGTCAACGACCAGCCCTCCGGTGAAGCCTGCCCTCATTGCCTGAGATGTGATGAGTTCCAGCTGGCTGGGGTTCTCTGGGTAGAACTGGAAAACAGCTCGACCACCTCTCCTCTGAAATACAGTAAAATGGGACAAAAGAACAAAACAATGGATTACACTCTATCATACTGACAACAGAATGTTAGCACAGATCATTTCATCATATCATAATGGAAAAAAAGTGTTTATATTGCTGCCAAAGTAAATTTTCGGGTGGCAAATCCATATGGCATGTTACTGCAAACAACCTTGTCTGTATCTCACCAATAACAATGAGCAGAGATATTCACCTTGTGTCTGTGAAAACCCAGCATTCAATGGACAAAGCCTATGGATATTTGAGAATTTCACATGGGATGGATTAAAAAAAGGACACTTTCAGTTCTTGCAATGTCTTCAACCAACAGTGTATAATGGTACACTGCTTGCATGCAGAAACGTGAAAGCTGCATGTAATGACACACTTATATGTAATTTTATGAATAAATCATTGACTATCATTCATATACATGTACATTTCATAAACATCCAACAAAATCTACAAGAAAAAAATCTACTAGAAAAAACAACAACAACAACATTCTTTCTCTACACATAGCAATGAGAAGAAGACTCACCAGGGCACCGTAGAGTGTGGAAAAGAATCTGTACAACCTTTTAGGTGGGTGATGTGATTTCTTGTCTGCATTACACAGCCATTGTAAGGCTGAGATACTGTGGAGACAAGATAACATAGGTAACACACTCAAACACAAATAACACACAGAAGAACAGAAAACAGATCTCATCACTGACACCCAATGTTGTCTCCAGTCATAATGTTCTTCTGTTGTGATGATATCCAAGTATTT
Organism: Diadema antillarum; assembly: GCF_040938485.1. Taxonomy (NCBI): domain Eukaryota; kingdom Metazoa; phylum Echinodermata; class Echinoidea; order Diadematoida; family Diadematidae; genus Diadema; species Diadema antillarum. Next base: position 383,665 of record NW_027271593.1, read on the forward strand.
CAAATCAGCAGGAGTAATTAACCCCAGGGAGAAAATATGTCTGGACAATTAGAACAATGGATTCATTAAAAGATAATATGCACACTTCCAAACACTCAAAAATATAATTTTTCTATTTATTGCAACAACAACTTTCACAAATATGCAAGAGACATCATTTGAGTGCTGACATCCAGGGGAATAACACATTCTCAGAAGCCATAAGCTCGAGAAAACAGACCTACATTCTAACAATCCTCTCCTGGGTTAGATTCTCTGCTGGGTAAAGTGGTGTCTTTTCATTGTATTTCAAAATAAATTTGCTCAGCCCTATATAATTTAAAAGATGTTTGATTTTAACTTCTTTATAAGCATTGATTCCTACCTGGTATTGAAATGCTTTAAAGACTTTGTAGTATGGGAAGACAAAGTTGACCCAACTGATCAGTCTTCATTTGCCATCCGTCAGGTTACATTGAAAAAAAAAATCCTGACCAGTGCAAGCTTGCGAGAATAGATTAAAGTGCTTGTCAGAAAATATTTTTGCTGAATACACTCATCAGTAACATCAAATTTCATTTTATACACAATGCATTATGGGGGTTTCTAAATACAGGTGACTCCTGTTATGACAAAGTCCTTGGGATTGTCCGTTTTCTTTCATCATACTGAAATTTCATTATTGCCAAACAAATGAAGCATTCAAACATATATGCAGATAACAAATCTGGGTCCTGAATATTTACTTTGAAGTAACAAAACTTTGTTACAACTGTGTTTGTTACAATGGGAGTGCACCTTACATCGGAGTCAGACCAGTCTTCCCATTGCAAGGTACCCCACACTACTGGGTCTTTAAAACAAAGTTATTAAAGAATGGTAAGGATGTCATTCAATCACCTGATTGCACCATCAAATGTTCCTGGTTTAAAGAAGACTCCCTGTCCCATATCCGCCTGACAGACGTCCCCGTCAACTTCTCTCTCCATGGCAATGTCTGATGGAAGAATATATCGGATAGAACAGAGAGTCAAGTACAGGAAACTAAAGTCACAGCCTAGTGTACTAAAAATTTGAGATCAAGTAACAAAGACAATGGTCTGGCTAAAAATAAGGACCCACATAGGAAGAGTAAAGCAAGATTCATTAAAGGACAAGTTCACCTTCATAGACATGTGGGTTGAGTGAATGCAGCGATATTAGTAGAACACATCAGTGAGAGTTTGAGCAAAATCGGACAATCCGTTCAAAAGTTATGAATTTTTGAAGTTTCTGCTCGGTCACGGCTGGATGAAAAGACTACTATAGCTTGTGATGTCACATGAGTACAACGATATAAAGGAAGAATAAAGAAAATTCAACATATTTCCATTTTTCTCGCATAACAAAAGAACACTCGACTTCTCTCTTTCAGAAGGCAGGGGGAATAATATTACCCTTAACATACGTCAGTAGCAAGTCGAAGAAATGTGCACTTTATTCAAAAAGTAAAGTTTTGTAAAATTCTCTTTTTATTTTCCTTATATAGTTGTACGCATGTGACATCATACACTGTACTTCCAGCAGTGACTGCGCAGATACTTAAAATATTGGTAACTTTTGAACGGATTGTCCAATTTTCCTCAAACTTTCACTGATGTGTTCTACTAATATTGCTGCATTCTCTCAATCCTTATGTATATGAAGGTGGACTTGTCCTTTAATCTCTCCACAAACAAATGTCCACTATTTACCAAGCATACTGGGGCTGATGTCCAGTCCCACCCAGTGGTGTCCCTGTTCAGTCAATGCTTCACCACTCAGACCTGACCCACATCTGAAAAACAAGGCAGATGATTGATATCTCTTGTTTCTGTGCAAACATTTCATGCAAGGCTGCCAAGATGGCATTTAAAAACAAACAAGCAAGCAAGCAAGCAAACAAGCAAACAAGCAAACAAGCATGCAAAAAAAAAAACAACAAACAAACACAAATTATTTTAAAGGTAAAAAGTTAATATTTTGTTTAAAAATGGGGAGTTTGTGAACATCAAGCATGCTACAAATTGTAAATCAAATTCTAGAAAAGGATTTAACAATATATTATATTATTCATTTCAAAGCAACATTTACCTTTTCAAAGTAAAGAAAACACCTCTACTAAGTAACTAATGGTGGAAACATGTTAGTGGGTTACCCTTATACATGGCTGATATGACACATGTTTTGTACATAACAAAAATATGTGTTGGGAATGGTAACCATGTAACTTGTACGAAAATAGATGTACACAAAAGAAAAACTTGTGGTCACCTGAAATACAGCAAGGCTGTAAGCCATACCTTTTCTTCCAGCACTTCTTTATCAAAACTAGAATTTTATTATATCATAAATATGACTAATTAGTTACCCTCCCCAGTACACCATCCATTTCCTTCAAAAATTACTTTTGCCTTCTGCTTCCTAGCTGTGGTGGAAGGGTGATATCTGTAATAATTACCCAATGTCCAAGATGTATGATGGTGTGTCTGCTGGCAGTGCTAGGAGTTCTATGGCTCTCTCAGACATCGTCATCTGAATTTCAATCATTCTTGAGCTGAGAAAAGAATAAAAGTATCAATGAAGTGCCATAATGACTGTCGTATCAAACCGCCATTACAACATGAAACCATTTCTGCTAATGTTGTACTGCAGCAAACTGCAACCTTTCTTTATAAAGAGAACCTTGAGCAAAACATGTTCAGCAAATTGTTGGAAAAAACAACAAAATTTTAGCCTACCATGGAGGCCTGATCTGACCATACATAGCAATGAGAGCTACATAAATAACAGGTTGATGCTAATATGAGATGATTAATGATAAAACAATCCTAGGTACTATTCTAGTCAAACTTGCACTTTGAAGATAGATGTTGGTTCCATTTGCCACATGATTTACAGTTATTTCAAATGCCTTTATTATTGGGTGAAGGTCACCCAGCGCCATGTACACAATGCTGGCTTACTGAAAACTTTCATCGGTTGGGGATGACAATAAATTTACATTTTTAAGCTTCTACCAACCTTTAATTGTAGTGGGCAAGCTTTTGTCCTACTCCTGAGGACTTTCTCAAGCCTTATGCAGTGAGGTGTTGTCTTGCTGCCTTTGCCTGTCTTTGTTGATCACTGGACCATAGATGGGTGAGAGGGTGTAGCCAGAGTCTCTACTGAGAGCTGGATTAATCCTTCTGATCCAAAGTGATTCCTTTATTTTTCTTTTCAACCAGTTGCTTTCGAAGTCAATGATAAGAGCCTCATCCCATTCAATGTTATGTCCTGTATTGTAGGCATGTTCAGCTACCGCCCAGTGTGATGGGTTGTTGAGTCTCAGTGCCCTTTTGTGTTCCTTACTGTAAGTCTCTCATTCAAGGTTCTGCTAGTTTCTCTGATGTAGCAATCGTGGCAATCAGCACAAGTGATCTTATATACAATGCCTGACCTTGTTTGTCTCGGGACTTTGTCTCTTGGGTGGACTAGTCTACTTCTAAGGTCTATGGTCTACATATGGTCCAGTGATCAATAAAGACAGGCAACGGCAGCAAGACAACACTTCACTGCATAAGGCTTGAGAAAGTCCTCAGGAGTAGGACGAAAGCTTGCCCACTACAATTAAAGGTTGGCAGAAGCTTAAACATTTGAATTTAATGCTGGCTTACAAAGAGGTGAGGCAGGCATCGAGTTGGGGTAAAAATTCTGAGGAATACTCACTTGCTGGTATACTTTCTGGCTTCTTCATCATTATAAAACTGCCAAGGAGAGAGGGAGAGGCATATAATACATTAATCATTAAGTTTTAAACCATTGGTATCTCAACTTTCCATAGAATTTCTGGCTTGTCTACCTCCCCTACTAAAGCCATCAAATAAGCAAACTAATAAATACAGTTGTTGCCTTGTAGCCTTGAACTTGCCAAAGAGTAGAGTAAGAACAGTTCACATTATTATACTAAGATTTAGAACAGTATGATTTGAATACAGTTAAGAAAACAGTGTGTAGTAGTCTGTAGCGGTTTCCAATATTTCTGTATTTTTTACTGTCTGGCTGCCGTCAATTATGCTGTCTGACAGCAGCATTCTGTCAACATCCACGCGAACTTTCTTTGTGCGCCGGCACACGACAGGTGCGCACTACATTCTTCGCCTTTGTCATCGTGCCGAGGTACGCGTAGTTCACATTCCAACAGTAGTCGGATCTCATAAACACACCCCCTGTTTTGCTGTCACGGAAACAAGCTACCAATTAGTGGCGAGCTGTACACCTTCACCAGCCAATTACCACTCTCAAAGCTCCTGTCCGTGACATCACACGTCTTCTCCGACCACGCTGTTTTACTTTCCACGCTCCCTCACTTCACGATTAGCTTTCATCCTGAGAGCACGTTCTAATCGTTGGAGTCACTCACGTCCGCATATCACGTCCGTATATTACTTCCCACGTCTTTTCTCGCGCACGATACCTCGCGCCGTGGACTGTCATTTCTTACGGATTATTACATTTCATACGGAATATTACACTTCCTCGGATTTCATACCTCGCGACATTCGCTCCTTTTTGTATCGCGACTCGCCCTTTCTTCATGCTCTACACTCCAACCTGGGGATTTTCTACGTAGCTGCATTCAACGCGATTCGCGTCGTTACATCGCTGCATCGGTCCTGCTAGCGTGCTGTCGGTGGTGTGCAGACTCTATCAGGGACCTCGCAGTTCTTCGACCCAGCGCTCCAGCGGTGGATTCTACCCTCGCTTGTGCTAGCCGCGGCACCCGGAGGCTACTCCACGCTGTCGCTGGATCATTTGTACATATTTATATGGGACACTGTCGTCTTCGGACACCCAAAGTGCATTCGGAGTTAGTCCATATTATTTAATATCATTTCGGGAAGTGCGATACCCATTTCAAGGACACTGTTCACCTCTACTGGTGCCCTGGTGCTTTCTACAGTCCATACACTACTGTCATACGGTCGGCTACCACTCCTGCTGGTGGTGCCTTCAGCTTCAAGCCCCGTTAGCCACTCGGTGAGTAATTGTTAGGTATTACATCATAGGCCCGTCTAATAATACCTACATTGGTGACCCCGACGTGATAGTTTAGGGCCAACTTCACGCATCTCATTCTACATCCTTCCCCTTTCGTCCTTCATCCCTCACTTTGACGAATACAATGGCTACCACCAGCCCTCCGGCGGACGTCATAGCGAACCTCACGGCGCAGGTCCTGCTGCTAACAGAGCAGCTGTTCATACTGGTAGCACGCATGGACGAACGACGGTCTCAGCGAACGTCACGCCGTTCGCAACGGAAATACCGTCCTCGTCCTCGTCCTCGTCAGCGGTCCAGAGGCGGCAACCGCGGCCATGGAGGTGGGCCGCGCAGCGCGCTGCGGAAGCGAACCCCTTCCCAAATCCGACACGCTGGCAGTGAGTGCTACTTCCATTGGAAGTTTGGCGACGACGCCCGGCAGTGCTGCTCACCCTGCTCGAGACGAAAAACCCCGACCACTCCCACCGCACCAGGAAAACGACTCAGCCCCAGCCAGAGATCAGCGGCGACGAGCCCCTCTGGCAGCGACACAATTGGTCGCCGATCTCCCACTTCGGATCGACAACACCGGGCTGTCGAACACTCCTCGACCGTCACCGCAGCCGAAGTCAGCGCCCGCCCTCCTTCACCCCCCAACAAGACGAAGCCCCCGCCTACACTTCATTTACAGGCGGAGGTGAAGCCCCCCGTCGCCACTCTCGGAGAGCGTTCGCCCACACTAGACTTTGGCCCGCGTCGCAATCCCCGACGCAAACGGAACACCACATCCCACGCTCCCGCTCGTCCACACAACTCCACGCGTGATCCCAAGCATCTCACTCTGGAGGTCAACGCCAGGAGGGAGACAGCCACGAGCGTTCCGCCCACCACACCGCGGCAGCAGCCTACGCCTGTCCCTGCCAGGAGCCCGGCGAGCACACCGAGCGTCCAGCTCACCACACCGCGGCAGCAGCCTATGCTTGCCCCTGCCAGGACTCCGGCGGATATACCGAGCGCCCCGCTCACCACACCACCGCAGCAGACGACACTGCGGCAGCCTACACCACTGCAGCAGCCAACACGTGCACAACCGCAGCACGAGCTGCCAACACGAACGGCACGCACTAGCGGTAAGCACGTACACTGGCCAGCCCATTACGTACAATACAGATACTTCGACACGTGAAATTTTCAACCCCTACTTCCTTCACATTTCTCACAATCGATCGCTCATTTCTAGTCTTCACTCCACTGACTCCTCCACTAGCGATCTGGAAGGGGGCTAAATGTAGCGGTTTCCAATATTTCTGTATTTTTTACTGTCTGGCTGCCGTCAATTATGCTGTCTGACAGCAGCATTCTGTCAACATCCACGCGAACTTTCTTTGTGCGCCGGCACACGACAGGTGCGCACTACATTCTTCGCCTTTGTCATCGTGCCGAGGTACGCGTAGTTCACATTCCAACAGTAGTCGGATCTCATAAACACACCCCCTGTTTTGCTGTCACGGAAACAAGCTACCAATTAGTGGCGAGCTGTACACCTTCACCAGCCAATTACCACTCTCAAAGCTCCTGTCCGTGACATCACACGTCTTCTCCGACCACGCTGTTTTACTTTCCACGCTCCCTCACTTCACGATTAGCTTTCATCCTGAGAGCACGTTCTAATCGTTGGAGTCACTCACGTCCGCATATCACGTCCGTATATTACTTCCCACGTCTTTTCTCGCGCACGATACCTCGCGCCGTGGACTGTCATTTCTTACGGATTATTACATTTCATACGGAATATTACACTTCCTCGGATTTCATACCTCGCGACATTCGCTCCTTTTTGTATCGCGACTCGCCCTTTCTTCATGCTCTACACTCCAACCTGGGGATTTTCTACGTAGCTGCATTCAACGCGATTCGCGTCGTTACATCGCTGCATCGGTCCTGCTAGCGTGCTGTCGGTGGTGTGCAGACTCTATCAGGGACCTCGCAGTTCTTCGACCCAGCGCTCCAGCGGTGGATTCTACCCTCGCTTGTGCTAGCCGCGGCACCCGGAGGCTACTCCACGCTGTCGCTGGATCATTTGTACATATTTATATGGGACACTGTCGTCTTCGGACACCCAAAGTGCATTCGGAGTTAGTCCATATTATTTAATATCATTTCGGGAAGTGCAATACCCATTTCAAGGACACTGTTCACCTCTACTGGTGCCCTGGTGCTTTCTACAGTCCATACACTACTGTCATACGGTCGGCTACCACTCCTGCTGGTGGTGCCTTCAGCTTCAAGCCCCGTTAGCCACTCGGTGAGTAATTGTTAGGTATTACATCATAGGCCCGTCTAATAATACCTTTACATCCATCAAGTTATTACCCTTTACAAGGATCATGCCCACCCTCTGCATTGTCATCATCATTCTGATACCACATCAACAATAACTTCAGCAAACAATTTAGATGCACATCCAACTTTTGACGTGCCATGGTGTACATCCCCCATGTGCCACATTTAATATTCTGTGTCAGCAACATATTCATGCCTTGGGAAAACATTCTGTTTTTCAAATCTGTGTAAGTCTCATATCTTTATTACCATGGACAAGTAATGAACAAAGATGTAGAGAAAATGCCAAGCTTTGCTTCATGATGTAAATTGTATATCTGCAGTGTACGTAACAAATCTATGATTGTTTATCTTTCAAATGACCAGTAGCTACATTATTGTAGAAGCATGACTTTTGTACTCAAAACAGTGACAGAAATTTAGAAGTTACTTGCAAATCCAGAAGGGAACACCACTTGATAGTCATTCACCACATAAAATGCAAGCTACATGTCACAGCGTTGACACAGGAATAGAACTGAGGGAAATGCTTTCATTGTACGTACTGCGATATTTTGGCAATCTATTGATTGCTTGGGGCAGGTTTGTGCATTTGAGCAGAATATAATGCGAACTTGGCACGCCGTCAACTGAGTTGGGTGTGCAAATGTGACACATAAAGAGTTAACATATCAAAACCAAAACAATTCCGACAGTGCAGTGCAACAAAATTTGTAAATTCCATTTCTTCATCTTACTGTGACTGCCTCTACCATAAACTGTGTACAAGGAGCGCCCCGGGGTTACCTCTACCATAGCCTGATCAATTCGCACAGTGTCTGGCCATGCACTGTCGTGGCTATAGACGCTCTATAGTACAGCGACATGGCTGTGTATAGTTACCTCCAGTATACAGTACCGGTATACAACTCCAGGCCTCGAAATAGGATTTTGGAGTAGCAAGGCCATTTAGAAAAGCGCACTTTTTCCAAGAGGCCAGGGCACTTAAGTCAGTCAGAGGGGCACCAAGGCCACATTGGAAAGGGCATGTTTGGTGTTTATGAAAAAAGAAAGAAGAAAAACAAACCGAGAAAAACAAACAAACAAACACACACACACACACACACACAAAGTGCAACACACAACAAAAACCTCTTCCCTACAGCTGTAACACATTCCCGATCTCCGCGTTTCTATCAGGTGAAACAACATTTTTTAAAACAGGAATAAAACAACAGTAGGTATTGATTGAAACTCGACACCCTTTCAGGCCAGCCAGGCCAGGCTGCCATGAAACTTCAAAGCACATTCCGACAGCTGGCTGGCAAAACCACAAGGCAAAGGAATTTGCGTGCGCGTGTAGATTGCTATGATTAGTCACCGTGATTAGTCTGTGACAGACAGTTCATGACCTCCAAGAATGCGCCAGTACGCGCGGTTTCTTCTGTTGATTGGTCTCTCTCTCTCCACCCCTCCCCATTCCCCAGTCTGGCACATCTTGGCATCGTGGGATTTTTCTTTTTTCTTGGTAAACTTGGAGTTCACTCTTTACTACTCTATCTGAATATGCGCTGCCTAGCCAGTACATACTCGCGGCCGCTGCGCTGCGGAGGCAGTCGGGACGGTAAAAACCGGTCGGGCGTACATGTACGTACACGTCGTCTCGTATCTCGGAAAGATACTTTGAGTTTATATCAGATATATCGGGACGCGAGTGAACTGAAGGTATGATATTTGAGATCAGGAAAGTTGTTCAAGCTTATTAAAGAGACTTTGAGAAAGGGCATATCATACGTCATAAATAATAACTTTCATTCTAAAAGGGCACCACGGCCCCAAGAAAAAGGGCACATTTTTTTTGGCCGTAACTTTGATCAAAAAACAAAAGGCATTGCGGCCAACGAGAGGGGCACCGACGGCCATGGCCGTCGGTGGCTGTCGGTTAATTTGAGGCCTGCAACTCTAGCTCATGCAAGCCTCTATTTTAATTTACTTTAAACGTTGTAAACTTTATCTATTGACCTGAGTATAAAGCGTGATGATAAAAAAAATAAATGTAGATTTAGATTTACTATCACACGTTCTACACAAAATAAGATGCTGGCAAATACCATGTCATGGCACAACCATGACACAGGCAAAGTGAGACCTCAAGATGAAAAGTGATTTCTTCACAAGGGCAATAAAATTGTATTAGTAAATGGGCATTTAATTACGCTTTTACAATCAGAAGATTCTAGATCTACCATCTAACTAACTATCCGTCTATACACAGCCCAGTCGCTGTACGTAGGTACAATGTATGTAATGTGGTATTCACACAGCGTACTTACAGCGTTTGGTCGGGCTAAAGGTTTAGATCCAGATTCTAACTTAACGTTGAATAAATTTAGATCAAACGTTAACATTAGTTTAGTCCGACCAGACGCTGTGCAAAGAACAGCGACTGGGCTGTGTACAGTATCAGAGACTCCAACCCCAAGCACCTTCTGATCTGGAGATTCTCCCGCCTGAAACCCCTATAGCAAACGGGAGACTCCAACTTGTAAGTTGTAACATGTTAGTTGATGTGCGCGAAGCGCACATCACGGGGTCCAGGGCCCTGGAAGCTGTAAGGTTCTAGATGCTCTCTCGTGCTATCTAAGCCTTAAGGCCTATTTTTAAACATACAATGGCAATAAGTAAGAAATCATTTCAAGCGGGAGACACAGAGCCAGGGCGGCAGAAATTAAATCTCAAGCGGGAGAACAGGAGATTTTGCAAAAATGGTGTAGTGGGATTTGGTTTTGGGGGAAGGTTGGTTTTAACTTCCCCTCCTATCTACCTCACGACCTTAACCAGACCCGGACTGTGACTTTAACCTGACTAGGGGGTCACCTGACTGACACATCCAACTCTGTATCAGGTGACAATTGACCCCCATGACCTTGACTGATAGCTTGATGACTTGGACTGGAACTTCACGGATGGAAACCTCACACACCTCATGAAATATCCTGTGAAATCAAGCACATCAGGCCGATGGCGTAGTCGGTAAGTACCAGGTATATTACGCTGTGAAGTGGACACTAACTTTACTCCCACTTTAAAATGGGCTTTCGGCAGGAGAGTTGGAGTCTCTGCAGTATAGTTCTAGCTAACATATGGTAAAATATATTTTGATTACAATTATTTGTGTTTTTACGGAGGAAAAAGGTGAATTACGAATGTATTTTGAGAGTGATGAAAATCCGTCGCCCAACCTGATCTCCGATCGCGGCGCGCGTTACATGCGATGTGAATGTCTGGCGACCTTACCGCAGTGGCGACCATACCGTAATTGACGTTAGTTAGACTAGTTGTTCAGTGCCTACATGTATTTATTTATTATTATGACCATGATGCTAATATAATTGCTGTAGCGTCTAATGTGTGTAATTTTTCTTTTACCTTGTAACGAGTGCGTTCATCCTCGACCATTTGAGGGCAGCACTTTATCGGAAGAAGAAGAAGAAGACACCTGAATTATGAAGCTACAAAACGTTACAATATATATATGAGCATGACGCAGAAATCTAGATGTGGGACTACATCGTCCCCACTTAATATCTAGTACTACCACTATAAATGTTTTCTTTTACCATCTCTGGAGGAGCCGTATGCTCCGGTCTCCGACTAGATGCCATGGTGATGTGAAATTTCCTTGACGTTCTATCAACGGTGGGTTTACCAATAATTTGTGAACGGGCTCTTGAGAGTAGAAATCCTCGACACACTTGACGACAAATCGCTTGCGCAATCATCCAGCCAGATACTGTACTAGGCCTGGTATGTAGAAAAACACCGGTACAGTAACCACCTGAACACGTGCTGTGTGTGTGTTTTGTACATGTCATACACGCGCACGCGACGTGGCCGACGAGACGATCATTGTACGACACACGGCATCTTGTCTGGCGGCGCGGCAGGCACGGAGCACAGCTGCTGTAACTGGGGACCGCAGTCATTGGTAAGCTCTTTTACTCTTTTACTGTTTTTGTTACTCTGCTGTGTTGGATTTTGTAGATCATGTTCAAATCACGTACACGCCTTATTTACTGCAATATGTAACTTACTGTACAAGTAACGTAGAACTCTATTCCCGCTCTCATCTCATAGTCATGCCAAGAGTGATGGCAGTGATGCAATTTTACACGGACGCCAATCCTCGCCAGGGCGCTGCCGGGGGAAGTGCGGGTGACCCTATGCCAGGCTACAGTCTGTGCTGCATGCTGTTCGGTCCTTATTTAGTGGGATACATAGACCAGGGAGGTTGGAGTTTCCCACCTCCCTGGATAGACATTGTTGGTACACGCCAGTGTGTGGTGTACTTGAATTTACCTTGAATTCACCCTGAAGTGCTACACCTCCATCTTCACGTAGATAGATTGCAAGTGTGGCAGGGTTTAGGGAGCTTTTTAGCCCATTAATAACCCAATTTAGACAATTTCATTTTGAAGGTGAGGAGTGTCTGTGACTGGATGACATCTTCTGGGAGTTTATTCCAGCTGTCTACCACTCGTTGGCTGTAGAAGTGTTTTCTTACGTCCAGTCTAGGGCGTGTCTTTGCAAGTTTCTGGGAATGTCCTCGAGTACCTTATTATACATGTATGTTGTTTTCTGGAAGATGGAATTTGGGTCGATGTTGTCTAACTGTGTTATGATGCGGTACGCTTGAATGAGGTCGCCCCTCTTCCTTCTGACTTCCAGAGTGGTAAAGTTGAGTCTTCTGAGTCTGATTTCATAAGGTAAATCTTTTAGGTTGGGGATGAGTTTAGTGGCCCTAGCCTGCACTTACTCCAGTATTTTCTTGCCTTTCTCTAGATATGGACACCAGGCCTGCCTACAATAATCCAGGTGTGGTCTGACAAGTGATTTGTAGAGTTTTAGGACAACTTCTCGATTTCTGTATTGAAAGCTTCTTTTGATCATTCCCAGGACTCTGTTCGCTTTTTTTGTGGCTGCTGCACACTTGATGGCATGGTCATTGACAACAAGGATGTATCATGTACCGGTAGCTATAGATGCCTATGTACCTGGTATTTAATTGGTATGAAAGTACATGCATCATCATTTTCCACATGTAACTGATGATATGTATTATTTCTTAGATGAGAAGTGTTTTATTACAAATAAGGTTGAAGTGCAATAACTGTCATTGATGAGTTGTGTGTACAGATGGTGCCTTCCTTGCATGGCCATTTCTAGGGACGTCGATACATGGTTTGAGAGTGAGGGACTTAATGTAGGGTTTTCAGGGAAAGAGAATGTTTTTCGTCTATAAACATAGACAGTTCTACTGGATGCTATTACTATACCATCTGATTTTTGACAGGTGCTACATGACAGTAGACTAAGTTTGTGTATCTATTGCATGGAGTCTTTGTTTCAAAAGAGCAATTTTATTTTTAAGAAGCAATGTTGTCATCAGTCATAGATTCCTCAAGTTTCTTGTGACATGAAAGACAATCTTTTCACCCCTTGCAGTGACTTGTGTGGCTGCAGTAAACTCAAGAAGACAATTTCTCAACATATTGCCATGGCAACACTGGATGAAGTAAAGAATGTCTTCAAAGATGCAGATGCTGTCTGCTTTGATGTGGATAGCACGCTCATCGAGGATGAATCCATAGATGAACTGGCAAAGTTCTGCGGAGTCGGTGACCAAGTTAAAGAACTGTAAAGAGCCCTCTGATCTTCTTCTCCCCCCCCCCCCCCCACTTCCTAGTTAGGGCATACAACATGACATACAACAGGATTTGGATTTGTAATATGATAATTCACACTTTTTGAGATTTGTTACATGTATACATAAAATCAAGAGTGTAGAGAGGGGAAAAGCAGCTTTGTCGCTCAGTCCAAGAGCAGTGATCTAGTAACAGAAAGCAGCAAGCGATTTGGAATGTATTTTGGCAGAGAAGTCTAATTAAACCTCCTCAGAGCATGAACTGTGATAATGATTCATAATAATCCATTATTAAGATGGCGACTTCTCAAGGTGCAATTCTTCCTAGGTCGTACACATTTTAATGTCAATGCAGGGGCGGTAAAGGGGTGGCACAAAAAATATTTCTGCTGCCACTTCCGGGTTTCATCAGCTGACAAGCAAAAAATAAATAAAGAAAAGGCAAGCACAATTTACGATTTCTTAAAAAAAGAATTAAGGGGGGGGGGGGGGGAGGGGCACCAAATTAAAGGGGTGCACACCCTATTTTTTCAATTTTCTCCATTGATTTCTTTTGTTATAGCAAAAAATAAAAAGGGGCATGCACATGTTAGTAAACCATCCATATTCCACTGCTATCCAAACAGGACCAACAAGGCCATGGGAGGTCAGATGAGTTACAAGGAGACGCTGGAAGCTAGACTGGATCTGATCAAACCAAGCAGGGACACCATGGAAAGATTCAATAAAGAGAATCCACCAAGGTTTACCAAGGGTGTTGAGTGAGTAGCACTTTTAAAAAGCATGTTTTTTTGTTTTGTTTTGTGTGTTTTGTTTTGGTTTTTTTTTTTGCTCAGCCACCCGCAGAGCACACAAGATCATGTGGAAGACTAAAAGAGATTCAGAGAGTCTGCCAATATGATTCAAAATTTGGCAGGACAGGTGCATTAACCTTAACTAGGCCGGGGGAGGGGATTCTCTGAAGCCCCCCCTCGACGTTCCGCGCGATGTATCGCTATCGCGAAAAGCTATGGCCGCGATGTTTCATTACTTTTTTCTTCTGAGTCTCCCGCATCTTTTGACACCAAATTTGTGATACCCGGGCACTGTTCCGAAGTTGCGCATAAATATGTACGTGCATGTCATACCAGAAATTGCTCCAAAACGTGAATTCGTGTACAATTTCAATGCAAACTGTGCTTACAGGCTAATTTAATAAAAGCATGGTTATTTTGGGGTTATATTGATTAAAATCAATTAATAACATATTTTCTTGTTCAGAACAATGTCGCGGACAAATTTCATCGAAAAAACATTGAAAAACAAAATAAAAAAAAAACCACAGAAATACACAAGAAATTAAAAAAACAATAAGATACTTCAGGATATTTTTTTTGATGGCACAAGTTTCTTCTTTTACATTTACTAAGGACACTAAAGAGAATATTTACACAAAAAATGTGCCTGTTTTGAGTTTTATTTAGTGATATACCAAGTTGTCTGATTTCATGCATCATTATGCATAGATTAGAATGATTTAGCATAAATCATAATTTTTTTAAAAATTGACTTCATGGTATTTTAGATTACATCATAGGCAATGTGTGCGCCAATTTTCGTCGCGATTACGCGGTCGATGGCCGAGATCTAGATCACCCCTGGCTCTATCATCTACCTAAATACTGTAAAAGTGGTTTCTTTCGCGTACAGAAACTTTCGCGGTTTCCATCGGTGCGGACTTTTTCGTTTTTAAATTCGCGGTCGGTAATGATAGCGTTGTACAAGCGATGAGTTCAAAACATTTTTGCGTGATGTTAAATTCGCGGTTCAACCTCAAAGCGCAAAAAGCGCGAAAATAAAACCACCACAAAAGAAACCACTTTTACGTTACAACGGCTAGTTAGGGTTAACCCTATCTTAATGGGGTTTTTTTGTGGAATGAAAAGGGGACTCTAAAACCGATAGTTTACTACAATGTATTGGTGGAGATGAGAATTTGGCTTTGAACTTTTTTCGAGATACCAGGAAACCACTTATGAAATAATACAGAGCATACCAGTCTAGAAGGAATTCAAAGTTTATATGATGAAAATCGCTTTTGTAATGGCTGAGGCACCCAAAAACAAAGTAAAACAAAATGATCGTAATAAAAGCTGGGTCCTACCTTTTATTACCTCTGCCAAGGGAGGAGGCTTTGTTTTCGTTACCGTTGGTTTGTTTGTTCGTTCGTTAGTTAGTTTGTTAGTTAGTTTGTCCGTGTGCAAAATAACTCAAAAAGTAGTTAACGGATTGGAATGAAACTTACAGGAAAGGTTGAGAATGACACAAGTAACAAACTACTAACTTTTGGTAGTGATCCGAAATTTTTTTTGGAATTTATGAAGGATTTTTTATATTTTGGCAGGTAGGGTCAATGAACTTGGGAGTTCAGGCTGCGCATATTTGAGGTTTGCCCGTGCGCACTAAAGTGCGTGCTCTAGTTTCTGCTGGGGCGAGGCGCGCCGTGCAGCTGAGGGTTTATGACATAACAAAGGCTTCTATATTGGGAAATCGGGCGATTTTTCAGTGGGTGAAAATCACTTATCTCTATGGAAGAGCAAGATCATTAGTGGAAAGTAACTGCTTGGTGGAGGTCTGCGCTCTCGGAGTGCTTTTCTAGATAGGATTAGATTTTTTGGATATCTCAGCCATTTCAAAACCAATTTTCATCAAATAAATGCTGAATTCCTCTTGAAATTACATGCTCTTTTATATTTCATGAAAAGTTCCTCATCATCTCACCAAAAAATGTTAGAAATCTGAAGTTAGGTCTCAACCAAAACTGTACAATACCTTTAAGATGCACCTAATCACACTTTTGTAAAAAAAAGTGTCGAGAAAAACTGCTAAAAACATGATCGCTCTTTCAAAAAATATGAAAAACTCAAGATTGGCTAGGTTGACCCATTTCACCGATTTTCAGTCCTCACACAAAGTCACTGCATGCGACTTTTTGTTAGTTTGTGACGCACGGTCACAAATGAATCAGACTTGCCATTCAGAGTGTGGATGATTACACCTTTTTGCCTCCTCCAGGGATCTTGTGAGGAAGCTGAAGTCGCTAGGCGTGGCCATCTACCTGGTAACCGGTGGCTTCACCAGCATTGTCAGAAGCTTTGCCAAGGTTCTTGGTATTCCTGCTACCAACATCTTCGCCAACAAGCTCCTCTTTGACTACGATGGTAAGTAGGAAAAAGATGTGTCAAAGTGTACATATATTTTCCAGAGTGCTGTTTTGTCACTCAAGCAAAACACTTTAATATGAATATTGTCTGATGAAAGAAATCTGCAGTTAGAAAGATAAATTCTGGATACACAAATTGAACTTACTAGTATTCTGGAGATGTCCCATAAATCCCTACAGTTCAGTTCATTTCGTTCTTTCTGCAGGGAATTATGTGACATTTGATGACCGTGAGCCAACTTGCAGCACGGGAGGGAAGCCCCGCGTCATGTCCATTCTAAAGGAGCGGCATGGCTACAAGCGACTTGTGATGATCGGTGACGGAGCCACGGATATGGAAGCATGCCCTCCAGCAGTATGTTATCCCATGGGATCTCTTCATACATTCTCTTTTGTATTGATGGATGTCATGTTGGGTATTACAGTTCAAATTCAAATACAGTGCACTCCCGTTTAACCAACGTGGTAATAATGAAATTCCAGTCAAAATGAAGTCAAAATTCAGGCTGCAATATCATCCACTCTATATATTTTTATTGTTTATTTGTTCTGTTAAAATCTTGATATAACAAAAGAAAATTGCCGGTCCCGAGGACTTTGTTATAACAGGAATCCACTGTAGGTGTTAGGCAACACTTTGCTATGTGCAAAAGTATGTCACTGCTTCAAATTTACAGACATTTCAAGAACAATTAAGAGCTTAATATGTGAAAGTGACACAGTAACATGACCAAAATTCACAATTTTGAAACCTACGAAGACAGGAGAAGCAAAGACTGTAAATATCTTGGTGCTTGGTTGAAGTTTGGAAGTTATTTTTTTATAACTTGACCATGTTAGTTATATTTCTATTATATTATATTATATTATTTTGTAGTAAAGCAGATTTTTTCTTGTTCATATAGGAGGTATCTCACTGGGCTTCAAACTAGTTCGCGACTCCAGATTTTGCTAGTTGCAAAGATGTCTCCGCAACGTCTCCGAGATGTCTCCTGAAAATTACAGAGTCTCCGAGGAGTCGCAAGAAATTTAAACATACTCAATTTTTTTGGAGACTTCTTCCAGTCTCCGCGATGTCTCCGAGACATCTCAGAGACGTCGCCGAGACCTGCTGGAGACCAGAAAAACTGGTGAGAGGTCGCGGAGACATCTCTGCGACTCTTATTTGATGCTCTTTGACCTACTTTAGAAACCATATGACCCATCTGCGTGCTGACATCCTGCCTAGATCAAGTCAGGTGATCCTGCAACGGCTCCATCATATTTGAAAATTTCTGACACCTGCCATTACTTCTACCAACATGCCACCCTAGGTCTCCTTGGTGAGACCGCAAGCCATTTTTATGTTGGAGACGTCTCCGCGACTGCTGCGACTATACAGTATATAGATACTTCCTTATCTATATACTGTATTTTTTCTTTCTTATTTTCTTTCTATCTCCAGGATGCATTCATTGGTTTTGGGGGCAATCAGATCAGAAACAAGGTGCAAGAAGGGGCCAAGTGGTTTGTGACAGACTTCCAAGAACTGATCGCTGTGCTGGACTCATGATCTCCAGGAAGTTTTTAAAGTTTTCCTGCTTTAGTAGGGATGATTTATGCTGCATTACTAACCAGTAGCCCACTGACTTCCCAATGAATGCCTTGCATTTTGAAATATTGAGAGATTTTCTTTCACTCAAGACTATAACATTTAACAATCAAACCCTTGTGAAACTGGACCTGTATTTTGGAATGATTTGAACGTGAACCATGTTTTTTGGCCACATTCAATAATTTTTTTGAAAAACAGTGTAAAAAATTCCTCTGAGTTCATACCGAAGTTCCGTGTGAAAGTATCGGTTTTAGATTTTTGGTGATATCCCTATGTTTTTTGACTCTGCTAATTTGTTTGTTTCTGTTTTGTTTGTGTGTTTTTTTTTCCAGTTCAAATCTGTTTCTTTACACTATTAGGTATGTACAGTCTTGCAAGCCATTTAAAGGCTTTCTCATGTACATTCCCTTTTTCATCATTACAGTTACGAACAAATGTGTACTTTGTGCTGATTTGTATAGTAGTGAATGTATCAATACCTTGTGTTAACGTTGTTTTGATTTGTATGTTATGTGTTTTTTTATCCTTCTGGAACGATGGAAGTACGAAATGAAATGAAATGCAATGCAATGAAATGAAATGAAATGAAAAGCAAAGTTATGCCATGCCAACTGCCTGCCAATAACAACATGTCATTTAAACTTCTGTTGATACTGTTTAGCATTGCTGGATTGACAAAACCTTGTACAGAGTATCTCAAAAATGTCAAATGTTCAGGAGAGCAAATAACATGACAGCCAAAGCACTGTAACAAACAGGATCACCTTTCTGTTGACATGATATGGTGGCTTCAATTTTGTGGGTAATTCAGCTTGGATTTGGACAGGACATCACTTGATTGATTATCTAATGATTAACCCTAATCAGGCTGGGGGGGCAGAATCCGCGCCCCCCCTCGACGTTTCGCGCAATATCTTCGCAGCGCGATAAGCTCCCACCGCGATGTTTCATGACTTTTTTTCTTTCAAGTATCGCGTAACTTTTGAGACCAAAATTGTTGCACCCGCGCGTACCGTTTTGACGCGACGCCCATTCGAAAAAAATTTGTCAACCCCAAAATTGCTCCAAAACGTGATTTAGGGTACAAATGCAATGCAAATTGTGTTTTTTCAATTAATTCACATAGAAATTCATATCTTGACTTAGAATGGACGAAATTAATTTATTTTAGCATAATAAAGCTTCAAAAAATGTCTGTTACAAATTTTGGCCAAAAAAAAAACAAACAAAAACAAAAGGTCGAAAAAAAAGGAAATACATAAGAAATTCAAAAAACAATCAAATACATAAGATATTAGTTTCGATACAGATTTTTTTTTTATCCTATGTCTCAGAAGAATGATACAAGAAACATTTTAAAAAAGAAATTAGCTTAATTAGAGCATTAATAAGTGATTTAGAGCCCAAAACTGATTTTATGCATAAATTACAATAATTAATTAATATAAAATATAAGAAAATTTTTTCGGAGAAAGCAACCATACATTTTGATAGTATACGTCGCGAGCGTCACGTGTGCCGATTTTCGGCGGGATCATGCGTTCCATAGGCGAGATCTGAAGGGGGGGGGGGCGGAATCCCCCCCCCAGATATAGCATAGCCAAGAAAGCCCAGCCTGATTAGGGTTAAGCCAAGAAAATGACTTTTACCAAAATTTGAGATACAAGGTTTTGTCACCTCGGTGATGTAACATCATATATATTTTGCCAGCATACAATTTAGCAATACATGTATGAAATTATAATTCACAATTTACCAAGAAGTTCAATTTGTGATCAAGAACCAAAGATGAGTGTAGAATAGAAAGGAAATATTAGAAGAGAGTAAGGTAAGGAAATGAATAAAAGCAATAAAGTTAGTGACTCCCCACCTTGAGTCAATACAGTGCACTTGTTACTAGAGCCATTTCCCCCCAAGTTTCTGTTTTGCAATATACAGGACTCAAACACTAACATTTTCTCTGTTGGCTCAAATTGTTGAATTTGAAATTTTGGTGGCCAGAAATAAAAGGAATTACAAGATTTCATTTTGAACTTTTGCTGCCCAGTTGGACAGTAAAATATGACCTTCATGGAAATGTAATGCACACCAGGCCTGTGGGAATTTAAAAGACAAGTTCACCTTCATATACACATGTACATGTGGATTGAATGAATGCAATATGCTGTACTGTAGTAGAACACGTCTGTGAAGATTTGAGGAAAATTGGATAATCAAGTTGCTTTCATGGCGTGATCCCCCCCCCCCCCCCCTGCAATTGACATTCATATTGGGCTGACTACTTGTACATGTACTTGGAAAGGGAGGTGTGTTACAACTTCATGTACTTGTATTACAGATATGTAGAAAATGTACAGTATCATATGGCTGTAGTGTATATCACATTTCAGACACATAAGATAGTGGTCTATCAAGAATTCATGACGAATCCTACTAATTTTGTTTCTTACAGAGTGGATCATTGCTGGTAATTAGTTTTGCAGATTAAAATGAACTCATGTTTGTGGGACTTTATTTGTGACCCTGCATCACAAAACCAGTTAAGGGCAGATTCTGAAAGAGCAGACTCTAAGCTTTAAAATGACACATAACTCAAGTAAAATGGACTCTCCTTACCTATCTACTATATTTGAAAGAAAGCACACACTCTGGAAATGTGTGAACTGAAAAAAAAAAAAAGAGGATCTGAAGTGCAGGATCTATTCAAGCGCTTAATCTTCACCAAGCTGTGCTGGTTGTACCATGAATGAGACAAAAAACAGGATGCCAACCACTGTAGCAACAACAATGAAGGAATTACCAGATTAAATTGAAATGAAAAATGCTCTATGAACATATTCTGTTCATGATTACTGCCAACTTTCAAGGGGGTAGCCCTTCCCTTTCAAGAGTTATTAGAGTTGAAAGTGAAGGGTGTGCAAAGGATTTTCAAGAAATGTAAAGTGATCTCTAAAGACGTA
This sequence comes from Diadema antillarum, assembly GCF_040938485.1. NCBI lineage: Eukaryota > Metazoa > Echinodermata > Echinoidea > Diadematoida > Diadematidae > Diadema > Diadema antillarum. Next base: position 404,466 of record NW_027271593.1, read on the forward strand.
CCTTGATCACACTACTCTACGAAAAAAGGGTTGTAGAAAAACTGCTGAAAACACACTTTCCCTTTCGTTTTATGACCCGAAACTTAATAGTAATGTACATGAAGAATAGCTCTTTCAGAAAATATGACAAACTCAAGATTGACTTGGTTGACCCACTTCACCTTTTCAGAGTCCTCACGTGAAATCAAGGGGTGCGACTTTTTGTTCGTTTTGTGATGCACTGTCACATTTTGTACTTGTGCACTGTATAAGCTTAGTTCTGTGTGTGTCATATTTTTTTGTATGTATCTATGCAGTATGGGGTAGCATGTCTCAGGTATTATCATTTTAAGAAAGGATAATGAAAATCACCCTTCATGTCCTGGCAATTTAATTTTTTAGTTACAATAGTGCAATTAGTAACATTAGCTGTTTACTAGTAAGTCCAATGTATTACCTAAAGGTACAGTTATGCTTTGAAGGCCTAGTAATAGACATCTGATTTACAGCCCTTTGGACCACTCCAGTAAGCATTTTGTTGTATTGATTGTGCAAATATACTTCATATTTTGAATTTTGCATCATTATGAAATGACTGCAATTTCATTCAAACTTCTATCTCATAAATTATGTGCAAAATCTGTAGAAATGACAGCCAGTAACCAGTGAATTTCCATATTGGGCAATAAATGCAATTCAAACAGACCAACACATTTCATCCAATGTGCAATGAATCTGTGTATGACCCAAGTGTGAGGAAGAGCATTCATTCATATCCAATTTCATTTTGAAGTTCACCTGGAAATATTTCCTTTGTCAAAACAGTGGCTGTGGAAATTGTGAGTGTTGCACCCAACTTCCTTATGCATGCAGCTCAGTATGATACGTGTATGAAGAGTTTATCTACTTACATGTACCAAGGAGGTTCAGGAAATGGAGTCACAACAGTCTTATTCGCTTTGATCCCATGCTGGAAGCCGCCACTCAAAAATATTTGAAGTATGTGTCAAACTGGATCTGCCGCTCAGATGCGAAGACAATTGACTCGTGTCTCATTGCATAATCACCAGCCACTTTCCAAGGAAGATATGTCTTTGTGATGGTAATTACTTTTCGCTATCCCTACTTCCAAACGATGGGCGGTATATAGACAATGGTAAAGGCACGGGGATGCTTGAATAGAAATTGCTCAAATATTGCTGAAATGGGTATCAAAATTACTCGACTGTATGTGTCTGTACGCTAATCTGACATATTAATTTATAAAGAATTATACTTGAAGATGATACCATATTAGTTTCATTTGGCGGAAATAAGGAGAAAAGTGATAAAACTGACTTTCCATGAGGGTAAAATTTCAAACACTTTCCCAAAATACAGCTCAGATTTACACTTTCGCACATATTTTTGAACGGAATTGACTTTTGTGTTACATTGTATATGCTTTATCATTAGGTGAAATTTCATCGCATTTGATATATAAACGAGCAGCATATACCCGATATTATGTTAGCGTTAGAAATGAATCTTCAGATTGCTCAGAAAGATGGCGGCTTCAACATCAAACATCAAAGGCACAAATGAACCTGTGGAATTCTTTTGTCAATCCATAGAAAACTGACAGCTGATTGAATAATTATAGTCAGTTGTAACTCCATCTCTCGAACCTCCTTGCATGTACACTGTACATGGATGTAATTTTTGGAAGTCCAGTTTGTGTTTTCATTATTTTGTTTTGTGTTATGCCACAAGTCCTGCTCAAAATGAATGACAACTGTTTACATGGATGGATTATGTTAGGCAATGCTTGTACAGCCCTTACACAATATCTGATACAATTACATTCTTTGTGACAAAACAAGTTTGTATGTCAGAAGTAAGCTGATATGGAGGTCAATGACTAAGGAAGATAGTCTTCTTGTCTGTGAGTAATGCAGAGACTCCAACTCTCCCGTTTTCGACGGGAGATCTCCCGCCGAAAACCCATTTTTGCAAAATCTCCTGTTCTCCTGTTTGAGATTTAATTTCTCCCGCCCTGGCTCAATGTCTCCCGTTGGAAAGGATTTCTTACTTATTGCTATCGTATGTTGCAAAAATAAGCCTTAGATAGCACCAGAGAGCATCTATAACCCGAGGAACTTCGCGCTTCGCACACATAAACTTGGAGTCTCCCGTTTGCTAGGGGTGTCAGGCGGGAGAATCTCCAGATCAGAAGGTGCTTGGGGTTGGAGTCTCTGGTAATGATGTACACTCAAGAACCACAAGATACCAGAACCTAATGTGTCAATGCTGGACTTCTGTACCGACTTCTGCAGACAAAACAAACAAAAAATTCTGATTATGATGCATATAATAAAGTATTTGGGTTCTAAACAGTGAAGTACCGGCTATACAAAACATTTGAAATAAAATGCCTGAAAAAGGGTTAATTTTTCAATTGAAAGGCATACAGTATTTTCATCTTTTACGCAGGAAAAACATACCGTTTGGTAAAAAAAAACACACAAAAAAAACCAAAAACCAAAAAAACACCACTATTCACTAGTTGGCAGCTTGGTGCATGTGATCAAACATGTCGAGTAAAATGCATCCAATGTGGATTAGACTTATAAAACAGTTGCATGTCATGCAGTTACGGTATCTGCATGTATACACATACAGTGTACTGTAAAAGCGGAAATTTTCGCGGTGTTGAAATTTTTGCCCATTTCGCGCAACCCGAAACTAGCGCGAGAATAAAATCACGCGAATATTTTTGGCTTGCCATATGTTCCAGCAGTTGATGTCTTGATTTCGCGGAATTAAAAACGCGCGAAACTCTTCTTACCCCGCTGATCGCGAAAAATTAGTCGCGCGAAAATATCAACTTTTACAGTATTATGTTTATGTCATCAGTTTGCAGTTAATGAGATTAAATGAGAATCAAGCAGAATTACCGGTACACTCTGGCTCTTTGGGACTACAAGTTGAACAATCAAATGGACAGAAACAGACTTTGTTAGCTTTAGAAAGCAGACACTGACAAATTTGGTTTTTTGCAAATATACAATTCAATTTTAATGGTACAAAAAGGAAAATTACATTTACAGACAATATAGACTTTACATATGTAGAGTATATCAAGTTAGCATCAAAAACCTTACAATATAAAGATCTTTTAAATGTAACAACTTGAAAACTTTCATAGATGCATAATCAAGTGCAAGTACATTTGATGTTCCCAAACACACTGCATAAGAAGACAATTCTATTGCAGAAGTTCCAATATCATAAAGTGAAACATTTGTTAGCTATCATCTTCACACCACTGTTGCTCTTAGATACAGGTGATATCATTTATTTATAGGTGGAAGGGGTCATAGGGTTATTTTAATGTCATATTCATTATAAACAAAGATAATGTATAAAGATGATAATGTCATCTCCATACATATGTAGCATCATAACATTTTGCACATCTTCAACAGTACACAGCTCATCAACAGTATTCCAAGTTACTGTACACCGATTTACCATTCATCTATCGCTATTTGCCCATCTTGCCAATATCCTATAAATTGCACAATGTAATAGCTTCCAACACCGTATTTCAGGACTTTGTACCTAACACTGCCCTAATAAAAAACACCCCCCCCCCCAAAAAAAAAAAAAAAAAAAAAAAAAAAAAAAAAAATAAATAAATAAATAAAATAAAAATAAAAAGAATAAAAAAAAAAAAAATAAATAAAACCCCAAACAAACAATACAATACATCACATTTCCCAGTAGACTGCCTAAACCTCAATTCATACTCGGTGTGGTATTTTGTAGAAAATGAAATACCTTGTATGTATTGTATACTACACATTATTCCAACCTCATTTTACAAAGAAAGTACAAAAAGAACACAAATCTCGTAATAATTCAAAGTTATCATTTTCCTGCTTCTTTTTCCACATAACATGGTCACAATATGAACTACATTTCACAAAGAGAATGGACTGGTATACTTGCTTCTTAACTAACATACCTACATAGGTACAGCAACTGCACAAATTAATTGAACTCTAATGCTAGACTCGCAAATCTATGTAAGTATGAAGGGTTGGGCATTTTGTAAGTGTCAGGAGCAAAATGTCACTGTCAAGTATATCTACAGCCTACTGCTTAAAATTTCAGTTAAGGACTTCACGGAAAGACTGAATGTAAGAGCATCTCTCTATGCAGCAGTCATGTTCACATGTAGTATGTGTATATGATAAAAATTCTGGGTACCGTTATTCAAATTCAGCCAGTTTTTTCTTACGTCCCCCCCCCCCCCCCCCCCCCCCCCCCCCCCCAACATGCCCGGTAATAAGCTTATCATTTCATGGTATTATCTTTCCTCTTTCTGTACTGCTGGATTTTGCCCAGTGTGCATACAAATGTATCACCTGTTGTTGAGTTGGGCAAGACTTGTAGAAAGCTGCAAACAAGCTATTGCAGCTGCCATGCAGAAAGAAAAAATTATGTAATAAAAATAATAATAAAAAAAGAAAATGAAAAGAAACTACTGCAAGAGCTGTAATTTTATTATGGGATTAATACTCATAAAATTCTGCTAATCATTGTTGGGCCACGGATTAAGCAGCACATGAAAATATTGTGAACCGACAGGCATTAAAGGGCTCACACCTGTAAATAAAATGGACTGTCCCAGACCCCTTCACGTACCAAAGATACCAAAATAAATGAAGAAAAAAATTAATTAAAAATCAATGATGTAGTTTGGCAAAAAACTGAATAGCTGTAGACATTGAGTATGAATTCCTCTACAAACTGCATTTTGGTTGGAAGATGAAAGCTTCTCTGATGGAATTTGAGGGGACTATATTTCATTGGGTACGTGTACGGAAAATAGGTGATTTTTTAAGTGACAAGAACTCGTAGTCTGGCTTTGCGCACTCTTGGACAGAATTAGAGCAGAAGAACCCACCCTGGAAATTTGACGGATGAAAGGGTATATCTCACTTATCCAGGTTAGTGAAGATGAAACACCTCATTTCTCCCAGCTATTTTACAGAATTTTTTGAAATTTGAATTTTAACACACGTCTCTGGGGAATTATTTACCCGTGTGAGCCCTAAAGGGATGGTATGGTAGTGGTGAAGATGAGGATTGGACTTTTAATTTTTTGTGAGATATCGAGAAACCACTTCAATGAAATAGTACAGAGCATACCATTCTAAGAGGAATTGGTTTCAGAATGGCTGAGACATCCAAAAACAAAGTAAAACAAAGCGATCGTAATAAAAGACGGGTCCCACCTTTTATTAGGATTGCTCTATTTTGGGTATCTCAGCCATTTCTAAACCAATTTTCATCAAATAAACGTTGAATTCCTCTTGGAATTGTACGTTCTTTCATACATCTTTAGAGGTTTCTCACCTCACCCAAAAATGTTAGAAAATGGAACTTAAGTCTCCAGCCACCTATACGATCCCTTTAATGCACTAATATAGCCTCGGTGTGAAATTGCAAAAAACAATATCTTGCGAAAATGCCTCTGGGCAGAAAAATAACAGCTTTTACAGTGTGCATACACTATGAAGTCATCAGCCAAATGTTCTCTTTGAAATCGAATATGCTGAAATTTGTGGACGACTGCCCTCTCTCCACATTGCATGCTAACAGAGAATCTAATGAACCTGCCTCAAATAATTGCACTACTGTAGGTCAAAACACAAGTGTCAAACTCTGTTACCACTGTATGTCCGACAACTATCAAGAGAGCATTTTTAGCGATATAGTGGTAACAAGGAGGACCATTATATTTGAGAACAGTTTGGAAAATGGTTTAATTGAGAATTATGTCATACAGTATACGTGACACATGTTTTGTTCTATGTTTAGGCCATCTACTTTGCTGATTATCGGACACACAGTAAAAGTTGTGTTGAAAATGTGCAGCATACAATGTGATGTTCAACAGGGCAAGATTAAGAGTGTATTTCTTTTTCTTTTCTTTTCTTTTTTGCTCACATGGAACACTAAATAAAGTCAGTGTATTGTTCATAAATCCTAGTGCTTCTTGATGACTGGTTCATGCATGGTTCGTCTAGTTCCTGCATGATTCCTGCATGGTTCCTGCACGATTCCTGCAGGGTTCCTGCATGATTCCTGCATGGTGACAAAGTATCATTTTGCTTGTCCATTGCCACTCCTGACAATGTCGAGTCTAGAATGCCTGGTTTAGTTCTTGTACAAACTCATGCAAAGAAAACAACCCTGCCATCCTCATCATGTCTCACACACAGAAAATGCATCAATTGCAAATGATGGTATCATTAGAATCATCTGTGATGGACTTAGAATCCCAAATGAATCACTCTAGAAATACAGTCAAATCTCTCCATAGGGATTTCAAAACCAACATCAGAGCCTTTATAGACAGATGGTCACTGCTTTGTGCTGGGTTTAGTGCAAATTTCAAATTTGATTTTATCTCAAGTCAATCTTGTCACACAACATCAATCATAATTGTCAAGAAAACAAATAGGTTGAAAATGAAATTTTCTTCACTTTTTTTTACCATTTTGCTTGGGCAATAGTTTGGTTGGCTTTAAGAAGTGTTGCTTTGTGAGAACTCTGAGCCCCGTTTTATCAAAAGATATAACTGATTATAAATTCCCTTACCACACAGGCTGCCATAGACTTACGATAGAAATCACACTATATAATCAATTATAACTCTTTATAAAACAGGGCCCTGGTCATACCACAGGCAGGTAAGGTGAAGCATGGAGTGAGTAGCTACTTCACATGGTGATATTCCAACTATGGGACATAAACAGATGACTGCTGGTGACATCAGACTGGTGGTTACTGTAATATGGTATGTAGGTCTTTGAGGGATGGTGGCTTCATAAATCAGCAGGCCACTATTGAGAGGTGCCCACTGTGACAGGTTTGACTGCATATCTTAACTCATTGAGGACAAGTCCCGAGTATACTCAGGCAGGTGTCTGTGAGAAATGTGTGTCGTAGCAAAATCAGTCCGTCCTCAACGCAGAGACTCCAACCCCAAGCACCTTCTTATCTGGAGATTCTCCCGCCCGAAGCCCCTAGCAAACGGGAGACTCCAAGTTGATGTGTGCGAAGCGTGAAGTTTCTAGGGTTTTAGATGTTCTCTGGTGCTATTTAAGGCTTATTTTTTCAACATACGATAGCAATAAGTAAGAAATCCTTTCCACCGGGAGACACAGAGCCATGGCGGGAGAAATCAAATCTCAAACGGGAGAACGGGAGATTTTGCAAAAATGGGCTTTCGGCGGGAGATCTCCCGTCGAAAACGGGAGGGTTGGAGTCTCTGTCAACGGGTTAAATGCATTACAAAATGGAGGCAAAAACGAATGAAAATCACCATATTATTGTGTCTGTCTCTCCCATTGACCACTTCTAATCAGTTTATGTGACGATGATCATAATTATCTCCACTGGGTCACTGCTGATCAGTTGATGAGATGATGCTCACTTCTCCTCTGGGTCACTTCTTACTAGTCAGTCCACTTGACCGTGATTGGCTTGAAGTCAAAGAGATCTGGCTGACCAAGATGAAGGGTCTGGTTGAAGTCCGACTTGCTCCACTGGAAAGGAGGTTGCTGGTCAGTGGTCGGCCCACACACGGCCACCATAGACAGCTCTTTCACCATGGAACTTGTGGTCACCTTCAGGTCAAGCACAAGTAGTGAGAACTCATTTCAACAACATCTAGAAGCTGTCTTTGAATTATCCCACAGTATACAAATAATGCACAGTTGTGAGTGAGATTATGTGTTAGAGCAAGCATGTCATGCTATATATTTTTATAAAAAATGCAAAATCGAGTGCATTTTTGTGTCAATATAAATACCCATGACATATACCACATATCGTAAGTCCCTACACATCAAATACTAAAAAGCAATCACTATCTAATTTACATTGTATAAGACTGGTCTTCCATACAAACATGTCACTTGCCTTTGAAATATACATGACTTCAGTAAACATCACAACTGTGCATTTTCTAGGAATATCATGAACAAAAATTACCCTTTGTAACTTTGTGGATATACATGTTAAACCACTCAGTTTGTAATCAGTGTTAAAGAAGTTGTTAGAGAAGATCATGGTGCCATGCTTTACAGGGAAAATTCCCCCAAACATATAAATTATGTGGATTTAGTAAATGTAGGAAGATTAGTGAAATATGAGGAAAATCTTTTGCCTGTTCAAAAGTTATAAATTCTTACGATTTTGGTTAATATCATGTGTCTCTCTCTATGTGGAACTCTGCAACAATGAATGATGCTACAATAGTAGGACGACATAAAGATAATATAAAGGGAATATCACAAAAAGTAATTTTTCTTGGATATTGGAGGAACACTTATCTTAGCTCCACCATAAGTCATGGTCAATAATACTGCCTTGAAATATTTCAGTGACAGGTAAAGGAAATGTAAGCTTTTGCATAAAAAATTCGATTAAGGAATCAAAAACAGACAAAAAGAGGTATAATGAAAGGCGCTAGATTGCTATTGGTAACTGTAGTAGTTTGCATTCATATCACACATACATCAAAGACATCGCCATGTTATTGTTTTATATGTCTTATCATTGTTTTGACGTATATATACCTCATCAGTGTGATAGTTACCTTCATGTCGGTAGCCCCATGCAGGCGATGGCCGAGGGCAGAGAAGGGGTATTTCCCATTCTTTGGGTTGAGGTCAGATCTAGCAGCAATGGCGTTCTCTGCACTGTACGGCGGATTGCAGTCACATGCCGACAGGGGGTCATGCTCAAAGTTATTGTACCTTGGGGATGATATTATAAAGGTGAGATGTTATGTGTGAGGTATGTTTAACCCATTACCTTGACAACAACTTGGTGGCATTGGTGCACAGTCTATGCACGACTTCAAATTTTGTAGTTAAAATGGGTTAAACAAATGAAATTTTACTAATCTCTGTATCTAAGTATGTCTGTTAACCCTAAAAAGACTGGGGGGGGGGGGGCCTAAAAGGCCCCCCCCCTTGACATTTCGCGCGATTACTCTGCAACACGCAATGCTCTCGCCACGATGCTCTATGACTTTTTTCTTTCGAGTTTCCCGCACATTTTGACACCAAATTTGTGACGTCTGGGGGTACGGTTCTGAAGTTACATAACTTTTTGTACATGCACGTGAGGCTGAAAATGGCTCAAAAATGTGATTTTGTGTACAAAGTCAATGCAAATTGAGTTTTTTCACATGGTTCATATAAATATGCTTATTTTTACTCTCAATGGCTAAAATTAATTTGTTTTAGGAGTATTATGCTTCAAAAAGTGTCTGCCACAAATTTTGTAAAAAAACCCAACAAAAACAAAAGGTCGAAAAAACAAAGAAATACATAAGAAATTCATAAAACAATAAAATAAATAAGAAATTAATTTGATATCGAATTTTTTTCAAGTACATTTGCTTAGAATGCCACAAAGAATAATTAGACCAAAAATGAACACTTTTGGAGCTTTATTTACTTATTTAGACCAAAGAGTCTGATTTCTTGCATAAATTAGCATAATTAATCAAAATAAAATAAAAGAAGACTATTTTGGAAAATTTAAATATACGATCTTGTAGATTACATCGCACACTACCATTGTGCAAATTTCCGCTGCGATCGCGCTATCCACGGCCGAGATCTTAAGGGGGGCCCCTTTAGGCCCCCTCCCCCCCGTCTTTCGAGCTACCAAAATAGCCCAGTCTTTTTAGGTTTTAAGTCCCTTTGGTCTTGTTATTGCATAAGGTTGTAAAATTGTCAACTTTGATCATAACTTCTGAGCCTGGCCTTTTTTGTTGAATTGTGCAAGACACCAAATAGGTGTATTGCGCTGTTTGCTGCATCAAGACTGACTGTATTTCCTTGAATTCTTCTTCAATCATCAACCTTAGAATATATTGCTGCTGGTGACCTAGAGGGATCTTATTTATTCAAGGAACTAATTAACCTGTTCTATATGGGCACCTGGTATACCAGTCAACAATGTGTGTACTGTATTTTATGTGCATACTCCTTATGCTAGCAAATTGAGAGTTCCCTGTTTGCATGAAAGGTCAAGCTGTTTGTGACTCGGCACTTGATTGAATGCCATTTGCAGTTTTAACCCTAACTGCACTGGGGGGGGGGGGGGGGGCCTCGGAGGCCCCCCCCCCTCGACATTTCGCACGATTACTCTGCAACACGCAATGCTCTCGGCGCGATGCTCCATGACTTTTTTCTTTTGAGTTTCCCGCACATTTTGACACCAAATTTGTGACGCCCGGGGGTACGGTTCTGAAGTTACATGACTTTTTCTACATGCATGTGAGGCCAAAAATGGCTAAAAAATGTGATTTTGTGTACAAAGTCAATGCAAATTGAGTTTTTTCACATGGTTCATATAAATATGCTTATTTTTACTCTCAATGGCTAAAATTAGTTTGTTTTAGGAGTATTATGCTTCAAAAAGTGTCTGTGACAAATTTTGTTACAAAAAACAACAAAAACAAAAGGTCGAAAAAACAAAGAAATACATAAGAAATTCATGAAACAATAAAATAAATAAGAAATTAATTCTGATACCAATTTTTTTTCAAGTACATTTGCTAAGAATGCCACAAAGAATAATTATACCAAAAATTAGCACTTTTGGAGCTTTATTTACTGATTTAGATGAAAGATTCTGATTTCTTGCATAAATTATCATAATTAATCAAAATAAAATAAAAGAAGACTATTTTCTAAAATTTAAAAACACGATCTTGTAGATTACATCGCACACTACCATTGTGCAAAGTTCCGCGGCGATCGCGCGATCCACGGCCGAGATCTTGGGGGGGGGGGGCCTTTGAGGCCCCCCCCAGTCTTTCGAGCTACCAAAATAGCCCAGTCTTTTTAGGGTTAAGTAAAGAGATCAATTTTTGTGTGTGAATACTTGGTAAACTCGAACCAATGTTTAAAACTGGGTTTCAGAAACATGATTAAAAAATATTTCTTTTCTAAGTGTGAAACCCTTCTTTGACTCTTTTCTTCAAGACACTTGACACTTTCCCAATAAATTCTGTGATGATAATATTCAGCTGCACACAAACAGTGCACAATATTTACAAGGTTGCTATCAAGTATTTAGTCTGGATAGTGTTGTGTAATGATACACAAAGCTGTACCCCCTCCACATTCCACTACGGTGACAGGATATATCTCTTAACCTCCGGCCAGTCACTGACCCCTACCAATACTCTCCACCTCATCCAGTGAGTCACCCACCTTTATCATCCCTCCAGTATACTAACAGAATGGTGAATGTAGTTGTAGCTCCATCTAATTTATGACCAGGCTGAGTCCAACCCAAACATCCTGCCTTTCCCCCATTGATTACTCAGAATTGTTGAATCCAAATCCAAGAATACTACCTCCATCTTAAACCTAGCCCAGCCTTTGTTTCTATAACAACCAAAGTTTTGCCCAATTGAAAAGCCTTCTTTACACGAATACTCCACCCCCATTCACCCATTCACAACATGTTACAACCATATAACCAGTGTGTATCATTCAATGTATGAAGAGAATTGCATCATTGAGCAGAGACTTGCAATATGAAGCTTGAAGAGAGGAGATCGCTCCCAAACACCTCTCAAATAAAATGCTCTTCAAATTAATCTCAACTGTGTCGCAAGTCATTCATTAAAGATGTACCTCTCTAAACTAAAGAGATCCCACTACACAACAATAGATGGACGACCTAAACAAAATCTGACACCACTATGTGATGACAGCACATTATTCGAAACACCAAAGGAAGTTTTTATTACCATTGAGCCATCTATGCATTTATTCAGAATGAAAAGTAGACTTGGAATTTATTGCTTTGTAAAGTTGACATGAAACTCGCAAGTCATCTAACTCTCAACAATCATAAGGCATAAATTAAGACACATTACACTTTTCCCGTCTATATATGCCTTACATGAAGAAGAATTGCATGACAATTAAAAAACTTCCACATTCAATGCCATGATCAACATCTTCGTCACTGTGCTGAAGAACATTTTGCTGTGGCAAGCAAAGCTCAGCAAATAAAGTACCTCATAAGTTTGATCATCGAGTCGAGGTCGGTGACTTGTGTCTGGTTCCGTCTGAAAATGTTTGCTCTGGCCGTCTTGTTGTAGGAGAACCAGTCCCCATACTTCTTCTTCAGTGCAGGCCAGCCACTCTTGTCATAGATATCCTGGAAAAACCTGTGTCCACAAATTCAAAATGACACAATAAAAACAACAACCAACAAACAAACGATCACAATATTCATTCAACATGATTAATAAGGGCAATTTCGATTCTCTTCGCATCAAATAAAAGCAATATAGTGTCATTGATTTTCTGAAATAGACCTGTTACGACTTCGAAGATGAGATGGACACGATTCGACCGCACATTTCTATGACAATGAACGATAATAAAGCCACAACACTACCAATCATCTAAGGAGGAAACGACAAGACACGAGTTTTCCTCAAGTGCCACGTGTGTGATCTCTTTTCCTTTAGAAGCTTCCCACCACGTGGGGTTCATCAAACAAATTATACATTCATTAATATGCATATATGTACATATTCATGAGAGACTGCTTTGTTAATATACTCACACTTTATGTGTACCTAGAGGACTACACAGATTGTGCCTGACAACTAGATAGCTTGACAGAAACAGGCTGGACATAGCTATAGTAACAACTAGTGCATACAAACTAGATTTTACATGACTGTACTGTACATTGTATGAATGTGTCTCAATACAGACAGGTGCTTTGAACAGCTTGTTACCAGGTCACCATATCTTTAATATATATCTGTACACATTGTTAAACTAACACGATTACAAGTTAACTCTCCATGACAGCCCATTTTAACATTCTACTATGCATGATTTTCTCATCATCATATCTCAGAAACATACATTGCTATGGTGATGAAGATGACTGGATTGTACTGTGATACAAGAAATTGTACATGTTACTTCACTATTCCTGGTAAAAGAAGATCATAATACTTCGATATGTTTTTGATAACTTGCATTTGTTAGTTGATTCTCACTTTCATTTTGTTGCCTCTTCTTGGTACATCAGGTTAGGGCTTGCTGCTTCTTCAGCCCCCTCCCCTTCACTCATGCTGTTGCTATTTCACTCTTTTCCTTTCTTTATCCCTCTGTTGTTCCTAATCTTGTTTGATGTTGCCTCCCTATTCATCCTTTCCTTCACAGGTTGCCCCCTTGATCCTCAGGATCATCACTGACCCTGAAATCTTTGAAGGCTTCCGTCGGGTGGTGGTAGAACGCTGGGTGGTAAAAGGCTTCACGGTGCACCACGTATTCTTTCTGGAATATGCGAGTAGGCCCTTTTCAGGCCACTCACATACTCCAGAAAAAATATGCGGTGCACTGTGAAGCCATCTACCATCCAATCACTGACCCTCCTCTGCCTTTTGTCTGTCCACCCTCCTTTAATCCCCCTCCCTTTTTACCTGTTGGGCTCCTTGCCCATGACCTCCAACCCTCCCCTTTTGTTTCCTTTGTTCTGTATCCCTAGCCCTCCCCTGACTGTTCTTGTTGTGTGAAGTCTTTACGTGATTGCTCTCCCTGCCTGTTTGTCATTCTGCCTCTTACAAAGATTCTGCTAGGATCAAAAGCTCAGGCCCCTTTTGACTACAAAAGAAGAACATAATCCCATAATCATTGTATAATGACATATGACAATTATCCGCATAGATATATCTTTTCCTTACGCAGGGATTTCTGCATTAAAGGAAAAGAAAAGAAAGAAAAGAAAGAGATTCCAAGATGGTCCATGTAAACCTCATTTTGGGCTCGCTCTAACTACAGGGCATATTTTATTATGGTCATTTCTCTACCAGTTAGACATCTTTCAACAATCCTCTATTGTGAGGGCTGACACTCAGAGCTCTCTAGACTGGTTTTTCTTTCACAGTAAGTGTGCAACAATAAAAGCCATTACTTTGTCAGTCAAAAATACCTTATGAACTACATGCTAGCAGAGACGGACAATTGAAATTAATGGCAACACAAGTACTTTTGTTTAGTTTTGTTCTGTTTAATTCACATGATTATCCCCCTTGAGATTTGTTTAAAGAGCACTTTGTCTCAATGACCCATTTATAAACTAAAATATATTTAGACAAAGAATGAAGACCTGTCTATGTGCAATAAAAAGTGGGATATCATTTGTTGTGTAAGGTATCGATACTCACGGTGTATTATAGCTGGGCCAGTATGAATGTTCTCTAAGGAAGTAGGTCATGTCCTCAGAATGTATTGTACCACTGAAGAGAGAGAGAAAACATATTTTTCATGAAGTGATTTTACTTTACTGTCCCTGTTGACAGGTTTTCATGAATAAAAGCAAGCATTGGATTTATGACTATATATGACGCAAGAGAATAAAGTAATTTTCTATAGAATAAGAGCACTCAATGGTTAAACTTCACTTTCTCTAAAATTTGAATTTTCACACAATCATGTACAAGCTCATATCATACAGGTGACACATGCATTTCTTTTACAAAAACAATTACACATATATCATACTACAGGGCAGTTCATTAACATCATAAGAAACTGGTTTACCATTAAATCTATTAGTATATAATCATACTAACATATAACACCATAACATACACATGAGCTAATAATGCTAATTGCTCAGGACAGCTATGCCTATCATAAGCAACACAAGTGGAGCTAAATATACAAAATATGATTACAGCTATCTACATGGTATAAATTTGGTTCCCATAAATAATGCAGCACACTCTACATTACACAGAATTGGTAAAATGTGAAACTAAATTGCAATATTCAAAAAAATGTGCTTGCCTTCTTCTGTGACCTAAACGATAGTGCTTCAAATACAAATGCAGCATTAGGACTGATTCACTTACGGAATTTGTTCCAGTACCACTAGCAGTCCATCAGACGGGGTTTGACCAGGAGTGAACTTGTTGTAGTCAACAATCATCCACTGGTTATTGTACCTGACAAGAAAAGAGTTCAAGAACACACAACAATTAACTTTGTGGACACTATCACTATGCATTGTTGCTTCAAGCAATCCATAAAATGTTTGAGCAAAAATTGATCCTACCTTCCAACTCATGCAAAGACACTCATAAAATCTGAATTCAACTAATAATAATAATAATAATAATAATAATAATAATAATAATAATAATAACAATAATAATAATAATAATAATAATAATAATAATAATAATAATAACACATACAATTTCTATAGCGGCATTTTCCTTTCTGATTGAAAGCTCAAGGCACTGAACCACAGTGATATACAGGTACAGACGGGTGGGCCACAAATGAATGAAAATGACATACTTATAGTACATTAAACAAACACAATTAAAACCTTTATACAGAATTCCTCAAAAGAAAATGTTGAATGCAATTATTCAAGGTCAAACCATTTTTCTTCCAATGGTGGAAGGAATTATATTAGCCATATTCATAAGCACACGAGCATTGTGTTTTACATCTTTTACCCATCGTACACACAACCTCACACAAACTAAAATCTTAGCTAAATTGATACTGTAAAATCAAAAATTTTTGCGTGCATTTTAATGTCATGAATTTTGCGAGAGCAAAGATTTATAACATTAAAATGACACCAAAGTTCTTCCTACACAATATGTGACCGGCGACAACGGTTTCAGGCAAAAGTTGGGAATTTTGAAAATTCATTTTTTCACTGAATCACATTGCCCATTTCCTAAGCTTTGCATTGATATAAAATACAAATGGTACTTGTATTCTTCGGCACCATAAGTGGGCATAGAAAGAGAAATAAAATGCACTTTTTAAGTTGTTAGCCTGACAAAATTGCGAGAAAACAGGCTTTGAAGATTCACCTCTTTCTCAAAGACAATGTCCGAGCGGCGATGCGAGGGGAGAATCACCCATCCGTACGATGGTGCCAATCGATGTTAAGCTCCACCTCTGGCAACCACATCGCCTTCTGATTGGCTTACTGAGAGAGTCAAATTTCCCGGGCACCTTCCTCGGAGCTCAGCGTATGGAGCCGAAAACAATGCGTTTCGCTCGGGTTTGTTTACCAGTACGTCTTTCAAGATGGCGAATACGATATTGCACGTATGGTGTACATGTACATGTGCATGGTGCACGCATTACGCAATGGCATCCACACGCCATGACACGCCAATTTAGTGTAGATGTAGAAAACATGTCAAAGATTCGATTTCTGCGAAAAACCTAAATCGACCAAAATAATGGTCAAAATCTTTGCACCCCGTCTAGGAGGGAATTTGCTCTTGCGACTTTTGCCTGCAACCGTTGTCGCGGGTCTATATGCATTGAATGCCGGTGGCAATTTGCGAAAATGTCATTCTGCAAAAAAAGGCCACCGGCTGCAATTCGCAAAAATTTAATGCCGCAAAAATGTCTTTCTTTACAGTACTCCACCAGTCATGTCTTCCTTTGCATCTACATACCAACACATACACACTGACACACAAACAACAACACTACCACCCACCCCCCATCCCAGTAAAAAAAAAACAAGAGAATGACACTTACATGTATGTAAAAGCCAACATTGAGAAGGATAGTACAAACTTGCTTTGTTTGAATTTTAACATTTCAAGAGTACAATATGGAAGTCCTTTTTACACTTTTGATTCCACCTGTCTGTGAGTTAGGCAAACTTGTCAGATAGAGATATCAACTTCTGGGCTCATCGCATAAAACTATGGTAACTTCACAATTAATGGTAACTCCCATAGCAACATGATGCCATAGCCAATCAGGGCCAAAAAACCACGGACACTTACCATAGCAGAGATACCATTGACTGTAAAGTTACTATAATAGTTTATGCTACGGGATCCTGGTTCACTCTTTACCTATATTCCATTCCATTTCACTCTCCTTGGCACTTTTCCTTCACCAACACTTCATCCTACCCCCATTCCTCCCCCCCCCCCCCCCACTGATACAATAAAGATTTAATAAAGAATATAGTTATGGCTGATATCAAAAGAGATTCACTAAAACTATCATTCTATTCAGCTAAAATTGTCTCAGGGAAATGAACTTGATCTCTACAAAGGTACTCTCCAAAAATTAATCATTAATAGAACGAGACTGCAATGTAACTTACGTCCCACTGTTGTACATGGAGAAAATTTGGGCCCAGTGAGAGCCATTCCTGGCCAGTCTGTTAGCGATGATATTCCGGGCCCACTCCAATGTCTGGCCAGTTGGTTGGACGTACTTCCATAGGGCATTGTTGTTGTTGCCAATGGTGGTTTCTATGGTTACCTAAATATTGGAAGTAGATGTATCAGGTGTAGTGAGATATACAGCATGATCTATTTCACTAAACTGATCAGCTTTACCACAAGGGAGCCTCACTGAGTTTCCATGGTTACCTGACAGCTCATATGGACTGTCATTATTGAGTGAAGATTGGATGGGATTTCAGTGAGTATTGTTCAAGCACAGTATGGGTTAAGTTTAGAAAGTACGGGTATAAATGTTAAGTGATATTGGGGGTGGGGATGCTGAAACACATTACTTCCTACACTTGTCAAGATGACAGCTAAGGGTATGAATTCAACAGAATAAGTTCGCTAAGTTCCTTCCTCAAAATATTGTGAATTGAAACCAAAATAACGTGAACAGTATCGTAGACACTCAATATCTCTACCAGGAAACATGCCTTTTTGCTTTTCCGAATAAAAAATTCTTCCTAAATTGGAATCATTAAGTGGGCAGAGCAAAGAAATCAACTGCTCAGTAAATCAATTGGCTGCATACTTGTCACTGAAGAGTAACATCCAAATTTACAATCTGTAGTGACAAATTAACCACATACTGTAGGGCATGTGACAGATTTATGTCAGAAAAGTGCAAAGCTATATTGTCTTAGCCTCTGCATTACAGCTACAGTACGAAGAATGAAGATTCAGTACAAAATAGCCATACAGTTGTATCACAGATATGCAACACACACACACACACACACACACACACACACACACACACACTCCTGTAATCGACCATAAGGGGACAGTTTATCTTTTACGGTTGACTGGGGACCAATTTTCACACAGATACACACACAGAAAGTGTACATTCTGGGGACGTGCATCTTGGATGAAATGTGAAAAAGTGGGGACGATTTTATTTTTACATCCATCTGGGAACTTATACTTCAAAAACACACATTCGTAAAAATGTGCAATATGGGGACAGTCACCCAACATTTGGGGTGTGTCAAATGGGGACGCCTGATCTTTTATGACTGATTGGAGACCTGATTTCACACAAATACATGTGTACACAAACTGGAAGTGTGTGTTATAAGGGGACATTGTGATTCTTTCAAGTTGACTGAGGAACAAATTTCACACCGACACATCTTCTGAAAATGTACATTCTGGGGATGTGCATCGTGGATATGTGTCCTGTAATGGGCCATAAGAGGACAACTTGTTTTGTACTGTTGACTGGGGACCAAATTTCACCCAAATACACACACAGACAGTGTACGTTCGGGAGACGTGCATCTTGGATAAAATGTGAAAAAGTGAGGACGATTATATTTTTACATCCAACTGGGGACTTATACTTCAAAAACACACATTCGTAAAAATGTGCAATATGGGGACAGTCACCCAACATTTGGGGTGTGTCAAATGGGGACGCCTGATATTTTATGACTGATTGGAGACCTGATTTCACACAAATACACGTGTACACAAACTGGAAGTGTGTGTTATAAGGGGACATTGTGATTTTTTTCAAGTTGACTGAGGAACAAATTTCACACAAACACATCTTCTGAAAATGTACATTTTTGGGATATGCATCGTTGATATGTTGATATGTGTCCTGTAATGGGCCATAAGGGGACAGTTTATCTTTTACAGTTGACTAGCGACCAATTTTCACACAGATACACGAACAGAAAGTGTACATTCTGGGGACGTGCATCTTGGATGAAATGTGAAAAAGTGGGGACGATTTTATTTTTACATCCATCTGGGAACTTATACTTCAAAAACACACATTCGTAAAAATGTGCAATATGGGGACAGTCACCCAACATTTGGGGTGTGTCAAATGGGGACGCCTGATATTTTATGACTGATTGGAGACCTGATTTCACACAAATACACGTGTACACAAACTGGGAGTGTGTGTTATAAGGGGACATTATGATTATTTCAAATTGACTGAGGAACAAATTTCACACCGACACATCTTTTGAAAAATGTACATTCTGGGGATGTGCAGCGTGGATATGTGTCCTGTAATGGGCCATAAGAGGACAACTTGTTTTGTAACAGTTGACTGGGGACCAAATTTCACCCAAACACACACACATAAAGTGTACATTCTGGGGACGTGCATCTTGGATGAAAGGTGAAAAAGTGAGGATGATTTTACTTTTACATCCAACTGGGGACTTATAATTCAAAAAGGGATCGTCTGATATTTTGGTACTGATTGGGGACCTAACTTCAAACACTGTCGTACACACTGTAAAGTGTGCCTTTTTAACAGCTGACTGGGGACAAGACTGGGGAATTTCACTCGAATACAGACTAAAAAGTGTGCAATCTGGGGACGTATTTCATGGATGAAATGTGAAAATGCAGGGATAATTTATATTCATATTTTGAATCTGGATGGCCTTTCAAAAACACACTAATAACAAAGTGCATTTCAGGGTGTGTCTAATGGAAACATCTTACATTCTTTAACTGAGCCGGGACCTGATTCACAAAACACACACACACTGAAGGTGTATATTCTGTGAATGTGCATCAATCATAAATTATGTAAGGTGGACATTATTCATTCTTGATATTTGACTGGGGACCCTTTTTTTCACACGCATTGGTAAAATGTGCAATCCGAGGAAATACACCCTGTATGGGGGGTGTGAAATTTGGGTATTTTGTTTTACGATTTATTGGGGACCTGTATTTCACCCAAAACACACGAATTGAAGATTGTACAATTTTTAGAGTGCACTTTGTATATAATTGTGTGCAAAGTGGAAGATTTATATATTTGAAAGTTGACTGGGAACATATTTTCACAACAAACACACAAGTTTTGCCGTAATGGTAGAGGATCTCATTGGCAGGCCTGAAACCTGATTTTGTTTGAACTTAGCAGCATTTTGAAGATAATATTGACAGAGAACTGTTATAGAAATCCCTTAGCTTAAGCTGTTGTATTGGTAACATCATTTATGCAAATTGATTCATTTTGAATTTCATGTTAGGCCAACACGAAATTCAGAGTAAAGAAAAACAAAGGCATATCTATCCTCAGGATGCAGTTTTGCTTCTTATTCCTGATCTGTGAAATACTGGCAATTAAAACTTTACATGTGTTGTTCTGAAGTAGGAAGGCATCTGTAGAAGAATTTTGGTTGACAATTTGCAGTGACTTGCAAATGTGATCCCCTACCTTTAAGGTACAATTGTTTCTTATCACAAGATAAAAAAATAAACTGCAGAAAAAAATCAAAGGGAGAAGTCATTTATATATATTTTTCCAACTGGAAAATATGTATTTAAAACAAGAACAATAACAAGTAGAACAGTCAAGGCGATAGCCGTAATGAGTCTCCCTCTCTTCCTTTTTGTTTTGCTTTACCACGTAAGTTTGATTTCAAAAAGGCAAAAGGGTGCATAGTTATGGAACTGACAACATAAAATACCTCTGACCTATGTACTTGACCTTTGATCCCATAAAAGATTAAGATTATTAATGGTCATAGACCACCCAGGAATGATTTTGAAAAGCCATTACAGTGCAAAGTTATGGACCAATTTCAAAACTTACACGTAAAATACAATAATCAGTGGTTACCATGGCAACACCTTTTTCTCATACTAACACATTATCTTCTAAGCGGAATGTCTACAAAAAGTTTGATATTGTTGATACAGCAACAACCTACTATTATGTGAGAAAATCAGACTCAGTGGAGCACGTTATTATTACTGGAAATGATGTTCTTCAGAAATCCTATACATAAAAATTCTGAAATCAAATGATCATGTAATATCATCCCCTGAAATACAAAATACCCCTATCATACACTCCGCCTAGAAGCACTAGTCCCTTAAATTTTAATGATGCAAGTGTTATCAGTACAGTAGCACAGAAAAAGCACACTAAATATGAAGTTTGACAGAATAACATTTCAAACTGTCATAACAAGTAAACTATCCAGAACAGTATATGTTTGAACTGTCCAGTAAAACATACAAAGCAAAACTCGTAACAGTACAAACTAAACATTATACATCTCAATGATTTAATTCTTGTGTACATTTCAACAAAGCGTCTTGTCCATAACTCTCTTCTCACAAGACAAGGAAATATTAATCTATCATAACATTCAAAACACGGACATGATGAAGAGAAACATATTGAACAGCCTCATTTGTGTTGAGGTTGTATTGGCTACTATGGTAACACTTTCAAAAGTTGTAATTTAGAAAAGCGTGCATGATACACTCTGACAATGCCAGACTTAATACTCATGCTAATACTGTACAGGTTTTAAGAGTCATATATAATATGCATATCGGTATTAGTCAATACTATACAGTTAACAACAACATTATTCATACCCCTTGTAAATTTTAAGTTTATTGTCCTTTTTACTGCATAAAATGTGAAATGGCAAACATTTATCTTTTGTTGAATGCTTCCAGTGGTCAGGTGTTGCAGTTCCACCTAATTTGGATAACAATAGACATGCCCACATGTTAACTTCCTGACATCTCCTGAATTATTCATACCCTGCTCCATTCATGACATTTTTAGTAATATGTTTCAAAGATACATATGTTTTGATATTCCTAATATTTTGTATGTGTTTAGCAACTATTCAGTGATGCTTCCTGTCATTGTGAAAGCCGGAAGAAATTAGGTAAGTCATGGTTAAGGGCTCTACTTTTGGAATACATGCACTTAAGAAATTCAGGTATTGCAGCTTTTCTTAGTTAATGTCGATATGGCAAAGATTAAAGAACTCGGGGAAGAAAACGAAAACGCATTGTACTTGCTCACAACGATGTGAAGGGTTATGAAGCCACGTCCAAGCTTCTTAGAGTTTATGTTGCCACAATACAGAGCATCATCAAGAAACACAAGAAGTTCCACACTGTGAAGAATGTTGGGAAGCGTGGTCAGAAGCTCAAGATTTCCCCTCATCTTGCTTGGAGAGTGCGTCGAAAAGACCTGGGTAACCCTGTGTAAGCATCAGGAAGCTTGGCTGGCATTTAGAAAAAGAAAAAACAAACAAACAAACAACAACAACAACAATAACATAAAACATGAGGACCAGGATCCAATCTTCTAGTCATCAGTTCTATGGTCAGACGAGACCAAAATTAAGTTGTTCGGGCATAGGGATGTCTCGTTCGCCTGACGCAAAAAGTGTTAAGCCTTCAACCCAAAGAATACTGTCCCAACTGTGAAATCTGAAGGAGAAAGCATCATGCTATGGGGTGCTTCCCACTAGTGTGACTGGCAACCTGGCCAAGGTGGAAGGCATCATGAACAAATACATCCTAAGATTCTTTTAAGAAACAAAAAATAAAACACATCAAACCATCTGCAGAGAGTCTTCAGCTTGGGTCAGAAGGGGGTACCAACAAGACAATTACACCAAACATACTGTGAAGGCAGTCAAGAAATGGTTCGAGGACAGCAATGTGGATGTCCTGGAGTGGCCAAGCCAAAGCCACGACCTCATTCCATTGAGAATCTGTGGAAAGTGCTGAAGACCAAAGTTCATGCCCAAAGCCTTTGCAACCTCAAAGACCTGGAGACCTACGCCAAGGAAGAGGGGGCAAAGATTCCTGTAGAGATGTGCCAAAGCCTTGTCGGCAAGTACTAGAACCGTTTGGAGGCCGTCGTCACCAACAAGGGCTTTCCCATAGATTACTGTGACTTGAAGTATATCAAGAAAGGGTATGGATAATTATAGATTAGTCATCTTTGATAAAACGATTAAAGAAATACCCCTGAACATTGGAATTCCATAAATTGTCTTGAGTAATAATTTCTGTATGTGTTTTTCAAGCACTTGAATAATATTAAGGAGAAAAAAAAAAAGGTTTTCCAAACAGCAGAAATATTTTTTTTTCAACTGGCAAGGGTATGAATAATTTCGATAACTGTATATACAGGCATAGGCAAGGCAAAATCGATGACACAAACATCGTGCATCTCAATGTCAGACTTATGATATTAGGACCACAACAAATGTCCTGTACATAATTTTCTTCTCTCTTCTTACATGACAAGTAAGTAAAATTTATTTTTACCAGTTAGTGTCACATCATCCATTTGAATATTTTCTAACGTCCTCAGTTATACGTAACAAGGACAGCGCAAAACGTAGTATCCCGTTTGCCAGGTAAAAATCTGAATCCGTTGAAATAATTTATATTGACTCTGTTCTTTGCAAAATCTTGACCGCTGACCCATTTTTTTTTTATTTCGAGAAAGTGATATGGACTAGATTTGTAAGTTTAGTCACAATCTTTTGAAAAACATGGAATTTACATGTTCAAAACACTTCTATGTCCAACTTTTACATTGACATTTGATTTATTTTTCATTTCGAGAGACTAATATGAAGTAACTCAATCTCTCTTAGCATATTTATGATTTAACGCTTGATAACCTGTGATCGTTAAATGTTAAAACAATCATTTGCGTTCACAAAGCAAAACGTAAAGAAGATCTGCCTAAGAATATTTTGACCACAATTGTGAAAAATGGAGACTTGTTTTTTTATCCTTTCAACCTTTTGTCTGTGTCATTTCGTGCAACTTTCTTTTTTTCACTTTGTGTAAACAGATAAATATTTAGGTATCAAAATGTTAATTTTTTCTAAATGAAGAAACTTGGAGGACATTGAACGTAACTCAAAGTACACAAAAATCATTTCGTCATGCTCCTTTGGATAAATATGTATGTATGAAAGCAAAACATTGTTAACCCGTTCTATTCAAGAAATAGACTTTCTACATTAGTCTAAAAAATTAGACTGATTTTGCTAAAAACAGGTGCTCAAAAAATGGGAAAAACAGTCTACAAATGATCAAAATTTTAAATGTTAATCTGAAATTGTGGTGCAAGGTTTGGCATGAACAAAATGGAATTAACAAACCTGTCCTTCATTCTTTTCAGAATTGCATCAGTCATAGCTGAATATGTCAATGTTGGTCTTCTGCCAAACCTGCTGAGCTGGCAAGGTTCGGCTTTTGACGAACCTGCCGAGCTGGCAAGGTTCGGCTTTTGACGAACCTGCCGAGCTGCCCAGGTTCGGCTTTTGACGAACCTGTCGAGCTGGCAAGGTTCGGCTTTTGACGAACCTGCCGAGCTGTCCAGGTTCAGCTTTTGACGAACCTGCCAAGCTGGCAAGGTTCGGCTTTTGACGAACCTGCCGAGCTGTCCAGGTTCGGCTTTTGACGAACCTGCCCAGCTGGCAAGGTTCGGCTTTTGACGAACCTGCCGAGCTGGCAAGGTTTGGCTTTTGACGAACCTGCCGGGCTGTGCCCAGCTGCCCAGGTTCGGCTTTTGACGAACCTGCCGGGCTGCCAAGGTTCGGCTTTTGACGAACCTGCCGGGCTGCCAAGGTTCGGCTTTTGACGAACCTGCCGAGTTGGCAAGATTCGGCTTTTGACAAACCTGCCCAGCTGCCCAGGTACGGCTCTTGACGAACCTGGCGAGCTGCCAAGGTTCGGCTCTTGACGAACCTACCGAGCTGCCAAGGTTTGGCTCTTGACGAAAGTGCCCAGCTGCCCAAGTTCGGCTATTGACGAACCTGCCCAGCTGCCCAGGTTCGGCTTTTGACGAACCTGCCGGGCTGCCAAGGTTCGGCTTTTGACGAACCTGCTGGGCTGCCAAGGTTCGGCTTTTGACGAACCTGCCGAGCTGCCCAAGTTCGGCTTTTGACGAACCTGCCAAGGTGGCAAGGTTCGGCTTTTGACGAACCTGCCGAGGTGGCAAGGTTCGGCTTTTGACGAACCTGCCAAGCTGGCAAGGTTTGGCTTTTGACGAACCTGCCAAGCTGGCAAGATTCAGCTTTTGACGAACCTGCCAGGCTGCCCATGTTCGGCTTTTGACGAACTTGCCCAGCTGCCCAGGTTCGGCTTTTGACGAACCTGCTGGGCTGCCAAGGTTCGGCTTTTGACGAACCTACCGAGCTTCAAAGCTTCAAAGGTTCGGCTTTTGACAAACCTGCCGAGCTGCCAAGGTTCGGCTTTTGACGAACCTGCCGAGCTGCCAAGGTTCGGCTTTTGACGAACCTGCCAATCTGTACAGGTTCGGCTTTTGACGAACCTGCCGAGCTGCCAAGGTTCGGCTTTTGACGAACCTGCCAATCTGTACAGGTTCGGCTTTTGACGAACCTGCCGAGCGGGGGGAGGGGGGGCCAGGCCCCCCCTCCAGACCTCGGCCGTTGACTGCATGATCGCGACGAAAATTCGCACACACGTTGCCTATGATGTAATCTAAAGTACCATGAAGTTAAATTTTTTAAAAATTATCATTTATGCTTAATTATGCTAATTTATGCATAATGATGCATGAAATCAGACAATTTGGTATAAATCACTAAACAAAGCTCAAAATGGGCACATTTTTTGTGTAAATATTCTTTTTTTTAATAGTGTCCTGAGCAAATATAAGAGAAAAAAATTGTGCCATCGGAAAAAATTTCTTAAGTATTTTATTGTTTTTTGAATTTCTTATCTATTTCTTTGTTATTTCGACTTTATGTTTGTCATTGTTTTTTCGATGAAACTTGTTCGCGACATTGTTCCGAACAAGAAATTATGTTATTAACTGATTTTAATCAGTAAAACCCCAAAATAATCATGCTTTTAAGAAATTTGCGTGTAAGCACAGTTTGCATTGAAATTGTACACGAATTCACATTTTTGAGCAATTTTTGGTCTGACATGCACGTACATATTTATGCGCAACTTTGGAATCGCGCACCCGGGCATCGCAAATTTGGTGTCAAAAGATGCGGGAGACTTGAAAGAAAAAAGTCATGAAACGTTGCGGCGTTATCTTTTCGCGTTAGCGATACATCGCGCGAAACGTCGAGGGGGGAGCCTCGGAGGCCCCCCCCCCCCCCCCACCCCGGCGTAGTTAGGGTTAATGATCCTGTCAGGCTCCAAATTTTTCATCTGTTGCAATGTCCCTTTGCGAAGATCACAAAAATAGGGATTAGAAACAGTTAGTTGCAGTGAATAATAGGCAGAAATACATCTTAAATGCAGTTCAGTTTAATCAGTTTCCAGCGAAATGCTTTTTCATTGTTGAAATGCAAAAACATGCACTTCTATCATGCCACATTGAAAGGTTCATTCTTGTGTTGTTTTGATTATCCAGTACGCTGAAAACCACAAGAAGCTACATGGTTCATGCATACCAATTTGGGGACCAAACTGCAGTGAAAACGTGATATTCAAACATGAAAATGAAACAATTTTTATTCACTAGCTTAATTGTGACATTTTCAATTGCCAGAGTCACAAAATATGCTGCAGAAAAAAGGAGAATATTCCACAAAGGGTAAGATAAAAATTTGAGGAACATTAATTGCTCATTTGACTAAACAATGTTTTCATTATTAACTCTTTATGTGCCACGTTCGCACGTACGACTCAGTCGACGGCGTGCCAACTTCGCATATTCTGCTCAACACACAAAGCCGCCAAAACCGATCGATAAATCACTAGTCCCGCGGTACAATGAAAGCGTTTCTAGCGCTTTTGATCCTCTCACATACGGCTTGCATTCTATGTGGTGATTGACTGTCAAGCAGTATTCCCAACTATAGATTTGTGTGTACATTCTAAGTTTCTGTCACGGTTTCATGAGCAAAAGTCATGCCTTCACAGTAATGTAGCAAACTGGTCATTCAAAAGAAAATTGAAAATAGATTTGTCATACAATTTATATCGAAGCAAAGTTTGGCATTCCTCTAAACTTTGCTCACTATCATGTCAAAGCTCAACAGCTGAAATTTGTAGAAGTTACACAAATTGGAAAAACAGAATTCTTTCTCAAAGCATGTCTACCTTCGTGTCCCAGAATAACGTGGCATACAGAGGGTTTCCACCATGGCACATAAAGAGTTAATATTCAGCTTCAGGAATGTTATGCTCCAGCACTATAACATATGAAACATATGAAACATATGAAAAACACATACGGTATGCAAGCTGAATAGTTCAGTAGAGTACAGTTCAAAGTATTTCAACAATAAGCATAGCATATTTGCAGTATCGTCTCTTTCTGGAGCTCAAAAAGACTGAGCACATCGGTACTCAATCCTGTGAATGGCATTTTGAATCAGTACAGTGTATTTCGAAACACTGATTCTACATAGCAAATTGAGCATAAACACAGCCCATGTAAAAGTAATACAAGATCATAAAGTAGTATGCCATATTGAATCACAGAGAGTTAAGCTGCATTATACCTGTTTGATGGAGAAGATGACTGATGATTCTTGATGTATGGTATCCTCCACTTGTGGTATAGGAACATGTGCACTACACTAACCTCCTTTTCTCCTTGTGCAAGATAATATGAGTCAGGGTGGGCAATTCGTATAAGGCTTTGGTTGGCTAGTCCATGCAATGAGGTTATACCTTTATACCTCTATAAAACAGGCCCTTGCCAATAAGCTACACTTAGCAGGCAATCCTAATAAATTATCTCCTTATCAGAGACAATGAAAACTCTCTTGTGCGCCTCCAAGATCAGATTGTTGATATAGCCAGGGAGGGGGAAGAGATACAAACTGTACAATGTATAGCCCTAATGCACTGCTGGTTTGGGGAAGTACCAAGCCCTATGGTTTGTTTCTCACAGAAGTGCTTTGTGGTCTGCCAATTAACCACAGTCAGCAAACAATGTTTGGGCAGTCTGTGGTTGAAAGTCAAAGCTCCTTGGCATTCCTCTCAGCCTTCATTGAGAAAGTGAACTGATGCTCCATCCATACCAGCTGTGTACTCTGGTTAGATAGCACATTCGTCAGCTGCAGATGTTCCTCTGGACAACTATGATTCTAATTTTCTTACAATGGAGACGAATGATGGAAATATCAATGAACTTGATATCTCAGCTCAGTATTGATGATGATGGAGATGGTGCTAACATTTTGTCCTCAAAATTATCAACAAGAGCAAATACCAATGGAGCTTCTGACATGATGGATTTATCTCACCTGAGCTTTGATGAGCTCATATTAGACATGATGCTGAAAGATCAACTCCTACAGAGGAGTTTGCATGCCACATTAAGATGAAATTCGCTTGCCTCATGGAATATGCACCAAGACAGACATAACAGTCAGTATCTTCGTGGCAAGGCAGAAATACTGGATCCTACTCTTGGCCGAGCTGAATTCTACAAATCATCGTCAAAGTTCTTCTGGCAAGTGAGAGTGAAAAAGGTAAGTTTTATGCAAACATACTTGCCAATCATGGGGAGTTTTTGCACCAACAGAGAAGGCTCAACATGTTTATTTTTCAACAAGTGTTAATGAATTATTTGGGAATACATGATACATAGAAAACCTATCCATATTCTTTATAGTGTCACAATTAAAAATGCAGATATATCTCATTACCTCGTATTAGCTAATCGCAGCTCTATAAGGACCATTCTTAGTCACGTGTGTGACCAAAACTACTGCAAATTGGGAAAAGTATCTCATTTAACTCTAAAGGCCTTACAGGTATACTAGTTGTCAGTGTGTATTTGACTTATGCATGTCAAAACCTATCAGGTGACAATTTGAAATGTTTTGTTCATTTTGTTGATTAAGGGTCAGAGGTCAAATAAGGTCGGTCACGTGTGTGACTTCACACGGAATTAGATTTTTCATGATCAAGACTTAACGTACAAACTCTGTGAATTCTTAAAAGCTAGAATGTTTATGATTCTAGCAGACATGCATTAGAGTTTTGTGAATAGGAAATGAGCCACAAATAGTATAAATCTATTACAGGTATTTGTTTATGTATTACTTTATGTGTTGATGTATGGTCACGTGTGTGACATTTGGGTGGTCACGTTTGTGACATGATACTGACGAAGAAAATCCAGGAACATTGCATGGTGAAAACCTATGCTAAATTAGATCTAATAATTCATAGTTTCAGCTATCAATGGTTTTATATGATGTGAAAATTTAGTTTAGCTAATTTTAGAAATAAAGACACAAAAAGGGACCTAAAACATTTCTATTTTTTAAAAGTTCATTAAATGGTATAAAAAGCAGGCAGTTTCACACAAAGTTAATGTTTACTGCAGAAATATCAAAATAATGTGTATATGATACAATAATGAACATGGACTTATAGGCTGGTTTTATGTGTTATGCTGTCTTTTAAAACCTGGCCATATGTTATCTTTTTGATTGCATTGAATTATTGTGTGCATGTTCTAATATTATGCAAAAATCAACACCCCAGGTGCAAACATGCACAAAATCATACAATCATTATCTAATTGAATGCCATGTTTCATGCCAATCAGAAGCAAGAAGAATTGTTGGATTATAAATGTATGTATTTACACACAAATGACTACTTTTCTCTGAGTGATATCAATACCATGTAGTTTGATTATCAAAGTAAATTAGAAGTAACAAGCAATCTCCCTTCCTTAGTACTGTCAAAAAAAAAAAAAAACTTTGTGAATGCTTTCCTCACTCTTCTATCACATTTCAAATCAGACTCACATCAAACTGTTCTGACTAAATTATTTTGAGCCTTGCTAATTTAATTTGTCAATGATCCATCTTGATGTTTTAGATTCTGTTTTTGATTTCTAATCAAATCTTTATTGGTAACTTGATATCATAAAGCAAGCATCAAGTACTTTTCCCTATATCATTAGCGGTGTATAACATTTTTAAATAATGATGCTCTTGTTCTCACATATCTTCATCAATTTTTTAATTGTTGAAATTAATTTGCTTGCAAATATTTGGATAGATGAAGTGCGGCTTCCTATTTCTGGTATGTCTTCTAAAAGATGATCAAAGTCATTGCTTACTGTAGTAAGTTGCTTTACACATTTTGTGTACCGTAGCGTATTATACATACGTACATTACAGTACATAATTGTAGTACATCAGATGAGCAGTATGCAAACATGACTACAAAATTCTGTGCAGTTTAACTTAACTTTGGCAATGTTTGAATGTATCAAATCAATTCAGGGTAGAATAACCTGATAATGTTACTTACATCTTTGCATACATGTACAGTCCTAATGTCCTACTGTATCAATCCTAATTCTTTTCAATGGCATAACTGCTATGGATGTAGTCTTTAAAAAAACAACAACAAACAAACAAAATACATGCAATACACCATGCACGTACAAAACATATGAGATCAGTGTGGATATTGTAGATGAAACAACTGTTCATGAGAAAAGTAATCACATTCACTACATACAAAAAGTTGTTATGGTTTTACTGTGTAACAAGAAATTAAATGTGAATATCTTTTGTTTGACAGTGACATAATTGCAACAAAATTGTTCAGCAGACTTCTCACCAGCTTGAATAGGAAGTTACAATGAACTTTGTGCATTCTGGTATCAAAAGTGTCAAACTGGAGATCAAGAGCTGGACACTGCACAATCACTTTATTGTTTTAAGGGTATCATTCTTGAAATAACTGTTTAGAGTGTACCATTGAATATGGGTACATTCTCGTCATAAAAAGGGGCAACAATGTGCATTACTAAAGTGTGCAAATGAATTGCTGGTCACACGCGTGAACACACATATGTCACACACGTGACCAGTGGTCACGTGTGTGACCAATTAATTTGCTTGTTACTAATTAAGTCTGATACTGTAGGATGCTTATATTTGGTGAAAAGTAAGATACAATCAAACTAGCTTTTGACATGAAAAAGAAAGTTGATCATGGCTCAGGTTTTTAATTAGCATAATCTTTTCTTGTTTTTCGGTCACGTGTGTGACATTTAGAGATAATTAACTTTGTATGTTAATTACTTCCTTATGATTTCATTATGTCTATCATTTTTAGGCTAGATATGTTCAATCATGTAGGGACAAACATATTTTTACCATATATTACAGAAAGGAAGTTAATAGACACACCTTTCCATCAGTCAAACAAAGGGCAAAAATGCTCAATATTTCCTGTATAATCTATGTCTATGTAAATATATGCAAATGAGCACAATAATGACCTTACTTACAAATTAAAAATATAATTCATGCAACTTCAGACAATGCTCTGTATGATTGATCAACTCAAAATTTCATAGAACAAACTTCATTTTTCTGAAATTAGGTTCACTTTTCAAAGAATGGCCCATAAAATCATTGAAAATGTAATGTTCAATTGGATTCTTTCTTATTTTCAGATATGGTGCTATATGAATTAATGACATCACAATTGATGATTCAGGCATCCACACAATTGTGACTGTTGTGAGGCATTTCGGTTGTATATTCTAAGTGACACTTGAAAATATAATAAAATAAATTGAGAGTGCTTCAGAAAGTTTTTGTAGACCTGTGAAGTCATTTTATTTTGTCTTTCAAACATATAATTTTCAATTTCTTAATCAAGGGGTACATTTGGAAACATCTACAGTGTACATGTAGCTGTCATTCAATTACTGGTGGGATTTGAATGTGTGTTCTGGTTAATTTAACCTATGCACACTTGCTTTTTAATATCCCTATATTCTAATGCATGTAATTTTGTGCACTGCAGTACTTTGATGGGGAGTGGTGATTTGATCATGCATAAAAAATTTCAGATTTAGAGTTTGGTGTAATTGATATTCTAACTTCATCAGTTTTCATTTCATGCAGACTTGAGATTTCTTCAAAATGCCAGAAATGTATTGTCCTGGAGAAGACACTAGACAAGGAAATGAACCAGACCAAAAAGGAAAGAGCTTGAGAATGCAATGATGATGCACAATGAAAGCCAAATGTAAGTGAATTTCAGGAAACTATTATACATTTCATCTGTGTACCAGTAAATGGTAACTCGGTCTACTGCTTGATGGTAAAACTGTCACATAATCACAATCCCTCAAGGTCTATGTCCATCATCTTCCATCATCATGGTGTTTACATCTTTTTATACCATGCCATGTTATTTCCCAAATATAATATGAAATTTATATTGATGTGCAACATCATATTTCATGAATTTTTTTCCTTTCCACAAAGAATTAACTTGCAGTTTGGGTTTCCCTTTTTGTAGCACAGTCTGCATAGTGTGTACCAAAAGGGGTGTGAAAGCATTTGTGGGACAAATTCAAATAATCCAAAATGCAGAAAAATAATGTTAGTACCGCAAAAATATCAATGCATTCAAAATCTGAAGAACAGTGTTTTGTTTAGAGTAAAACGTCTGAAATCAGATAAAAGAACAAGTCCATTTTCATGTGACAAGTGGAGTATGTGAGAAAAGAGAGCGCTATCAGAAGAGCACATTGACAGTTTGAGGAAAATCAATAATAGTTTTGAGGAAAATCATACAATATGTTCAATTTGTTAGCAATTTTTAAAAATTTCTGTACAGTCACTACCTGATGAAAATTACTACAGTCTGTGATGTCACATATGTAAAGAGAAAACATTTCTATTAAGAGAATTCCACAAAATTTCATTTTGAGAAGAAAGTACAAAGGATTCCCTTAACTGGTACTGATGTATGTTTAGAGTAATATTATTCCCCGGCCTTCTGAATGAGACAAGTCAATTGTTCTTGTCATATACATAATGCTGCAAAGTGAAAAATACAATTGTATGTTGATTTTTCTTTATATTTTCTTTATTTTGTTGTACACATACGTGACATCACAAGATGTTTTAGTCTTCTTATCCTGCCATGGAAGCATTGAAACTTCACAAACTCATAACTTTTGAACAGATACAGTAGTCAGACTTTCATCAAACGTGCATTGATGTATTGTACTTATAATATTGCTACTTTCTCTCAATTCACATGCATTTTAAAGGGATCGTATAGTTTTGGTTGAGACCTAATTTCATGGTCTAACATGTTTTGGTGAGATAATAAGAAACCTCTTATGAAATATGAAAGAGCATGTAATTCCATGAGGAATTCAACATTTATTTGATGAAAATTGGTTTTGAAATGGCTGAGATATCCATAACAGAGCAATTCTAATTAAGTTAATTAAATTACATCTATGCATTGAAACTTGTGTATTTTTCCCCCACTCCTCACTCCCTTCCTACAATATCCTTAGAGCACCATGGTCATAAGCTCTGTTTCATGGGGGCTCATATTCATTTGCTTTATGTCATTCATTACAAATTGTACTTTGACTATGTCTGATTTTCAATAAGAAAAATTGAAATGGAATTAAATTGATATGGTCATGAGATTTTATCAATGAACTCTCTGCTCTGCTGTAGTGGTTGTCAACACAATGGAATGTGCTGGTCAGTAGCCTGAAACAAAGGGGCACGTAGAAGTGGGTAGAACAGGTCAGTGGGGACTGAGTGCTTTCCAAATAAACCAGTGGGTCATAGGGTAGTGCAAGGACATTAAGTGTAGGAGGGAAGTGAGGAGTGGGGAGAAGTACACAATTTGGGGTCTAACATCTTCCTGCAAATGATTGTCTTTGACTTTAGAATAACTAAGTATCTCAGAATGATAAGGGGAAAAAGTAGATGAAATGGCAGTTACAGAGAAAAGATACTGAGCTGATGTGATGAATATATACCTACTGGCTGGTTATCTACTGGGGATAAGACAGTGGTCAAGGCCAATCACCTTTCTGAGTTTTATGTGGTCTTTGTAGTAGAACAAGGAGGTAATATATCTCTTTGAGTTGAAGAAGCCTTCAATCATCTTTAATAGTTTATCTACCTCCTAACCTTCTAACAAGCAGTTTGTGCAATTAAAGGATGCAGTGCTTTGTGTCAGTGGGTGATTGCATATATACAAGTACATTCAAAGTATGCACTTGGTGTCTAGGATTAGGGTTTAACCCTAATCCCACTGGGTTATTTGAGGGACGAACTTTTTTGGCCTCCCCCCCCCCCCCCCCTTCAGATCTCGGTTGTGGATTGCGCGATCCTCGCGAAAATTTGCACTAAGGTAGAGGCCAATAATCTAAAAGATTGTATAGTTAGATTTTTCAAAATTTAATTTATGTATTTTATATTAACTTAATGCTTATTTAAGCAAAAATATTTTTTTGCCTATAAATCCAAAAGTAAAGCTCCAAAACTTCTAATTTTTGGTAAACATATTTTTTCATTATCCTCAACAATAATATTGAAGAAAAAATGCAGCTTCGTAATTTTTCTTATGTATTTTATTGTTCATAGAATTTCTTATGTATTTCTTTGTTTTTTACTTTTTGTTTTAGTTGTTTTTTGTCGTCAAAATTTGTCGCAGAAACTTTTTAAAGCATAATCAAGCTTTAATGAATCATTATCAGCCACTGAAAGTAAAAATATCTATTTTTATATATAATGAATTAATTGCAAAAACACAATTTACATTGGATTTGTACATAAAATCATGTTTTTGAGCAATTTTTGGGTCGACAAATTTTTTTCAAAAGGGGCATGGCTTCAAAACGATATGGCCGGGAGTGACAAATTTGGTCTCAAAAGTTGCGCGATATTTGAAAGAAAAAAGTCATAAAATGTCGCGGCGAGAGCATCGCGCGTTGCAAAATAAAACACCAAATGCGAATTCAAACACCATATCAGCCAGCTCCTTTACTTTTAACGGCACAATTTGTCAATTTGTAATCCTAAAGTAAAAAGCTCCCTAACCTGTATCGTGGGGGAGCAAACTCCTGCCTTGTGGCCCTTCCTCACCCCTCCTACTGCAGTTCCACCTTGGTAGGAGAATTCACTCAGAGCCATGCAGTAAGAAACGCTGGCATCTTTGCATGCAGTTGATATTCAGTGTATTGGCAGACCATACAGTGTGGGGGGGGGGGGGGGGGGGGGGGGGGGGGATATCATGAAAGTATGATTGTGGCCAGGGAGCCAGTGAGTTCACAGCCCTGTGGTGGTTGTTGTTTGTTTGCTTGCCTCCCTGTGCCACATTCCATTGACCACCAGTGAAGGGCGTGAGAGCATTTTCCACCTCCCTGATCAGTGTGTACATAAACAAGATTGAGCAGGTAACTCCAACCACTGCATTTTCTGGGAAGCTAGTGGCCAGAAGAGTTGGTATCACACCAGATAGGCAGCTTGCAGCTTGTGTCTTTGATCCTAACAGACAAGTCAACCTTTAATACATGTGGATTGAGTGATTGCAACAATATTAGTAGAACACATTATACAAAAAAGTGAAAGTTTGGGGAAAATCCAACACTCCGTTCAAAATCACTGCTGGATGAGAAGACTACTATAGTGTATAATGTCATATGTGTAGAATGATACTATAAGCAAAATGAATAGAGAATTTCACAAAACTTTACTTTTTGAATAAAGTGCACATTTCTTTGACTTGTCACCGATATAAGGGTAATATTATTCCCCCTGCCTTCTGAAAGAGAAAAGTGAAGTGTTCTTTTGTTATGCAAGAAAAGTAAAAATATGTTGAATTTTCTTTATACTTTCTTTAAATTATATCGTACACATGTGACATCACAAGCTAAAGTAGTCTTTTCATCCAGCTATGACTAAGCTGTAACTTCAAAAATTGATAACTTTTGAATGGATTGTTAGACTTTTCTCAAACTCTCATTGAACTGTTCAATTTGTGTGTGTGTGTGTGTGTGTGTGTGTGTGTTTCTTAGGTTAAATTTATGCTGATATAAGCTCATTTTAGCGGTTTTTTTTTTCTTTTCGTCCTGAAACAGCTGTTCATGTATCATGTTTGTGTGTAAATGTACTTGTATACATGTATATATTTGTGTAACTGTCAATTTTGGTGTGATGGACCGGGTCCACTGTATTTCTTTCCTTGTACTTACCTGCCTGTGGGCAGGTAGTATCCTAGGAATATTCATCACATGCTTTAATTTGCAATTGAAATAAAGTATGTTATATATATATATACATTGCTGCATTCACTCAACCCACATGTCTATGAAGGTGATCCGAACTTGTTCTTTAACAGGTTGGGGCTTTTATATTTCTCAGTGTATATTGGACTGCTTAGCCAGTTGTTGATAACAGGACACTGAACTTGACTATCAGCTAGCTAGAGCTGGACGAGTCATTGTTCTTTATAAACAATGTTATTGATAAAGGTCCGAATGTGATATATTTCAACCATTTGAATGTTCATACAGCTAAACATGGATTGTGACTGCATGACACACATTTAGGATGGAAAGACACCCATTCATGCTGATAAAAGTGGGCCGACAACACTACTGTAAATAAAATCTGCAAGCTGATCACCCAACAGATATATGATGATAAGGATTAAATGCCCTAAAAAACAGTACTCAGCAGTCACATCTATGTAAAATACATGCAGCTACAAGAAGCATTTTGAGAAAGTCTGTCACCAGCCTTGTCAACAAACTCTAGACTTTTGCTTCATACAAACTTTTGAAACGAAGTTCATTTCTTGATATTCATGACATGCATGATTGTTATAAGTGTCAAACAACTTTATTATGATAATTAGTTAACCAAATTTGCTGACATATACATGGTATATCAAGAATTAGTTCACAAATTGAGAAAATGTTTCTTGCATGAAAAACAAAATGAATATTTTCCCTTCTATGTGTCTTCTTTTTTTTTTACAGGGTATCAATGATACAGAACTCCTCAAGACACATGTGACTGGTGTTATCCTTCATGAGCAACAAAAGAATTTGACTTTTAGATATTGGACAACACAGCTGTGATTCAATTCTTACCATCAATATCCTGCTGAAAGTATTCCTAGGTGTTAAAGGTAAGTTTTTCATTTGCATCAAAGCAAAAAGTAGGCATTATTAAAGTAATTACTGCTATTCCGCATGATGCATACTGGTCTTAAAAGAGGTCTTGCACTCGGACAGTTCCATTCTTTGTAGTTTTTAGTAGTAATCACATTCAGCAAGTACTTTCAACTATTTTAAAAAATAAGTCTATGTTGAAAGGAAATGCATTTAATCCCTGTCTCCATACGATGGCTGATTGCCTACATCACAATGTATAGATTCCTTTTAACAACAGATAACCAATTACTGTCATGGTTATAATATCTGGCAATAAACACAAAGCAATTTCAAAATATTATAATACTGTTCAATTTTGGAAGGAATAATAATAAGTCAGCTCATTTGACATCCCTTTGTCATATGCAAACCTTTATGTATGTGCACTTCCTGCCTCCCATTCAAAAAATGTGATGCAATTCTATTCTGTTGAGATCAAAGGAACCAAAATTGTTGTCGAGCAAAATTTAGGCAGACAATTACAATATTGATACTGAAAAATATGTGTATTGTTTCTTCCAAAATGTAACAATGTTAAATTCAATAAGGCAATAAGAAAGAGCAGTGGACTGGTGTGTGAAAATGAAATATCCCAATTGTTATACAGTATAAAGTAAAAAGATATATACAGTTGTAGGTACATTGAAACTTACACAACATTTAAAGAAAAAAAATGTAGTAGAAGACTTGACGGGTCTTTAAATGTACTTTGAAGGGTAACGTTTACAGATAGGCCCTGATCATCATGTAGTAATCACACTGCAGTTTAGAGATAGAAAATGATACCTGACCGAGTACAATGTACATTGATAAAGATTCCAGAAAGAAGGTAAAATTTGAAGAGGCCTCATATGAGCAACAAAGAAGATAACTCAAGAGAGGAGAAAGATAAAGGTGTTGAAGTATGTGAAAATCTATCTTTACATCCTCGAAAATGAGAGTACAGATTTATTATGAAAATTTGTCTGAATAGTTCATACAATGTACATGCTAGGGATGACAGGAATGGTTCATCCTCAATTATTTGAAAATATACTTGGCATTTTATACTATTATCGCTACAATTTGTAGCTCAAGTACCCTATCGACAATACAATCGGATGAAATAAGTGCTATACTACATGACTGTAATAATGAGCCTTTTACAATCCAGTGTGAGGTCAGACAGTTCACACTACTGGTGTGCTTCCTATGCGATCACAGCACGTATACTCCCCATATAATAGTCAAGAGGCATTTAATCCTAATTCTGCATAAACTTGGCCCTCTAAAGAGGTGTGGACAATGTAGGCAGTTTAAGAAGTACATGTGTGGTCACCAAACAGGAGATTTGAAAAGTCAAACAAAGCTTAAGAAAACAAACACCTCTGTGCTGCAGCTAAACAGGAAACACCTTACTATCTGTGTGTTATACTGTCCCAAGAGTTTGTGTTTAAGTTTTTAAATTTTTGTTTCTTCCTTATAGGGTCATGTCACCAGACAGAAGTAACAACAGCACTAAGACTTCAACAGCACTCTGCAGGATTCAGAATGGCATTCATCTCCGTGAAATTCAACATAAATAGGCATATGGATACATACAATTACAATTAGTAATGTACTCCTGTGTGCACTGGATGAGAATGCTTCTGCTATTGCCATAGATGAATGTGCTTACAGCTAGCAGCAGCAGTACCACTGCTCCTCAGGAACATTAGTAGAAATGGCTCAATGTGATGTGGACATCATTTGTGTCAAATGATCATGGAAGCTATACATGAAGTATGGACAAAAAGTGCTAACAGACTTAAGTTAACAGTGTGGGATTCAAATTTCCTTGGCTTGTAAATAAACTGTTTGTCACATAATATGTTTTGGAAGCTAGATACTCTGTAAGTAGAATAACATCAGCTCAGGGCTTGCCTAAATTACTGCACTCAGCCCCATATTTTCATATGTGTATAATTACATTTTACTGGCCTGCCAAGCTGTACCAGGGAGAGAAGTATCCTTAAATTGTATATTCTTCTGCCCCCCCTTTTTTTTGGGGGGGGGGGGGGTTGAAATGGTGCTCTAAATACATTTGAACTAGATGTATGTATTCAATAATATTTGTTTTGTTTTTGTTTTTGTTTGTTTGTTTATTTATTTTTTTTTTTTGGGGGGGGGGCAGCCCAAAATTAATATCACATTGTTTTGTGTGTTCTTTGTTATTGTTTGTGTTTTTGTTTGTGTGTGTGTGTGTGACTGTGTGTGTGTGTGTGTTTGTGTGTAACAGGTGTCTAAGATGGTTTAGCCTGAAATTTTGGTGGCCAAAAAAGGAAATGAGTACTGGCCCAAAATAAGACCAACAAAACAATCTATTTTCTATGATAGTTGCTTGCTTTGGGGACAACAGATAACTTTTTTCTTTTAAATTGATGGTCCACAATTAATCAACCTAAAACCAGGCTAATGGGCCACAGTTAATTTTTGACCCTGCATACTGCATATGGACCTGCAAGCAAGAGTTAATTATCCTAACTTGGTTAAAAACTTTTGAGTACCTTTTTCTATTTCAGTGTTGAGTAATGTTATCCACAGAGAATAACTTCACCACTTTCTGAGGCCACTTTAAACAAACTAAAAAAAAATACAGTTCAACACTCTTCTTTTCTTAACAATCATGGATTCAATTTTCTCAGTACTCTTTTTGCACTGGAAATCAATTGAAGTGTGCCTATCGCTTGACACGGTAAATTTGAAAAGTCTATTTATTTAGTGTATGTTGCTCCACATATTAGAAGCTTCAGTTACACTGCATGCTTAATGCAGCCATGTAGACTGCATCTGTGTGTGAAAGAGAATATTATGAGCCCTTATGTCTCCATCAATAACATTTTTTTCAACAATTAATTAAGACCATTTCTGAAAGACATCGAAATATAGAGCAAGTAGTTGGCCTATTTCTTGCTAAATTGAGTAGTCTTTTATACAATTATCATACAAATTGATTCATACAAATGAAGTGAGTATAGTATATGTATCACAGGCATGGCTGTTCTCTGATTTGAAAACTATTAAATTACATGCAATTTCATATTTTTTTCTATATTGGTATAGGATTCCTCTCAAACAATTATAAGTGTAGCATATCCCACGTTAATATGTCTGAACACCTATTACTATTTTTATGCAAACTATACATTACAATTCTTCGCAAAAATTTTTGTTTCATTTTCTTTGCTGACGACGCCTCTCACACAAAGCTGGGAAGGTTCAGCAAAATCCAAACCTGTGCATCTAGGCAAGTTTGTCAAAAGCCAAACCTGAGCAGCTCAGCACATTCATCAAAAGCCAAACCCGGGGCAACTGGGCAGGTTCATCAAAAGACGAACCATGGAAGCTTGGCAGGTTCGTCAAAAGCCAAACCTGAGCAGCTCGGCAGTTCGTCAAAAGCCGAACCTGGGCAGCTCGGCAGGTTCGTCAAAAGCCGAACCTGGGCAGCTCGGCAGGTTCGTCAAAAGCCGAACCTTGGGAGCTCGGCAGGTTCGTCAAAAGCCGAACCCCGGCAGCTCGGCAGATTCGTCAAAAGCTGTGCAACTCGGCAGGTTCGTCAAAAGCCGAACCTGTGCAGCCGCTGGCAGGTTCGTCAAAAGCCGAACCATGGCAGCTCGGCAGGTTCGTCAAAAGCCGAACCTTGCCAGCTCAGCAGGTTCGTCAAAAGCCAAACCTGTGCAGCTCGGCAGGTTCGTCAAAAGCCGAACCTTGGCAGCTCGGCAGGTGCGTCAAAAGCCAAACCTTGCCAGCT
This sequence comes from Diadema antillarum, assembly GCF_040938485.1. Lineage (NCBI taxonomy): Eukaryota > Metazoa > Echinodermata > Echinoidea > Diadematoida > Diadematidae > Diadema > Diadema antillarum. Next base: position 445,314 of record NW_027271593.1, read on the forward strand.
CGGCAGGTTCGTCAAAAGCCGAACCTTGCCAGCTCGGCAGGTTCGTCAAAAGCCGAACCTTGCCAGCTCAGCAGGTTCGTCAAAAGCCGAACCTGTACAGATTGGCAGGTTCGTCAAAAGCCGAACCTTGGCAGCTCGGCAGGTTCGTCAAAAGCCGAACCTTAGCAGCTCGGCAGGTTTGTCAAAAGCCGAACCCTGGCAGCTCGGCAGGTTCATCAAAAGCCGAACCTTGCCAGCTCGGCAGGTTCGTCAAAAGCCGAACCTGTACAGATTGGCAGGTTCGTCAAAAGCCGAACCTTGGCAGCTCGGCAGGTTCGTCAAAAGCCGAACCCTGGCAGCTCGGCAGGTTTATCAAAAGCCGAACCTGGGCAGCTCGGCAGGTTCATCAAAAGCCGAACCCTGGCAGCTCGGCAGGTTTGTCAATAGCCGAACCTTAGCAGCTGGGCAGGTTCGTCAAAAGCCGAACCTTGGCAGCTCGGCAGGTTCGTCAAAAGCCGAACCCTGGCAGCTCGGCAGGTTCGTCAAAAGCCGAACCTGGGCAGCTCGGCAGGTTTGTCAAAAGCCGAACCCTGGCAGCTCGGCAGGTTCATCAAAAGCCGAACCTTGCCAGCTCGGCAGGTTCGTCAAAAGCCCAACCTGTACAGATTGGCAGGTTCGTCAAAAGCCGAACCTTGGCAGCTCGGCAGGTTCGTCAAAAGCCGAACCTTGGCAGCTCGGCAGGTTCGTCAAAAGCCGAACCTGGGCAGCTCGGCAGGTTCGTCTAAAGCCGAACCCTGGCAGCTCGGCAGGTTTGTCAAAAGCCGAACCTGGGCAGCTCGGCAGGTTCGTCAAAAGCCAAACCCTGGCAGCTCGGCAGGTTCGTCAAAAGCCGAACCTTAGCAGCTTGGCAGGTTCGTCTAGAGCCGAACCTTGCCAGTTTGGCAGGTTTGTCAAAAGCCGAACCTGTGCAGCTCGGCAGGTTCGTCAAAAGCCGAACCTTAGCAGCTCGACAGGTTCGTCAAAAGCCGAACCTGGCCAGCTTGGCAGGTTCGTCAAAAACCGAACCTTGACAGCTCAGCAGGTTTGGCAGAAGACCAACATTGACATATCCAGCTATGACTGATGCAATTCTGAAAGAAATCAAGGATAGATTTGTTAATTCCATTTTGTTTATGCCGAACCTTGCACCACAATTTCAGATTAAGATTTAAAATTTCGATCATTTGTAGACTGATTTTCCCATTTTTTGAGCACCTATTTTTAGCAAAATCAGTCTAATTTTTTAGACTAATGTAGAAAGTCTATTTCTGAAATAGAACGGGTTTGTTGTGAAATATTACAGTGGTAGGACTCACAAATACACTAAGAAAGCAAAATCAGTTCTTAACAATATATGTGATGTTTGCCCCTCAGTTTTTGCTAAGTGATCTCCTGTGTTCCAACTTAATACAGGTTTCGATATTTCTTTTTCTTAATCATGACTTCATACACATTTTTCTCACTAAATACGACGTTTTGAAAACATAAAATGTTGTTCTATAAAAACATTTGAAAATATCATTCATGGTCTCACGAATTCACATACCTTTTTTTTTTTTTTGGCTAATTGTCATCTCACATGCAGCAAAAGTAAACTTGATCCATTCAAAAAAATGGAAAATCAAATAAAACCCAATCACTTATCTCTGCTTAGAGATGTATGTATTTCGGATGTGGTCTTTCACATTCCTCCAGGTGCGAGTCATGTTTGTTTGTTTAATGAATTCTTCAATCTGATTCTTTCCAGGTAACTCATTTCTGGCTATCTGGGTTCCAAAGTGCATTCTCACTGCTCTTTTTTCTGCCTCTTTCCATTTAGTTACTTTTGTAAGTTTACGCCGTTTCTTGTTTGGTTGATCCTGCTCTGAAGTCACTAGTATGTCTGTACTTAGCCCGGCTTTCTTAGTATTACAATTTGCGGGACGTTTAGTTGCTGATGAGCTTCTTGGTGTGGTGGACATCTCTTCCTCGAGTTCATCAGTTGGTACGCTGACGTCTTCTTCTTTTTCTTCACCGGTAACATCATTTTCTTCATGTTGCTCCTCATCAAATTCCCCTTCTTCATCTTCTTCATCGAACTCCACTAGATCATCGGGCGAAACGTGAATGTCATCTAAGCCTTTACCCGCGTATTCGCCGATGCGTCCCTTATTAGCTGCAAGAAGGACCTTTGATACACGCGCAGCCTGCAGTACATCAAGAGGCATGCGGTAGAATTGGCGATGGACTCGGATATCGTGGCCAAGAAAGTCAGCGACTTGGTCCAGTTCATTATCTTTAAGGTTCAAAACTTGAGTCATTGTACCCAAGCTTTTTCGGAGCCTGGTGGATGTCAGCAAATGTGGCCTCTCGGCACCACAATCAATGGCATGTTTGCGCAGAGAATCTGAGCCTCGTATGTAGGATCCATGGGTTGCACTTGCAAAGAGATAAGGGTTGGACTCTGGAACGTGATGATGTCTTGAACTCAATACAAGGTCCATGCTGTTCTCGATGTCTTTTGTTATTAGGATGGGCACTGTTCTACCTTTTTTCCCTCTGATTTCCAGTCGTTTTAGGGTATTGACAAGATGCTTTTCACATTCATCCAGTGAAGAGAGAACTTCTTCCGATGCTTGGGCACATTTCTTCTTTTCCCAGTCACGGAGCTTCAATTTCGATGCTTCTCCTTGCCTCTTCCTATTGATCGTTATGAGCTTCGACAATACGACCTCTTCAAGGCCAAAGAATGCATCTTCATCTAACGGGTCTTCAGCCAATTTCGAAGAGCACTGTTGAATCTTGTGATCTATATGCTGATTGAGATTCACAATGTCTTTCGTCAGTGGAATGAGTTCCACCCCGTTCCTCTTTCTCTCGTTCAGGTTTCTCAGTGCATTTGAAGACAATTCCGGCCATCTCACTTCTATGATTTTCATCAAGCCACTGCATTCACTTGCTTTGGTTCCATCTCCACTTTCTAGCGAATGGGCAAGGTGGATTTCGGCTGCTTTCTTTAAGTTTTGTCCTGATCTTAGAATGTGACTGGGTGTCTTGTACGTATGAGTTGTTGGGTTAAACCCAGCAATTTCTTTTGCTGCATCAAGAAGAACTGAAAACTTTCCTGGTTTCATGCATTCTGACAACTTGCGACAGGATGCATCTTTTTCCTTCACACAGATCATGATTCTGCCCAATTGTCTCATCTTCCCCCTAATGTTTGAAAACTGTTCTTTATCTGCCCTGGCTTTTGCCAACCAATGGCTACCAAAACGGAGGATCAGATCATCTCCTAGTGCTTCTTGTCCACATTTATCTTGTCTCATGCCATCTAACAAGGCTGACATATCTTGCATGTCCTTAGAGTATGTGCGTAGGACTTTACTCGCCTTTCTTACTCTCTTCTTCTTTTTGCTTGCGCACTCTTCTTCTCCCTGACCACTTGGCCCCACAGGACAGGAATGTTTCCAGAGACTACTTTTCGAAAGCGTGGCATAGCAAAATTTGCAGTAGTCGTAATCACTGTGCCGACTCTCTCCTGAAGGACGGTGAGAGACAATAAATTCACCCTTGCCTTTTAGGACTACCTCGCGATTGTGAATGTAATTCCCCATATTCCTAAGAACTGTGAGCTTGCTTTCTTTTTTCTTTGCATCACATTCACTTAAGTACTCAATGACTTCAGTTTCGTCTGGATGCACATTTCTTAGGTGCCTTGCTATTTTGGCATTGGCCTTATGACAGTAGTAGCAATAGTACTTCTTATCGTATGTCCTTTTCCCCTTTTTAGTTTTAGTGACTTGAACTACAATGATTTCGTGATGTTCTACTTGACTTGGAATTGTGATAGGGTCGTCTGATTCAGACTCAGGTTCAGATGGTGTGGAGTCAGGAACATATTCACTCCCTGTATCATCACTATAATCCGGTCTTTCTAGTTCCGGATCGTGGGTAGAAACATCATCTGTGCACAGCTCCGGACTTCTACTATAATCCGGTCTTTCTAGTTCCGGATCGTGGGTAGAAACATCATCTGTGCACTGCTCCGGACTTCTACTATCATCCGGTCTTTCTAGTTCCGGATCGTGGGTAGAAACATCATCTGTGCACAGCTCAGGACTTCTACTATAATCCGGTCTTTCTAGTTCCGGATCGTGGGTAGAAACATCATCTGTGCACAGCTCCGGACTTCTACTATAATCCGGTCTTTCTAGTTCCGGATCGTGGGTAGAAACATCATCTGTGCACAGCTCCGGACTTCTACCACCTTTTACTTCTGTAGTGTAGTGCATATGACATGACATAACGTAACGAATTGTTAATTACACATAAACTGTACATTTCAAGTGCATAACTGTGTACGAGGGGTGTAAAGTCGAGACATAATACAATTATTTAATCATTTGAACAAACACTGAAAAGAATGTAGTCCGACATTTCAAACAAAATGTCCTCTTTCAACACACTTCATACAGGAGAGTGTCTCCAGAAAGCACACTTTTACAATAATTGAAAAAGATAAGACCAACTATTAAACTAACTCAAACTATATAGAGCTCATTTCGGGGACAACATTTTGTATGACATGTGTGCAGTGGCGACAATTCGTTTAAAAAATTGGGAACTTCATGCAATTTTTGTACGATACCTGATATAAAATTAAACATGCAAACCTTGAAAGTGTACATTCCGGAGACAACAATCTGTATGTTGTGTGCGGAATGGGGATATTTCCTCATTAGAATTAGGAACTTAATAAAAATTATTGAATTAGTCCTGACATTCAACTGAACACACAGCTGGAAAGTGTATATTCGCAGCTGGGGACATGACTCTTTGTGAGGTGGGGGGGGGGGGGGGGGGGAGGGGCATTCCTTTTTTGAACGTAGGAACAGAATACAATTGCAGTATGTGTACTGAATTAGACCTGCGCAACCTAAACACATGCTGAGAGAGTGTACACTTCCGAGTCACCATTCTGTATGAGATGTGAAGGGAGGGGACATTACTTTCTTTTTTTTTTAAGTGGGAACACCCTTGTAAAATTAGACTTCATAAGTTAAAATCAAATTAAACATGCACTAGAAGAGTGCACACAACTCTGTCTGAATAAAAAGGATTGAACATTTTTACATTATAAAAGGCTGATTAAACTCTGATTCTGCATCATACGAACCGTCTCTGACAACTGAAGCCTCACTCCCTGCGTGATCACTGCTATCCGGGTGTCAGAGACGGTTCGTATGATGCAGAATCATAGTTAAGATTTATAAAGTATTTTTTAAATAGATATTAAAGGAGTGTAAACAGCCTTATACCCTTGCAGAAAATTTTCTAAGCGAGTTGCCAGCTTGCAACAAGCATGCATGCTAGTAACTAGCTTGCTACAAGCTAGAAACGAGCGTGCAAGTCCCGAAATATGTAAATTAGGGTTATATTTCATCCAAAGAGCAATCGAGAATTTGGTTTCTTCGGGTGCTTGCAAGCTTACAAGCATGCAAGTGGCTCCATGTAGTGACAAATCTTGCAAGCCTGAAAGCTTACACTACAGTTAATATTAAGATAGCTTGAAAGCATGCGGCAAACATTTTTTGATAGCTTGCAGGCATGCAGATAACATTTTTGATAGCTTGCAAGCTTGCCAGTTTGCAGCATTGGTCTTCGCAAGCATGCAACAGGACATGCCCAAATTTTAAGCTAGTTATAAGCAAATATTTAGCAAGTATGTTCTGTTCGCTAGCTTATGATTGCTTATTAAGCGAGCCGCCAGCTAGTCGCTCGCTTGCAGCATGCATAAGTTTCTGCAGGAGTATAGTGGAACAATGTTCAATCTTTTTTGTCCAGTTATTTACAGATTTCCAGTGTGTTTTACTTTCATTTCATTTATGAAGTCTAATTTTACAAGTGTGTTAAGTTCCCACTTTAAAAAAAGCAATGTGCCCTATCTCCACATCCCAATACCCATACCCAATTTCAATAACGAAATATCCCTATTCCGCACACAACATAGGCCTACAGATTGTTGTCTCTGGAATGTACTGGAATGTATCCAAAAAAGTGATAATGATAAAAGGCGACAGGCCATAATTTTATTAGGATCTCTTTGTTTTACCTTGTTTTTTGATATCTCAGCCATTTCGAAACCTATTTTCGTAAAATAAACTTTTGATACCCCTAAGAATTGCACGCTCTGTGACATCTCATAGAGTGGTTTCTGAATATCTCGCAAAACGTTAAAAGCTAAATCCTCGCTTCGACCAGAACTGTACACACCCATTAAGATAAAGTATTTTTGAATAGATATTTAAGGAGTGTACACAGCCTTATACCCTTACAGAAAATTTTGTAAGCGAGTTGCTAGCTTGCAACAAGCATGCATGCTAGTAACTAGCTTGCTGCAAGCTAGAAACTAGCGTGCAGTCCCAAAATATGTAAATTAGGAGAAGATTTCATCCAAAGAGCAATCGAGAATTTGGTTTCTTTGCCTGCTTGAAAGCATGCATGTGGTTCCTTTTATTGGTAAAGCTTGCAAAACTGAAAACTTTAATTTTAACCCAAACTTACCAGAGCTATTTTGAGAGCTTAAAGTCCTGGAGCCATTTGTCCCCCCCCCCCCCCCCCCACCCCCAGGAGTTTTATAGTTGAGTCTTTTTCAGTAATTGTAAAAGTTCTGTAAAATGAGGTGTGTGGAAAGGAGGCATTTTGTTTTGAAATAATGAACTACATACTTTTCGGTGTCTGTCTTATTTGGTAATTACGGTCCTTCTTTTAACAGAAAATGTATCCACTCAACACCCCTAATGCAGGATCATGTCCCCGGAATGTTAGTATGTTCAACAGTTCATTTCATTATATATTATATCCTCAACAGAAGTACAAGGTAACAGTCCGTAGCTGCGCACAGACGACATTTCTCATCATGATTCGAACCAAGAATGCCCGGAGACGGTGCGCAGCTCCGGACTTCTACCACCTTTTACTTCTATAGTGTAGATCATATAACAAATGTGACTGTTAAACACACCACACTGTACATTCTGAGGAAATGACCCTGTACGAGGGGTGTAAAGTGGAGACTTGATATAATCATTTAATCTAACAGACATAGAAAATGTAGTCTCACATTCTTAACAAAATGTCCCCTTTCATCACACCTGATAACAGGACGGTGTATACATTCCAGAGACAACACGCTGTATGCAGTGTTTAGAGTGGGGACATTTGTTTTTTAAAGTGGGAACTTAATAAAATTATTGAATAAAAAAAATGATCACATCATCTACATATCATGGAGTGTTCATGAGCCAGATTTGATGAAAACCCATGAAGACATTCTTTATATATCATAGTAATGATATAACTGTGTGAACGGACGTACGGACAACCCGAAAACATGACACCCGGCACCCTTTGGGGTGGAGGCATAAAAAATATATAATTAATGGTACAATGATTCAACCTAATGTCAAACTTACTGCGAATCTGATGAGGAAATACCCATCGTGTTTCATCATCTTCGTACTTGATGAAGAACCGACCTGAAAAAAAAACAAAAAACATTCATTTCTATTCATCCAATATGAATCAATGCTAATCATTGATGCATCCAGCATGTGCTCGCAATTACTGATGACAGGTGAAATGTACATGAAATATTTTTTGTGGATGTAAAATTTTTACATTTCAATTTAGTAAACAAACTAGAAATGTCGCTATGGCGACTGCTATGCCTCCGCCCTAATGCATGATTCTCCTAATAGGTCCAGATAGTACATGTGGACAATGTGTGATTACATTTTCACAAAATTGGCAAAATATTAAAACGACAAGTTTGTCACAAATGTGTTAAATGTTCACCTTCCTTGAATAGGAGAGCATGTATTTGGGAGTTAAGGACTTTAACTTGACTTTGACCCATTCATATGTTTATGCATTGAGTTATTTTCAAGGTATGGAGAAAAAGTGCAATTTCTGTATTGAATAGTAAATTGTTACCATTTTCATCTGGCCTTTGACCCTAAAATTCATAAAATAATCACTGTCAGGCAGAACATGCATAAATATGTAGTATGTTTCAAGATAACTTGAGCCACTTCCGAGATACACATGGAGGAAAAGCTTAGTTCAGCACTTTCACTTGCTCTTTGACCTTTTGACCTTTGAGGTAAAAACAAAAGGAAAAAAACTCTTTCCAAAGAATCTCTATTACGTTATGCATGCATACACCAAGTGTAAAAAAAAAAAAAATCCTGCCAGCATTGCATAAACATGACGGAAATAGTAAAATTTTGAAGTGTTTCCCTTTTCCTTTGACCCCTGACCTTTGACCCCATGAACCCTAAATTTTCTAGATAATCACTGCCAGTCAGTACATGTATATATACTATGTTCCATGAAGATACCTTGAACAATTTCCAAGGTACAGAGAAAAAAGGTGAAGTTTTAATATCTTTACTTGACCTTTTGACCTTTGACCTTTGACCTCATGACCCAAACTTTCACCAGAGAATCTTAATTGGGTAGTACATGGATACACTAAGTTTCAAGAAAATATCTTCAGGCATTGCATAGATATGGTGGAAATAGTGAAATTTTATGTATTTGACCTTGACCTTTTGACCTTTGACCTTGAGCATGTGCACCCAAAAGTTGATAGGCACAACTTCACCCCCTAATACACATACATGCCAAGATTCATTAGGATACCTCAAAAGGTTTTGATAGTTACCCTGTCCACAAAATTCATTACGGACGGACGGAAGGATGGACGGACGGAAGGACGGACGGACGGACAACCCGAAAACATAATGCCTCCGGCACCACTTCGTGGCGGAGGCATAAAAATACCTAGATATACAGGGTGGCCCAGAAAGAATGGATTAGCAAAAATTTTGTGTTTCGTTTTATCAGACAATGAATATTGCTCTGAAGAATGGTAAACCATTATCGTTTATTTAGCTAGGGACCTACAATCTGCACAAAAAATCTGATAAATCATAAAGTTTCCTTGCTGCAGCACAAAGTAAAAATTACACCGGTCCGTTCTTTCTGGGCCATCCTGTATATATATATATACACAAGAGCCCGGGGGGCACGACGCTCACCCGAGTATCGCAGTCAATACACTTGATGCAATTTCCCAGTACATTAAGGCCCTAATTGAAACAAGAAAGAATAATTATTACAAACTTTGCCAGTACTCCTCATTCCCTTTAAGATACCCCAAAGATACACAACCCAAGTACCTTGTTTGAAGTCAACTACAGTAGCAGGATACCATGATCCATTCGGCGGCCACAATGCACGAACTTCAGTACCTCGAGGAAACTGCAAGTACATAGAAATGGGACATATAAACTAGAAAAATGATTTTCATTTTTGCCTTAAAATTCAATTTGTTAAAATACAAACTCAATATTACCCTCAAATAATTCAATTAACACATTTTGTTACATAGTGCCTCAATTTGTGAACACTTAAAGATTTTCCCTCGTTTGACTACTGCCACTGTGCTACAATTACGGTGGTGTCCCACCATAAATACAAAATTCAGAGCTGCTAATTTTTAGTGAGAGAATGCATGATTGTTACTTTGCTGCTTCTTTTTCCTGTTTATTCATCCAATCCTGACACTGTATATAACCATGTATACACGTCTGCCAGCTCAGTTCTATCTTTATAGATCGATCAGTCACAGTGGTTGTAATTACCTAAACGGTACATTTATATAGCTATGATATGGTCAAACAGCAGTTGCTGACTATGTAGCTTGAAGACGTCTGGTAAGGACAAAAAAGACAGAAACTCTTACAATTTGCAACATAAACCGTGACATCAGTTAAGTTTTGATGGAGGGGCAATGAGAGGTTTACTTGCCGTTACCATTGTTTGGCCTTGGGGCTCTTCTTGATTGCCGGAGGCGGATGTCAGTAAACTAACTTTAATACTCATCTGCAATTTCTGTGGGACCAAGCCTAGCTATAGTCTAGACATATTTTCAGTAGGGTCCTATAGGGAATTTTCTATACAACCTTTTAACCAATTTAAAAGCACAATCAATTGCAATAGCTTCCTGTATGACTAATCACTAGAGTCAGATTCAGGATTCAAAAAATTTTGTTTGATAAAAAACAAAGAAAATCTGTAGATCTAGATCTACAGTATGTCTATATTCTATATTCATGAATAGTATAGTATACATACAACTTCCGAGGTATGTCCATGACTAGTCCTCCGCTTCCTTTGTCGCGTACTCATAACTGTCTCACAATCATTGAAGATCTGTAGGTACAGAAAACACAAGTGAGGAAATGTACATTTATTAGTTTGGCACTTGTAAAGTTGTCTTTTAATTGGTTTCATCTTCAAATGCCATTCAATTTTCTTGATAACACAGTCGCTAGAACTGTGTATAGCAGCAGTGAATTATGGGTGCAGACAGCATAAATAGGTCTACTAATGACAATTTTATTTTCTAATATTTAATAAGCAAGTAGACTTTATAAATAAGACTCATGTTGTCATGGTATTTACATCTAGAGGTACAGATGTACCATGATCCGACCACTTAAAAGTTAAAGCACAGTCATGAAAATGAAACCACTGATATTGTTTTGCACAAACATTTTTCATATGAAAATAAAGTCTTAAAGGTAGGGAATCCCATTTGCATGCCTTAAATGAAGAGTTGTAGGCCTATAAATACAGTGGTATATGTTGAAGAGAGTATCATTTTAGAAACTCCCATAAAGTATTGAAAGTGGAAGGTAACATCTAGTACATTTTTATTGACCGTTAGATTTTGAATTGAATTTTTTTCGGGGCTCACCGTAAATTCCAGTACATTACTAGGCTACCTTTGCAGAACCATGCACTGCATGTGTGTCCATCATGTATATTTTGTGAAGAAAGTTCATCAAAACTTACAAACATTTCTATATACATTCTTGCCACACACTCTATATGTTATTACATCAGCTCTTATACTTTTAGATTTGTGTTTATAGATTTAAAAAAAAAATACAGAAGACTGCAACAAAAAGGCTTAAGTGTGACTGACACACAGAACTATTGAGCAGTTGAGTTTTGTGCATTATTCAAATTGTAGATAACTGTTGACTTCCAAATTTCTCAGCAGTGGCCTAAACAAGTCCCCTGAGGTTCATATCTAATGTTTTGCTGCATTTTGGGAGGTCTCTAAAAGGTATCCCCTACCTTTAAAGAGCATATTCCAATCATTATATTATCACAATCATGTTTAATAAAGATATTTTTCGATTTGACATTTGTACTCTAAAGTTGTAATGGACCTACGATTCGATCACGCGTGTTGAGTCAATGCAAGTTTCGAGCCGCAGCGCAGAGCGCGCCACGAGGCCCAGTACTAAAGTAGTAAAACGGCGGATGCTCACGCGAGCGAGAATTTGGTTTCTTTGCCTGCTTGAAAGCATGCATGTGGTTCCTTTTATTGGTAAAGCTTGCAAAACTGAAAACTTTAATTTTAACCCAAACTTACCAGAGCTATTTTGAGAGCTTAAAGTCCTGGAGCCATTTGTCCCCCCCCCCCCCCCCCCCCCCCCCAGGAGTTTTATAGTTGAGTCTTTTTCAACTAGAAATGTCGCTACAGCGACTGGTTATACCCCCGCCAAACAACATTTCATAAGCTTTGGTCAAAAAACTGAGGAAGTAGTTAAATCCGCAAGATCTTTCCTTGATCTTCTGCCATTAATATGCCGTTACCATGGCAACGTACTTTCGGGTACTGTCGAAAAATGCGTCTTGCACATCTACAACCAAAGGCACACATCTGTACCAAGTTTCATGGAAATTGGGCAAAAACTGAGGAAGTAGTTTGCAACACAAAATTTTCCATCATTTTGGCTCATAATATGTGAGCTGTTACCATGGCAACATACTTTTTGTCACTGTCAAGAAATGTGTCATGCTGACCTATATCCTAAGACAAACATTCAATATGAATTCCATGAGAATTGGAAGAACACTGATGAAGCAGTTTTGCCATGAAGCATTTTGCCCTATATTTTACCAACATGCCGTTACCATGGCAACGCACTTTTTGCCACTGCGGAAATATGTGTCTTGCACATTAACATATTCAGATGAACATCTGTACCTAATTTCATAAAAATTGATCAAAAACTGTGGGAGGAGTTCGCGACGCAAGATTTGTACCCATTTTTGCCCATAATATGCCGTTACCATGGCAACGTACTTTTTGGTACTGTCAAAAAATAGGTCTTGCACATCTACAACCCAAGGCACACATCTGTGCCAAGTTTTATGGGAATCGGTTGAAAACTGAGGAAGTAGTTCGCGACGCAAGATTTGCAACGGACCGACCGCCCGACCGCCCGACCGCCCGACCGACCGCCCGCCCGACCGACCGCCCGCCCGACCGTCCGCTGATTCCTATATACCCCCTTCAAACTTCGTTTGGCGGGGGTATAATAATTGTAAAAGTTCTGTAAAATGAGGTGTGTGGAAAGGAGGCATTTTGTTTTGAAATAATGAACTACATACTTTTCGGTGTCTGTCTTATTTGGTAATTACGGTCCTTCTTTTAACAGAAAATGTATCCACTCAACACCCCTAATGCAGGATCATGTCCCCGGAATGTTAGTATGTTCAACAGTTCATTTCATTATATATTATATCCTCAACAGAAGTACAAGGTAACAGTCCGGAGCTGCGCACAGACGACATTTCTCATCATGATTCGAACCAAGAATGCCCGGAGACGGTGCGCAGCTCCGGACTTCTACCACCTTTTACTTCTATAGTGTAGATCATATAACAAATGGGACTGTTAAACACACCACACTGTACATTCTGAGGAAATGACCCTGTACGAGGGGTGTAAAGTGGAGACTTGATATAATCATTTAATCTAACAGACATAGAAAATGTAGTCTCACATTCTTAACAAAATCTCCCCTTTCATCACACCTGATAACAGGACGGTGTATACATTCCAGAGACAACACGCTGTATGCAGTGTTTAGAGTGGGGACATTTGTTTTTTAAAGTGGGAACTTAATAAAATTATTGAATAAAAAAAATGATCACATCATCTACATGTCATGGAGTGTTCATGAGCCAGATTCTGCAAAGGTAGCCTAGTAATGTACTGGAATTTACGGTGAGCCCCGAAAAAAATTCAATTCAAAATCTAACGGTCAATAAAAATGTACTAGATGTTACCTTCCACTTTCAGTAGGGCCCTACTAAAGTAGTAAAACGGCGGATGCTCACGCGAGCCACTCCGGGCACTTCCACAGCGAGGCTCCGTAAGAGCGGCTGCCATGGCATTAGCCATTACATCTTTTTAGTCTCAGTCTTAACGAGTAAAACCATGTAGACTTCGACTCCTACTACCTTGTAAACATGATCTAGGTCTAGATAAGAGTCTCTAAAAGTTATAGGCCCTAGACCTAGACTATAATCCCTGATCTAGAGACTAGACCAGTTTAGATCTAACGTTAGTATTACTAGGCCCTACTAACCATGCTAACTAGTAAGATTAATAAGAGTCAGTTTCAGACGTCTCGACTCTTAGTCAATAACACTTCTTTAGGCACAAAGAGCATTCAGCAGAAGTGAGGTTGTTAAAAATTTTAAAATTAAACTAAAATAGAGTTCTAACGCGTTAGATGTAAGCACTGATTCATAGAATACGTACCAATTGTGGACAGAAGTGTAATAGACTGGGTGGGTGGCCGTGGTTCAGGTGTACGGTACCGGTGCAGGTGTGATGTATTGTAGTCTTGCGATAATTGCACGTCTATGTACAAGCACAAACTGGACCGTACGTACCGGCGCGGCACGTACAAAATGTACGTACGTACGCAATCTCATGCACAGAGTAAGACGGGAACTTTCATTCATCGAGCTTGCGCACGCAAGGCGAGAACTCGACGTACGCGGCCTTGATCGATGTAGCCTTTTGTCAAGGCCCTCTCGCTGTACGGTGAAGAGAGCCCAGCTGAGTGGGGTTGCGCGGCGCGCTCGGCTGGGCTCGCTTCGCTCGCCCATTACAGCGAGAGGGCCTTGACAAAAGGCTATGATCGATGGAGCTGCAGGTATCATCACGCACGTACAGTTATTGCAGTTTCTACTTATCGCAAGCTGGCGCTATTGTCCTTTGTGGAAAACACTCATTTCTGACTTTTTACAACTAACTGGGGACAATTTCTTGTAAAATTGTTGTTACATTACATATCACTCAAAAGGTTGAAAAAAGGATGAATTACGAGTGGGGACGTCCCCACTCCGCGTGTGTCCACACTTGTTGGGTTAAAAATACAAAAATGTCCCCACAGGTCGGTCCATACAGGCTCACACACACACACACAACACACACACACACACACACACACAAAGCCAATAGAAAGAAAGAAGAAAAAAAGGACACATATATTGTCCTCATGACTTACCAGCCCAGAATTTGTGATGTAAAAGTCATCTCCAGACAGCAAGCTTCCTGGGTTGGAGGTGAATGCCGCTGTCTGCCCCGGGACAACCTCAGCAGCTGTGTACAGACAGACAGACGTACGGACAGACAGTTACTACAGACACTAAGTACATGTAATTACTGGTGAAGCCAGTGGATAATAGGGTATAACTACAGATTTGCTTCATAGAGAAGGATTGGAATAGAGGTCATTGTAATATACTTAGTGTATAAAATTAGGGGGTTGCAAACTAGGCTAAACTTCAAAGATGACCGTAACGTACCTTACCTTGATTGTACTATCTTGGAGTTCACCAAAACAGAGGGAATCAACAGTATTATTACTAGTAGTATCCATAATTGTCATTGTCACTATTGTTGTAGTGTAGTAGTAGTAGCAGCAACAGCAGCAGCACTGGCAGCAAGAATAAATAGTACTGGTAGTAACAATTGTAAAAGCATAACCACTGCAACTTTTGTTACTACTTCTATGACACTAATAGGACCAATATGATGTGGCACAAAAATCAAAATCAGTACATGATTTTGATAATCCATCAGGCACACAAACATAATGCACAAACTAAATGCCATCTCTTATGGAGAATGATACAGAATTAGAAGTTATTTGACGGTCCTTACACAATGATTAGTAGATTTAGCTCTGATGCAGCTACTGCACTCATCTCATAAAAGAGTCGTGAATCAATCCAATAGTGTCATACTCACAGGTGTTGGTAAGGTGGAAGGCAAAGTTGTATTTCTTGATGATGCGCAGCATGCCCATGTAACCGTTCCAGGTGTCGTGGGAGGAAAACAGGTCTGCGTTGCCTGGCAACAGCCTGATGAGGGCGGAGCAGTGGCCATCTCCCATCATGCTCTCTTTGCCCTCTTTATTGAGGGCGCTCTCAAGGTCCTCCAGATCGCCTCCTATTTGGAATAGCCTGGAAGGGAGGCAGGACGAATCGAAACTTAGTTACTCTCTCTACTCATTAGAAAGGAAATGAGAAATGAGCTGGACAGTATGGGATAGTAATACTATGTTAATGAATGACTATGATGTTAACCCGTTGAGGACGGGCTGATTTGCT
Source organism: Diadema antillarum (assembly GCF_040938485.1). Classification (NCBI taxonomy): domain Eukaryota; kingdom Metazoa; phylum Echinodermata; class Echinoidea; order Diadematoida; family Diadematidae; genus Diadema; species Diadema antillarum. The sequence continues at coordinate 460,872 of NW_027271593.1, forward strand.
ACAACACCCATTTCCCATAGACACCAGCCCGAGTATACTCGGAACTCATTTTCAACAGGTTAAAAGTATTTCAATTAAACAAAATGCAGCCAGTCCCATGAGGCAGATAATGTCTTTTTCTTGCTCAATGATTGATGATATGTTTCCTTTTTACTCTTTCCTTCTACAGTTTCCAGAAGAATTGGAAGTGAAAACTACGAGTAATCTCAGTCTAGTCTCTAGAGTAAGGCCAAATATGGAGTAAAGTGACACACAGGCAGTTTGAATTGTAGGATTTTTTCTGCCTTTTTCAATCTTAAATGCATTTCCTGCAACATACAATAAGTACCCATTTCTGTGTCAGCAGACCTCTATTTCAGAGTGTCAGAATTTGCTTTTAAAATAAAGTACAGGTGTAGTTATAGCCTGCACAAATAACTGTAATACATTACAGGAGACTCATTTAACCAGTTACACGATGAGAACATAAGTGAAAATATTACGCACAGAAATCCAAATGGGTTGAGGTCTATTCTAGGCTGGTCTGCTCTTCCATTGTAACCATCCTCAAGTCCAGACAGTTGAAGCAGTAACAAGTTCAGCTGTAGTGACCAGAGAAGAAATGTTAACATCGTAAATGGTATAGAGCCTGAAGTAAATGCCCACTTGAAACTTGCATAAGACAGGGCTGCACACGAACTCATTTTTCTACTGGTCTAACCTGTCTGTCGGACCAGTAAGTACCCAGTATTTCCTTTTTTTACTGGCCCATTCCTAGATAAAGTTATGGTCCGACACTGATTTTCACGGGTCCAAGGACCATTGGACCAGTGCCAGTGTGTGATGTTGCAGAAGAGATGACTATATCATTCCCTTCTTGATTTCTTTGTTTCTAAAGCAATGAAATGAATCATCCCCACACTAGCACCACCTGTGAATTCTACCATGTTGAGCTCACTGTCATGAACTCACACATGCAGTATAAAAACTGCACAAAATGAAATTTTGTGCTAAGATATTCAACTAGCCTGTAATTGGGAATACACTATTATACAAGCGAAATATATAAAGAGATCAAGAGAAATGACACAACAGCCAAAAGCAAAGAAACAAACAAAATAACAAACAAACATAACAAAAGATAAAAATAATGTAGGACTAATATAGGGGTTATTAAATTTTGTACCTCAACATCAAGTAGTGATACAAGACAGTGTATTGTACAACCAAAACATAATAAACATATTCTGTTACTGAACATGTAGCTACATTGTACATACAGCAGTTTTGCATCACACTGTAGGCAGTTAGGTATGAAGTTTTCAACTCAGAGATGGCTTCACTAGATACATCTTTTTTTCTTTTTTTTTTAAACAGTTTTCTTTCAATGGATATTCTCTACGTGACTTCCAGTTTATCCAAAGCAGGGCAGCCAACATTCATCCCTCAAAATCAGGAAGATTCCAGAGATAAATCTGTCTAAAGATACTTGTGTAATTCATAAATCTCAATAAGTAAGATAATTCATGAATTAGAGAGATTCTTTCTTTTATCTAGACATGAAGAGGTATTGAAGTTTTCAGTGAGCCTCCTGCAGAATCAGGCAGATAAGTGCCTAATGTTTGCTTCATACTCTTCTTCCTCTCACTATTCCTTTTGAATTTTTCCCCTTTCCTAATCAATAGGACCAATGCTAAGTGTTTTCCTAATTTGTGATCACATGAATGGTTTCTCCCCATGTTATTGTTTTCTGAGAGAGAAGCGAGAGAGATAACAAATGGATAGAACAAGTGGAAGAGAGTGAGATATGAGGGGGACAGAAGAAAGGTAGAAACAAGAGAGTACTTTAGTATGGTGGGAATGGGGACAAGTTTTTCTTGAGGGGATGGGGTACGACTTAGTGGATATGAGGTAGCTTCTGCATACCTGGTGGAAGTAAGGGTCATCAGGCTTGAGGTCAATCTGGGTCTGCATCCATTCCAGATTCTTGACCAGAAAGTCATGCAGCTTTTGGCAGAACGTTGTCATGCTCTCACAGTACTCATTGATGGTGTTCATCCAGTTCATGAAGATGAAGGGGGCGGAGGCATGCCCCTCTACCACCCCAGCGGCGTAGGCCTGGATGGCATCCGGATAGGATCCATTTGTTGTCACAGTGAGATGTGCCCATCTGAGGGAAGGAAAAGGATTATGACATGAGTACTAGTAGCTAATTACTACTGTTGAATTTTTCAAATATAATTTGCTCAATATTACTTCTAACATCCTTTGGCCTATTGCGACAAATCATAAAGTTGAACATTTAAGATGTGTCACAATGTCACAAGTATCTACAAATGCTTACAGCTGAAAATGTGATTTCCACTCAGATAATTACCATTAAAGGCAATTTGTCAATCATTTTGCAATTGCCATTTAATTTGGCATTATACAACATGAAACATACCTATTATCTTCAATTTACTGAAGTCATAGCAGAGAAAACTGTTCAATTACTCACAGAAAATATGCATTAAAATATGGAAGGCAGCTTCATCTCACAGTGTTACCTACAGCAAACAAGGATGATGAAGCTAGTGTTCTCTCGTTACCCTGTTTTGTTGACGGTCTCTGTAAAGTTGGCCCAGGCGACAGCATCTGGCACCCGCCCCTTGACAATGCTGAAGGAAGCCGTGGAAGCGTTGTATGTCACAGATGCAACCATGTCGTAGGAGAGACCGTTAAGTTCTTTCTCTAGGATCTTGCTGTGACCATACTGGGCCAGAGATAGGCCCAGCACCATGGCAAGGAGGAATTGCATAACTTGCATCCTGATACCTGTGTCCTAGATGCTGTTTGGATGAGATGCAGAGGGCCAGATTGTCAGTCACATGATTTACAATACAATGCTCATAGTTTATAGTGTCACATAGTCTGTTTAGCCCAGTTCATTCTTTAATTCCATAAAATAATGCAGAAGGTATATAAATTCAAACAATTATACAATTCTTTATATTTGATTGGTCTTAATTTGGAGCAATAAAGGAGTCCATGCAAGTTGGTATGGAAGAAATGAATGGTTATGAGTACCGGTAAGTAACCACAGGACCGAAATACAAGTACACACTGTATGTACAATGTACGTCATGTGAACTCGCAGTCACTACATGATAAATTTGATTTACTTCAATTACGTCTGAACTTCTGATATCGACATCACAACACAATGTGTTTGTGAAATTGAGATTGCATTGAACTTGGGAGAGGGGGTTCAAAACTGAATTCATAACTGATCTCTGACGAATTGGAAGTCATATGGTTGAAAGTTCTCCCAAAAAGACTTCCACAATCTGTTTCGATCATTGTGATCACGGCTTTCTATCATCCTCCTTATGTCCCCACAGCTGACAACCTGATCGACGATTTTTTTTAAATCCATGGACCTTGTTTTGTCTAAGCACCCAAATGCTGGTTTTATCCTACAGGGGGACTTCAACGAAGTTGACGTCACACCGATGACTGCCAGTAATGGATTTGCCAATGGTAAAATGAGTACACTAAAGTTGAGTTGTTATGACAAACCAACATGGGCTCATCAAACACTGGATAAATTGTGAGTGACATTGGCCATCTTAATATGACACCATTGATACTACCCCCACTAGGCATCAGTGATCATGCAACGGTTATGCAATCCTAACCCCATCGAGTATTACATGGACAACGTGACCTATGCCAGACAGTGCCATGTATTAATTCGGTCAGAAGCTAAGTGACTGCGATTGGTTTCATGTTCATGATGCTACTTGACGCTAAATGTGAGACATTCTATTTAATCCTCCTGCCCTGCCCCTGATCGACACACAATACCAACATGAACAGTAAAAACGCATGACAATGACAAACCTTGGATCACATCCAAATTCAACTGGACTTGATCAAGCAACAACAGAAAGCATTCGCTGTTGGCAAAGCTGCAGGCTGGAGGCAGTTAAGGAACAAGTTAGCTTGATGCACAACCTCAGCAAGGTCTTCATTTTGTGGTGACTGAGTACAAGCAATGAAGAAGACAAAGCCCCTCCTAGTGGCACTCGGGTATAGTGATAACTAAAAGTTAAAGAGCTTGAAGTGAGCGAATCCAATGGAGGGCTTGCCACCTTGCCCTTGGACTTCTGTGTGGTAATTACAGACATGCTCTGGAAGCTCTGTGTCTTCCAACCGACTCTAGATATCAGACAGGAAAAGCTGGCTCTCAAATTGGGTAGAGGTTTGACCAAAACACTGCAGTCACCCTTTCAAAATGATCAATACAAATGAAGTTTCATAACCTAGAACTATTTAAACAATGGAAAGAAAACCACGCTCTGGAAAAGAGTTCACCGAGAAAAAGAGACTTTAAAATTTAAAGTCTAAAGTGCTCTATCCTCACCAAGCTGTGCTCAGCGCATTTCAGACAAAACGGGAAGTATAACTCGGATGGTACCTACAATGAAGGGACCATCAGGTTAAGTTGATATTTTGCCCACTCTATTTAAGTAAATCCTTAAACGCTGACTACTGAGAAAGTAGCATCATCTCTTCAATGTGTAGAGGGTTTTTAAGAAATGAAAAGGAGCCATTTAAATGTGTACCAGTACTCTGAAATAAAGTGTTGTAGAATAAAACTGCATAAAAAAGGATAGTGCATGTGTTCCGCTGCAAGGCTCTGATGTTACAAATACCTACCTATGGATACCTATGGAAGATTCTGAATGCAGGCTGAGCCTCTGTAGTCAGATTCAGGTTTTAGTCCTTAAGATGAGCTGGGTCATGACTAGGTGGGATGGCGTCGAACTTAAATTTTATGGGTTCATTGTCTCAGAATTTGTCCAAACCAACTTCAAAACTGAAGACACTGGGTGCATCTATTAAATTTTTTGTTTTTATACTATTCCATGGTTTCCTGATACGCATGTAAAATGAGTTTCTTCTTGTAGTGGTATGTGATCGAAAAATACACAAGTGTATAACTTTTTACTACGTCCTCTTGTGCATTTTTTTATCACAAATAAACAAACATAATTTGCCGCACACACTCAACAATTACCAGCATGCTTGCAAGCACATACTTTTGTCACTTACAACTTCAAACAATCACTTCCTTGTGTACGTACTCACATACACATCTGCATCCGACTTGACCACTGTTGACAGCTGAAAGAGACTGCAGCTACTCATTCCCCATTCACAAAAATAGTTGCCATTTTTGTGCTATAAATTCAAGAGTCTGTGTGGACCATATTTCTTGACGTTCGAGGTGCATGCATGTAAAACAAATACAAGGGTTGTAGTGTATGGTCTTCTACTTGTGCAATGGAACAAGATTTCGCAAACGGTGAAAGGTGAAGCCCAGTGTGACAATGAAGTGCACTTTTCAACTTGGCTTTGTTGAAAAGAATGCCTCTATCTTTTACCATCGGCATCACACTTGTGACCATCATGACCATTTGTATCACCTATTACCTAATCATCATTATCATCATGATCATGGTCACCATCTGATCTAAAATTTCAGTCAAGACAAATTTAATAATTAAACACTGTCACTCGACGATACCAGAACATTAACAGCATCATTTTCTTTAAGCACCGACACCAATCACATCATGTTTTACTGGAGTTTTATTGGCAATCAGCATAATAGTCTTACATCTAAACTTTAATGTTCAATTAATCTTCTCAGATGGAAAATGAGCAAAAACGAACAAACAAACAAACAAATAATAAAGGCAATATATAAACTATAGGACAGAAGTTTTTACACTTAGATCTAATTAGATCTAATGTAGGCATCAAAAAGGCTTACACCGCACTGATCGGTCACTGACTAAGTAACAAACAGTCATCAGCCATCAGGAGACATGTCATGAGCAAATGAGACCTGGCGAGAATCAGCTAAGTGCCTAAAGGTTGGCGATTTTCTTGGTGGGAAAAGACGTGCATTGAAAGCCATGCAAAACAATAGGATTAGGAGACAATGCACTGCCACTGGATATCTCTCCAGTTTCTAGTCGGTAGATAAGAACATTGTTATGTTGGTAAACTGCATCTTCATGTAGGTCTGAGTCTTACCTGGATAACAGATTCTTGTTCTTGTTGGTCACTGATCAGAATTTAAAGCTGTTGTTTACAGCCGACTGACAGCAGTGGTGGCAGTGCAGTGGGCCAGTGTGTGTCTCTGTAATAGGATCTCTCTTTGACTGTAGGCCTACTCGCGAGCCGAGCGAGCGATATGATAAACGCTGTGTAGGATCACAGGCCAGAGGTGGATCGCTCCTTACCACGTGATCTTTCAAGAATCACACGACAGTGGGTTTTTGTGCGTGTGTTTGTTTTTTGTGTTTGTTTGTTTGTTCGATTGATTACCCACGCCGATGAAAATCGGCAGGGGGTTATGTAAAGGGTTCCGTATGTTTGTTTGTTTGTTTGTTTGTTTGTTTGTTTGTTTTTTTGTTTGTTTTTTTGTTTGTTTGTTTGTTTGTTTGTTTGTTTGTTTGTTTGTTTGTATGTTTGTTTGTTTGTTTGTTTGTTTGTTTGTTTGTTTGTGTACAAGATAACAAGAGAACGGGTAAACGGATTTGCACGAAATGTTCAGGGAATGTTTGGATAATGACAGGAAAGAATCGATTAGATTTTGGTGATAATCGGTTGACCCTTGCAAATTCTGTGTGACCTTGAAGTTTTGACCCCATGGTATAGTGACCATTCCGAAAATTTCCCGTTTCTCACTTTGCGATTTTACGCTACCATACGAAGACATAAACTCCCCAACGATCCGACTTCGCTGCTCAAATGTTCGTAAGAATTCCGAAATTTACGTTTAGGCCTATTTGAGGGACTATGTCCTTCTAGATTTATGAAAGTTCGTTCTCCGTCATCACAAACTGGCCCGTATTTTGATGATTTTTCAAATTAACATTGATTGTTTTTTTCGTTGGAGGAGCATTTTGCTCGGTCGCAGTCACACTGCACGATATGCGTGCTCAATGTCAATGCGTGTGCAAGGCCGCTGAAAATGCATCGCGCTCTACACTGTTGGTGCAAAATTGCACCGGGGACGTTGCCGCGCTCGTTGGTGGCCGAATACTGGTGCAGTAGACATTTGCATTCAACCCTTGCATTGAATAATTCCCGTAGACACTAATCATAGGGGTAATTGCCTAGGGGGTACGTAAATTTTGTTTTTCTTTTTTGCTTTTGTGGATACCATCAAAGATCGTACACTCATACGACCTTTGATATTTGATGATTTTTCAAATTAACATTGATTGTTTTTTTCGTTGGAGGAGCATTTTGCTCGGTCGCAGTCACACTGCACGATAAGCGTGCTCAATGTCAATGCGTGTGCAAGGCCGCTGAAAATGCATCGCGCTCTACACTGTTGGTGCAAAATTGCACCGGGGACGTTGCGGCGCTCGTTGGTGGCCGAATACTGGTGCAGTAGACATTTGCATTCAACCCTTGCATTGAATAATTCCCGTAGACACTAATCATAGGGGTAATTGCCTAGGGGGTACGTAAATTTTGTTTTTCTTTTTTGCTTTTGTGGATACCATCAAAGATCGTACACTCATACGACCTTTGATATTTGATGATTTTTCAAATTAACATTGATTGTTTTTTTCGTTGGAGGAGCATTTTGCTCGGTCGCAGTCACACTGCACGATATGCGTGCTCAATGTCAATGCGTGTGCAAGGCCGCTGAAAATGCATCGCGCTCTACACTGTTGGTGCAAAATTGCACCGGGGACGTTGCGGCGCTCGTTGGTGGCCGAATACTGCTGCAGTAGACATTTGCATTCAACCCTTGCATTGAATAATTCCCGTAGACACTAATCATAGGGGTAATTGCCTAGGGGGTACGTAAATTTTGTTTTTCTTTTTTGCTTTTGTGGATACCATCAAAGATCGTACACTCATACGACCTTTGATATCATCACACTCTCGGCTTGCTATAATCAAAATATCCCGCAAGAAAACGGCGTGTTTCTCGATTTTTAGCGCTTTTTCCGCGACCCGTCGCGTAGACAATACTCTTAAAACTGGACTTAATTCGCGCGCGCTTGGAAAAGTTCCGATTCTGCACTTTTGACGGTGGAATTTGGGATTTTCGATGGATTTTTGGAGGAGACTTAAGGACTTTCCTGTACGTGAATGAGTGTTAATACCGTATGTGTAATTATGTGATTTGCGTGTGATGTGACTGTAGAACCAAAGATCGTACACTTCAGTGTACGATCTTTGGTAGAACTCACTGGCTGGTGATAAAGCACACTGGCAATTAAGTGGCCGAATTCTGGTAGATGACCGAATGCACATTATGTTTACCCCGACTTTGTACTTAGGCGTGGGTCTGCCGCCTTTGACGGCCCCTCTCTAGTTTTTTTTTTTTTTTTTTTTTTTTTGGGGGGGGGGGGGGGGGGGGGGCTTGCAGGTGAGTTGAGTAACAAAATTTAGTATAAAGTAGGCCTATTGAAAACGTCACTATTGAACTTGAGATTTCCTTTTTTTATGTTGTTATGTATTGGTTTCGGGATCCTCTACGTGACATAATAATTATCGACCTTTCATTGAATAATTACGGCAATTATCATATCATTCCAAAATAATATTGGCCACGTTCAAGAAGTTTTTAAATTTCAAAAGCTGTAGGCCTATAGACCCATCTATTCTTATGAGGTGACAGATAGGCATTATGTCATAATAACATTATTTTACATTACATGTATTTCTATTTCTGTTTCGACCGCGTCTAATAAATACTCAGACATAGGTGTACTCTACCAACGTCATGTTGCTTCCTCAAAGCAGTGGTGGCGGATCCAGAGGGGGTGCACCGGGCGCGCGCCCCCTCTTTATTTGTTGCTAAAACAAGGGAAAAAAAAAAACTAAAGATGAAACCTGGAAGTAGCACCAGAAATATCGTTTGCGCCCCCTCCTTTACGGAATTCGTGGATCCGCCCCTGCCTCAAAGTATAATTAGAGCAAATATATACTATGGAGGGGAATGAAACTGCATGGGATAATATGGGACTCTGTCCGGGACGCGCCCGGGACTCGATCTAGGCCTCTCAGTGGCAAGGATCAAATTAAGATTTAAGGCAACATTTTAACATTCAAGGCCAGATATAAATATACTATATTGAGGTAACTACCTGCACGGTATATTTACATAATCAACGAAGAGGAGAGTAACCTTGCAGATCTCTGCCACACCCGGTCGGTTAATTCTCCCGAATGACCGTTATGAAAGTATAGGAAGCATAGGCCTGGGTAAATAAGACCTTATTCAAGTTCAAGTTCAGGTTCAAGTTCATATTTATTCGTTTTTTCCACAATATACAAACATAAATCTCACTTTCTTGAGTGACCAAAACAATGCATACAATTGTACAGAGAAGACAACAATAATAGAAAAAAAAACTAACCGTATTATATAGCGATACATTGCAATAGTTGCTAAGATAACGAAAGTGAAATACAAGGTGTAGTCACAGATATATGCATGCACTGTGTGAAAAAACGGAGGGGCCCACTAAAAAGACAGAGCTTGTTGAGTGTGGGCCCCGGTTTGTATTAAAAGCCCGATGCAAAAATTGAATTGAAAACAACAACAAATCGGCATAAAAAGTTTGTCACAAAAAGTTTGGCAGCCGCCACTAAGAGACAGACGAACAAACAGTTATACATAAAACAACAACAAACAGAGTAATGAGCATAAAACAGGACCGGAACAGCAACAAGACTACTTGTAAAAAAAACTGACTAGACAACACAAGAGGAAACAAGACTTATATACCGTGATAAAGAGGTAACAGAAAGACAGGAATATGCAACAAAGACAACGATCCTCGAAGGTTTGAGGAAGAAAGAGTATAATAGAAGGAAAAGAAGAAGAAAAAAGAATATAGAACAAACTCTTCAACTGTGAAGTATAGTTAAAGAAGATCTTATAGTTAAGGCTTAAGCAATTTAACAAAAATAAAGAGAACGGCAATGCAGATATTACGGACGAGTAAAGTAAGCCTATAAACTAATCTGATTCTGCGAGTCATCATTATGAGATTGTAAAAGAAAAGACTTTAATCTCCTTTTAAATGAGAATATAAGGAGCAGATTTTAAATCATAATTCAGGGAATTCCAATAATTTGGTCCAGTGTAAATAAATGTATTCTTTGATAGAATATCGTTCGAAGAAGTGGTAAATGAAACTCGTTAGAGCGTCGGGTTGGGTAATTATGGAATGATTGATTATACAGAGCGTATCAAAAACAAACAAAATAAAAACAAAGCCAATCCAACTTTTGAGGGCTACCATTTCCTAATTGTCAGCTATGGAGAGTGCAATGTTGATTGTAAGGAAAGGCAAACTTTTCTTCTTTCCATTGACACGGTTGTATCTATTGACAAATATCATGCATGACTGGGCACGTGAACTTTAAATTAAATTACCGTTAATACATTGATTTCTATCATAATCCTATATGAAAAATATGAACTCAGAAAAGTGTTTACGTTCCTTTTTGCCAAGTGTATTATCCCCATGTTCATTCGATAAATCCTGAGTGACGAATAACATGACCTGCAGTGTCAACCATGACCCTTAGTACTGGACACTTTCAATAACAATCAATACTCGCTCGTGGTTGGTGAATGTCCATCAAAACTAGAACAATGTGGGTCATCTTGGATAGCCTGGAAGACACGTGCCACAGATCCGGAAGTATAGACCTGCTGAGGTCAGACTGTCGGTGGGCTAAAGCAGATTCAAAGTTCATTCTGATAACATTACCCAGTGGCAGAATAATTATTTCAATTTCAATTTCAATTTATTTTCGTATTTCTCGATGGAAAATACATGGTATATAACAAAATAAAATACAGAATGTCCAGCTTGGATATATACATGAAGAAATAGGAATACAAAAGTAATACATAACGGTCGATGTGTCATTTTCAATCAAAGTAAAGGATGCGAAGAGAAATACGATGGAACCTACTAAAAAGCAAAGCTTGTTGAGTGTAGGTCCCAACAAAAGCCTAGTAAGGGGAACAGGATGAGGAGCACGGGTACAATTAAGACCAAAAGTAATGATAAACAAAAGAGAATGACTATTACTCGGGGCTCAGAAGATTCTTCTCACATGCATTTATGTGTGTGATAAAATGAGAACAAGTAACCACATGCTGCACACTATAGCAGTTGCTCTCATAGCAATTTAGACATGGGAGTGACAATGACGTGAATACTTAAGTACTATTAGGGTTTAAACATTCCGGCTTCCATAGACACGGGGAAAGATTAAAAAAATGGAGAACATGAATCAATTGCAATTCCTATATGTGATATACCAGCCAGCTGCAATGATGCATAAAAGGAAGGAAAAAAGAAAGGAGGGGAAACTATGCGACACGACCAAGGTCTTACTAGAAGTGGAAGGAAAAACACCGATGGGAAGGAATTTGAGAGAGCATGCAACTGAAATGCATATGCATGAGTCTGTTCACATGGCAACAACCGAGTAGTATAACAGAGCAGCTATCAGCATAATAAAAAGGAATTTTAGTGCACTTGTGTGTTGTAGCTATTCAATACATGCTGTCTGAGTTTACGCTTAAAGGATGATAATGACAAGCAGCTTTTAACCTCTGTTGGGAGATCATTCCAATATTTAGGACCTGTATACATAATTGTGTTTTTAGCGAAAACTGTTCGAGTTCGTGGAAGGTGATAAGCGTCACTCTGGCGAGTTGGATAGTGGTGGACAGAATTGTTTCTTATGAACATCTGTAAAAAGACACCAGGAAGATCTTTTGAGGAAAGTTTATACATAAAAATACCTAAATTATAACCAAACAAATCTATCAGTTTTAAAATCTTATTTTTCTGAAATAAGGCGTTAGTGTGAGATAAATACCCAGCATGGTTAATAATTCTGATCGCTCGCTTTTGAAGAAGAAAAAGTGAATCCAGTAAGTATTTAGATGCGTTACCCCACGCAAGAATTCCATAATTAAGATATGGGGAAATCATGGTTGAATATACAACCTGCAAGATATGGTTGGGCAAAAAATGTTTCAGTTTGTTTAGGATTCCTGTATTTCGTGACAAAATTTTGCATAAAAAATTAAAGTGAGTTTTCCAGGAAAGGTCACTATCGATGTAAAGTCCTAAAAACTTTGTACTATCTACTCGGGTTAAGTTAATATCATTAATCTTAACATCAGGAATAACTTGCAAGGAATTGCTAAATAACATATAATGTGTTTTATCAACATTTAATGATAACTTGTTAGCGTAAATCCAGGACTGAACAGATTTCAATTCATTATTCATTATACTTACGAGGGTATTGGGATTGCGGTGAGATAGAAATAAATTTGTATCATCAGCGAAACAAATAAAAGAAAGAATCTGTGACGAATTTTGGAGATCGTTGATGTACAGGATGAATAAAAGTGGGCCAAGAAGAGAACCCTGGGGGACACCGCAAGAAGTTGACGTCATACCTGACTCATAGCCATTTATATAAACAAATTGTTTTCTGTTTGTGAGATAGTCTTTAAACCACTCTAAAGCCCTCCCACGGATACCGTAATGGCTTAACTTATAATGCAAAATTTGATGGTCAATGGTATCAAAAGCCTTCGAAAAATCGAGAAAAACACCGATGGTGTGGGAAGCATCATCTAAAGCATGAGCTACTTTATCAATGAAGGCTAATAATGCGTGAGTTGTGCTATGCTGTTTTCTGAATCCAAATTGGAAATTAGAAAGAATATTGCAATTAACAAGAAATCTAAGAGTTCGTTTATAAACAAGCCTTTCAAGAATTTTTGAGACTGAGGTTAAGAGAGATATCGGGCGATAATTGCTCACAAATTCTTTTGGACCCTTTTTGTATATGGGAACAACTCGAGCGATTTTCATATTATCTGGGACTTTGCCACTAGATAAAGATTGATTGAAAATATAAGTGAGTGGAGAAATTATTTCATTTATTATATTCTTCAGAAGAAAAGCCGAAATACCATCATTACCTATACTTTTCTTAATATTTAGGTTATCAACAACTTCTTTGATTTCTTCTTCAACAATAGGAATGAAAAACATGGTTTGTACATTCCTGTCTTTTAAAAAAGAATGAAAAGTTGTCTGGGTATTTGGTATTTTGCTAGCAAGATCAGGTCCTAAGTTAACAAAGTAATCATTGAATACATCGGCCATTTCCTGTGGATCATCAACTTGATGACCGTCATTCAAAATATGAGTAGGGGAATTTGTAACAGTGCTAGATTTCAAAGCTGTGTTTATCACCCTCCACGTACTCTTAATGTCGAACTTGCATTTTTCAAACTGATTTGCAAAATGCAGTTGCTTGGCTAAGCGCAACGAAGAAGTAAGTACATTGCGGTAACGAATATAACGGGATTTGGTTACATCATTCGGAGATTTTCGGTATCTGTAAAACAATTTATTCTTCCTATTGATAGACCTAAGTAGGGACTTTGAAATCCATGGTTGTTTTGGTACTCTCTTATAATTTGATCTGAATCGTCTAAATAAGGGTATATAAACATTACACATATTTATAAGGATGTTCATAAAAACATCAAAGGACGAATTTACATTTCTTTGGTTATAAACAGAGGACCAATCAACTGACCTCAATCCCTCTCTAAGTCTATCAAGATTACATTCGGACATATCACGAGAACCTGAATTAAGGGTTGGCATTTTCCTAATAGAAAACTGTGGTACAAGCGCATATATCGGGAAATGATCGGTGATATCAGAAACTACAATACCAGAAGTAACATCAGTAAAAACATTATTAACGAATATATTATCAATGAGAGTAGAAGTAGCATCAGATATCCGAGTAGGTTTCCTGATAAGAGGAATGAAGGATTTTGACAACATGAAATTAACTTCGGAAAATCTTGACTGCATAAAGCGTCATTACAATTTAAAAGATTTATATTAAAATCACCCATAATGAAGCATGTCTTAGTATCAAAATAATCATTAGAGAGAAGATTGTGAAACCGCTCAGTGAATTCATTAAGGTTGGAATGCGGAGGTCTATAAATTTCCCCAAAAATGATATTCCCCTTAGTAGGGGTCATGACCTCAATAAAAATACTCTCAAGGCATTCAGACATGATACAATATTCATTTAACAGTTTATGGTTTAAATTTTGCGTGACGTAAAAACCAACACCACCACCTCTTTTAGTAATCCTGTTGTTGGTAACTAATTTAAAACCGTCTATGGTAAATAGAGAAGAAGGTGACGTTTCCTTGAGCCAAGTTTCACTGAGACCAATTATGCTGTGTTTAAATTGTAATTCGTTGAGAAATACAAGTAATTTATCAAAATTTTTATTAAGGCTTCTTATATTGAAATGTGAAACAAAAAGCTCATTAGAGTGTGAATGGGAAAGTGTAATCATTTCTTTTTCCAAGTGATAGTGAGAAAGTTGGCCTTCATTTCGAGAAGACGCATCATTAGCGTCAAAATCAAGCTTCAGATCTTGGGTTTCTGTGTTTAAAGAAGTAACAAAATCGGAGTCTTCACCTTCTTCTCTATCATAAGAATGTAAGAGGGAATTCTGTGCAGCTGGCTGATAATCATTTACATCACTATCTATAACAGAAGAAGAAATAGCGTTTATGAACTCATCCATATTCAGAAGTGCACAAACACGAGTTGAATAACGAGTTGTTTACCGGAAATACATGTTCATGACTTAGATTACCGTATGTCTCTTGGAAACGAGTTACAAAAACAACATTCAGTTGGTAAGCATATGCATACCACACTGCGTTCACATGAGGTAATGACCTTGCAGTTGGTAATAACTGGAATGCACAGTGAATAATGAAACCGTGTTCTCTAGGGATGGACAAATACAAAATGTCGAGGGACAGACGGATAATAAAGGAAAATTCCGTGTGACACACAGGTGAGAAGAAAGCGTCATGAGTGATCTGTGTCACAAACACAAGAAGACGCGGAGTAAGGAGAAATGTACAAGCTCTTATGTGGCATAAGATTGTAGTAGAAAAAGCAGGTGGATAGATTTGTCTGAACATATCAAGCACAAACGAGGACATAAAGCTTTTTTCAAGAATAAAGTTCAGAGTGAGTTTTTTTGAAGTCATGTTATGGGTGTGCGGAAAATTGCAATCAGAGAACATGTATAACAACGACAACGATATGAAGATTTGGCTACAATAGTTTGCAGACATGTGGTTTAGCATAAAGCCGAGCGAGAAGACCTGGGATGCATGCATGGACAATGATTTCTGGTTGGCATAATTATTAAGAGGTTGCAAAGTAAGAATTGACTGATACGCATTCTTAAAGAAAAGTAGATCCAAAATTATGTACAAAAACAACAATGGCTCTAGCTTTGAGCAGATTAGTATACAAAATACGCAATCAAGAAAAGGCTCAGGACAAACAGTTTCGTAAACCGGGTTCCGCGGTTTTACGGCCACCCACCCTACCCTCCAGTCCCATTATAAATGCCAATTAAGCCATAATAATGGCTAGGAAGTTGGAGTTTTGACTAATAGAAAAAGGGATTCGGCTGAAATAAGGCTACGAAAATACAGACATAAGGAGAGGAGTCGAGACTCCTATATCAGAAAAGAAGTTGTAACATAGTTAAAAGAGGTGAAAACCTTGCAGACATTCTGAGGCGACTGAGGTTTGATATGTGACTTTGGAAAGGCCGTAACTATCCATCAACCACTGACATCAACACACTCAATACCTAGCAGGCATTCTGGGGGACTATTAAGCTTGGCTCTGTGACATTAGAAAGGCCGTAACTATACATCAACACACTCAACACACAGAAGAACAGTGTGTTAAAAGATCCAACTGTATCAGCTTGACAATGTAACGGATATAGTAATTTTATGGCACTTCGTGATAGTCAAAATGATACACGACAGTAGAGAGTTGAAAAACTTCATCGTCGCACAGTATTGCTCATCAGAGGCGATACTGTTGGAAATAATCAGTTAACGGTGTTCTTACTTACAGTAAATGGATAAGGGGTTACAAACTAAGGATGCTAGCACAAATCAAGATCTTCGCTAAAACCGAAAGGTGTCTATTAAAGGTATCTATTAAAGTATTTTAGGTAAATTAGATCAAAAGAGAAAAGATTCACATGAGCAAAAGGTTAATCCTCATACAGGTTCCATCTGGAGGTACCCTTTTCCTTCCAGTGTAGCAGCACATTACAGCCGACAACTGAGATTTTCGTAGAGACGTGCTTCTCTTTGCGCAGATTGTAGGCAGCTTTAGCCAGGACGCTCCTTCTGGCTTTCAAAGCTGGGGGGAGGTCTGTGCGGACTGTGATCCTACGCGGGTTCTGGTCCGCGGTGGCGGCGTGAGATCCTTGTGGTCGTCGCTGGCGTTGACGGTCTTCGAATGCGGTCAGGATTTCGTTGCGATCTCTCATGTACACAAACTTGGCAATGATAGCGCGAGGAGCTGAGTCATGGGACGGACCTCCGCTGGCCTGGTTCGCAGCATTGTCACGGCGTGGGAGGCGGTGGGCATTAACCAGGGCAATGTTGTCAGCGTCCCCAATCCCAAGATAGGAGAAGGTATCCCGAAGGACGTCGTCAACGTGCTCATCCTGGGTTTCAGCAACACCATAGAAGAGAAGATTTGTACGTCTACCGTGGATCTCCATGAGTGTCAGCTTTTCCTGTAGCCTGTTGACTTCCTCCGCCATCTTTTTTTCCATTTCTGGGATTTTTCTTTGCTCCAGCTCCGTAATCTTATCTGAGTTCATTGTGACAGAATCCTCAAGGTCGGAGATCTTTTTGTTGATAGAGGCCACTTCACTGGACAACGAATCGAATTTATATAAAGGTCACGAATCGAAATTATATAAAGGTCATCAATGTCATTGGCGACTTGCATGAAGCGTTCAGAATTCCAAACATATAATTTATAGAAGGATTTTTTTGATTTTCATTTCATTTCATTTATTTATTTCAACACGGCACATGATTCAGCCAGACGGCTGTTCTTCCTCATATCCGTGCATCATGAGGTAAAAATGACATACTTTTTTTTTTCAAAACATATACACATGTTCATGAAACATATATACAAAATACAATTAGATGAAACAAATCAGAACAAAAGTAGAAAAAAATATTTACATAAAAAAAATGAATACATGCTTGGTTTACTTGAAAAAAAAAAAGATGGGGAATGGGTACAATATCACTGTGGTGTCAGATACAAATTCAAACTCCGTCTATAACCGCTAAAAATTGTTTGCTGTTTTACGCATGTTGGCAATGTATTCCATAATTTTGGACCTTGATAACTAAAACTCCTTTGCCTAAAGCAGGTTTTGATATATGGTAACTTGAATATCAGCGTTGTATTCCTTAAATCATAACAAAAAAGTTTTCAACTCAAACATTTCACTTATATATTTAGGGGTTAAATTATAAGCGACTTTATACATTGTGCACAACATATGTTTTTTTCTTCTCATCTCAAGTGTGTCAACATTAATTTGTGAGTATAACAAATTAGTTGGGTATCTCAAATTCACCTGCAACACTGCTCCTAGAGAACGATATGTGCAAACCGAGTGGTAGAAAATCGGATATTGAAATACATGCTGTCATGTTTCTGTTGGTAATAGAAAAAAAAAAAGAATGGATGGATGGATATGAATGAACGAGTGAATAAATGAATGAATGAATGAATGAATGAATGAATGAATGAATGAATGAATGAATGAATAAATGAATGAATGAATGAATGAATGAATGAATAAATGAATGAATGAACGAATGAATGAACGAATGAATAAATTAATGAATGAATGAATGAATGAATGTACGAATGAATGTACGAATGAATGAAAGAATGTCAGTGTCAGGGCCGGCGCAGCCGTGGAGGGGGGGGGGGGGGGGGGGGCGTGGGGGCTCGGGCCCCCACACTTTTTGTGCACCATACAAAGGAATACATAAGGTGCCATCACTTTGGGCCCCCACACTTTTTTGAACCCGGAGTACGTAAGTTTTGGTTTTTTTTCGCTTGTCAGCTGAAGAAACCCGGAAGTGGACGGGGATAGATGAGCTGAGGCTGAGGACCTTTTTTTGCTTGTTAGCTCATGAAACCCGGAAGTGGGCCCCCACACTTTTGAAAACACGGCGCCGGCCCTGAGTGTGACCGCACGACAAAAGATCGGGGGGGGGGGGGGGTGTTTCATCAACGTTTGTCGGTGCTGACAACTTGAATCACCATAGTAACAGTCAGTGACCAGAGCATCTCAGCCAATCAAAACCAAGGATTTTGCTGAAATTGGTCAGTGCCGACAGTTGTCGGCGCTGACAAGCGTTGATATGAAACACCCCCGGGAACGACGATCTTTTGCCAGTCTGACCGCGCCTTCTTTAGGTCGGGATGATGCCTCTAGTAGGCCTCTATGGTGGAGGGGCGGATCCAGGAATTCTGTAAAGGAGGGACGTGACTAATATTTCTGGCGCCACTTCCGGGTTTCATTTCTTTTTTTTTTTTTTTTATTTCTTATGTTTTTAACGAAAAATAAAGGGGGGCGTGCGCCGGTTGCACCCCCTCTGGATCCGCCACTGTGGTGATATACAGTATACGACAAATTTTGTGGAAATTTCTACAAATCTGTGGGGATATTGCTGTTTATTCATAGAAACCATGAAGTGTGTTTTTGAACAATTTTCACTCAGCCGGTGGGAAGATGCGTCCCTCCTGCTTGAGCCCCCTTTCGCACTACTGTATGTGGTAGTTCAGTACAACATAGGGAGAGTTTGACATCTATCTCGCTCGTGTTCTCTTGTTGCGTAATCATCACTGCCGGTGTTGGTTTGGCACCACACGAACATGGCGAGAATTCACGTCTCGCGGCTCTGGCTTCGTCGCTGCCTGAGAACCTTGGGAAGACACCAACAGTACGGTCTGCTGAAGCTAGCAAGGAGAGAGATATCCTGTTCACATAACCTCGGTAAGATCACTGATTCTCTTACATAATTCATATTTCTACCTGGCTGAGTGCGCCAGAGCCGCCAGAGGAATGCAGCAGTTTGTGCTGGAGTGATTAGTCCCATATACTGAGATTCACGTGCTTACACTTGCCTCCCTTTGGATACGCTGGCGCTCTCCTCTACTCTACTAGATGTCTAGATCTAGATTGATGCGAATTAATGCACGGTGGGGGGGGGGGGGGGGGGGGCGCAACTTAACCCCTAGTATTTCTGGTGCCACTTCCGGGTTTCATTTCATTTTTTTCTTTTGTTTTTAACGATAAATAAAGGAGGGGGGGGGCGTGTGCCTCTTGCGCCCCTCTCCTGGATCAACCACTGACTGTCTACTGATGCGGCCGATGCAGGTTTCAAACCTGGTCCTTGATCTGTAAATTTATACTCAGATCCAGATTTTTAATAGTTGATGCTTGAATATGGCTGGATGGTGAAATGGTGTCAAACTTAGACTTAATTATAGGTCGGTTATTCCGCAAATTGTCCAGACCAGTTTAAGAACTGTAATGTTATAAGTATGGATATTTCGAAAGCCACATTGTTGCTGTTGGTTCCTGCTACTTGCAATTCTGCAGGCCTTTCCCCACCACCACCACAACTACAACAACAGCAAAAAACACAAAATAGAGAAATATAGAAAGTGGCCTGACTGATGAATCAATTATCATAGGATGATGCTTATTGTCTAATATGCGATGAATACTAAAAATGAAATATATTAATAATAAGATATTTGAAGGTTGAGTTATAAATGTTAAGTGGAAATGTAAAATTATCATGGTAGATATAGATGTAATATAGAACTATTGTTTGTCACCACAGGCACAGGACAAGACTTTGACTATGATCTTGCAGTCATTGGTGGAGGATCAGGAGGACTAGCATGCGCCAAGGAAGGTAGGTAGGACAGGAGAGTAACAGACTGAGCTTAACTCAATCAACTGTCAGTGTCACTGGTGATTACTTTACATACAATCTCAGTGGTATTTTTAGACAGCACGGTACTAGGAGGGGTAACAGCAGAAGCAATCCCTCGGATATTTTGCAATCATATCTGCACTGACTGAATTGACATCATGTGAAGTGAAAATGCATCTCTTTTTTAGGCCCTCGTCTTCAAAAATGTGCTTTATTTTTTTTATTTAGTTTTGTAGTTTCCTCAAAGAAGATGAAAAATTCTAATCCCTCCCCCAATACAATGAATGAATATAAATGAACACACAATTTACTCAACATTGCTTATTTTTTTTAACTGATTGTTGTGTGTGCCTTCAAATGATTTTGTGATGTCACAGAATCCTGAAAAAGTAGAAATGAAAGAATTGTTTTCTCTAATGATGTTTAGATTTTGAAAGAATTTCGTATTTTATTATTTTTTGAACAGTGGGTGGTAGATCTGCATCAGCTGTATACAAACACTTGTATTTCTTCTTCAAGGTGATGAAAAATGCTGGAATTAATGTTTTTGTGTATGTATGTTTTCAGGTTGAATAATTCTACAGACCATGGAATAAAAACTCCATTAACGTAAATTGCTTCATATGTGAAAATCAAGCAAAATATGCATGTTAGAAGAAATATATGATACCAGGTTGTGTTGATAGATTTGTTTGTTGTTGGAGTTTGATGGTATTCAATACATTTATTTTGTATGTCTTTGCATACAATTATGGCCTAAAGCAATTGACACTCCAATCAGTAGCACAGTAGCAGTGCGTGAAGATATGAAACTGTTTCCTACATTCCTCTTGTGTTCACACAGCTGCTGGGTACAACAAGAAAGTCATTGTACTGGATTATGTTTCACCATCACCACAAGGTATGTTTCAGCTCTCTTTTAATGAATATTTTGGCCAAGCATTCCTATTCTTTACTAATTTGAAAACTGAAATAATTGTACATTTACAGTTAGCAATTATACTAACTTTGAAGGTTTTAGTATTTCAAGATGATTGGATCTAGTTTGTAAATTTGTGCAATTGAATAGAATCCAGTTCTTCTGGACCTATTTATTTGATGTATAACTGATGTAAAATACTGTGTGCTTTTTTTTTGCTGATGGTAGGAACCAAGTGGGGTTTGGGCGGAACCTGTGTCAACGTAGGCTGTATCCCAAAGAAGCTCCTCCACCATGCCTCACTGCTGGGGGAGTCCATGCATGATGCCAGGCAGTACGGCTGGCAACTCCCCGAACACTCAGAGATATCCTGGTGAGCATCAACCATCTACTTTTGAAGTTCTTGCTGTTACCTCACACCATCCCAGGATGGAGTTCTCTTGGATGTTGGGAGAGGGACTGGTTATCCTGCAGTGTTTTCTCTTCACCTATTGTTACACATAGAAGTGAAACCAATTTCTGCATGACAACATTAAGTGTACTTTTATATATATATACCCCACTCGTCAAACAGATGAATATCATTTGCCCCTTACCCGAACTCTATTTACAAAATCCACGTTTATCTACAGTGGCCCAAAATTTTGGAATTCCCTTGAGAAAAATATAAAAGATTCCATTAGTTTGAAATCATTCTCTAGTAATTTAAAGAAATATTTGATTAGCTCATATGTACCCCATGATTAGTTTGACTGTTTGGAATTGTTGTTCTTTTTCTTCACCCTGTATCGAGAATGTTGACCTGCCCTTCGCTCTCTCTACTCCCCCTCTCCCCCTCCCGCCCTCTCTTTCCCTACTCTCTTCTGTGTGTGCACAGTGTATGTGGATGCATACATGTGTGTGTACGTGCGTGTGTGTGCGTATGTGTATGTGGGTACGTGTGTGTGCTTGTGTGTATGTGTATGTGTATGTGTGTGTGTATGTGTATGTGTATGTGTATGTGTATGTCTATGTCTATGTCTATGTGTATGTGTATACATGTGAAAGCGTATACACTGTACTTCATGTAACCATCCGATTTGATTGAATGAAAACTGTATACTTTCAATGATTAGCTTGTACGGTACATGTATCGTTGTATTGTGTTATAAAGTCATATATAATTAATGTATTGTAGTAATGTAACGTAAGTGAGGGGACTGCAATCTACAAGTTCGCTTTTTAGCAGCCCCTCAATTTCCATTTCCATGAAGTTCTTTTAAGAACCAATATGTATTATCATGTTCCAATATATGTAATCATGTCAAAGTGTATTACCTGTGTTTGATTGGAAATGAAAATAAAAAAACATGCATGTGAACATGCATGTGTGAAATGAAATGAAATGAAATGCTAAAGGTGGGGATTTAAGAGGACATGAGTTGTATCAAACCAGGCTCTAGACCAGCTGGGTTGAAAATATACTAAATATACAAACAAAAACAACAAAATAGAATAAAAATCACATAGAAAACCACAAACAAGCCAACATTTATCTTTCTTACTGCAAGCTAACCATGGTAACTTTAAACCTAAGGAAACTATAGAGCATGGAGAATGCAGATCAAACTGATCAGATTCCTGCGTGCTCTCGTGAATGAATAAACCAGTAACTTTCTTCCCTCTTTTTTGAAATACAGGCCAACATTAATTGGTGCCATTCAGGGCCATGTGAAGTCGCTGAACTGGGGGCATCGGGTACAACTCACAGACAAGTAAGTCCAGGGCACCGTTTCATGAAAGTTGTTAGCCCTGACAAGTTTTCAGTCTCTGACAATCACCATAGTAACAGTGAGTGACTAGAGCTTCTCAGCCAATCAAAACCCAGGACTTTACTGAAATTGTCAGAGAATGACAACTTGTCAGGGCTTACAACTTTCAGAGCTGTTGATGTGTGACATGATTTGGTCTTTTCACTGTCATATTTCTGTGAACAAGATATAAGTACATTGTATGTATTTATGTAAGCATTATTGTGTTGAGAATCATTCAGTGATATCATAGATGATAGACTTGCAATATGTGCTCTTGTGATGTTATTTCATTTTTTACAGAAATGTGGAATACAGGAATGGCAAAGGCTCACTGCTCGATGACCACACAGTCAAAGTGAAGATGAAGAATGGGAAAGAGGTAATTTCATTTTTTACAGGGATTCTACATTCTAACATTTTACTCTTTGATATATACACTGTATGTGTCCTTGTTTGTTATGTCACAAGATATTTTTCTCCACTTCTTCATGCCTGTGTCATATAAATTGATAAAATATTCATCTCTATTTAATGAATTTATATAGCAAGTAGGTAATGTCATAATTTTTGCAATTTCAACTGCAAATACTTATGATGTCTGTATTGTATTATTCTGATAAAAGTTTGTGAGGTTTAATTGTATTGAACAAAAAGGAGTATTTAACTCACATCTACCACATCAAAAAGTCACCTTTGAACATAAAGGGGAAGTTTGTATTGTTGTAGTTTGATGTCCTTGGGACTGTAACTGGGAGGTGTGTCTGAGAGAACATCCCAGTACATCGGGCATTTTCCTGGTCTTCTGTCATTTTTAGACATGCTAGATTTACTTTTGCAGTCACGTTTCATTTTCTGTTTGCAAAGTCAACTCAGTTTGCACCCCTTAAAAACAATCATAAGTGCATAATTATCTCAATCTGAAAATCATAAAAGTACCAAGAGTTGAAAGGAAGATGGTTCACATTTGTTGAGAACAAAGTGGATAACTTTTATGAGTAGGAGATTTGGCATATATACTTTTAGAAGTACATGTAAGGAAGTTGCACATTTTCATAATCTATCTCAACTCCTCTCTGAATGTGCTGCTTGAAATGCTGTACTAAACTCACTTATTTCACAGAGCCAATTCTCAGCTGCCAACATTGTGCTTGCCACAGGAGGGAGACCAATCTATCCCAGCCAGGTCAGAAGAATTTGAGTTCTTCTTCTTAGCCTTAGTACCTAGCAGTTAGGAGACAAACACAAACATGCTTTGCCTTTAGCCCTCAGCTATGAAGAAAAACAGTACAAAACAATGAACCAAACAAAGACACATAAGTGAATCAGATGCATATTTAAATTTGTATTTCATGCAACGCAATGAACAGTAAGATTATTATGGAATCTACAGGAGAAATATTAGATTTTATATGTTGTACAAATGCTTCCTATTTACATAAATTTGTTTACCCATTGACTCTTGATTATTATATCCCTCATGTAAAGCTTCTTGCCATAGGATTGTACAGAGCATGAACATGGTGTAGTTTTACTAGCTAGCTACGAGCAGCTGGATGCGGTGCAATTGGTTACTAGCCAGCGGGATATAGTACTTTTGGGAATCCACGATCTGCACCCAATCGTGATCGTGTGATCGATATCGACATTTCTCACTTAAGAATGTATGCAGTGCGCATAGTAGCGATACTTTTGAGCGACAGTCTGTGCATGGCTTTTAGCTAGCGCTAGCAGCGCTTACAGAAATCTGTGGTGCGATGGCGTGTGTGTGTGTATTCGTTAGTGTGATCAATGCAGTTCAGCTCATTATTGACAAAGTGACTGCGCTTCAACTTTCAAGTAACGGAGGAATGATTGCAGCAGAAGGACACCATATCAGATCAGGTACGAATTAGGAATAAACTAAAAGCGATTTTGAAGATGATGTGGGTAACCAAGCCGCTTTAGACCTACTTCTAACGTAGTCCTGGACCTCCTCGATCTTTCGGAGTTTTGTATGCTGTAGTGTATCTCGTGTGTAGGAACCAACGGTGTCGTTCGCTACGCGCTGCATGCACTGCTGTTGCACTGCTACGGCCTAACGTTAGATTTAACGTCAGGAAACCTGCACATTTTCCAAAAGGGAACCATCATCACTCTAGTAAAATGCTCGAGAGGGATATAAAACAAATATCGACTGCTTTCTTTCGGGCCATGGTAAAACTATTTGACCTCGGTGATTTCTCAACAGTGCCATGTCCCTCGACTTCGTCTCGGGACATAGCACTGTTGAGAAATCACCTCGGTGCAAATAGTTTTACCATCTCCCTCTGCAGCAGTCGATATTTGTATACTATCTCTTCTCTTCCCACGACACTAGTTTTATGATTTGCTCCAACTTACAGCAGTGAACGATAGAGAACAGTGTAGTATTTATACCAGATATTTGCCACACTTATCATACACAAGCTTGTTCTTGTCTGTATAACGCAGGAACTTGCTACAGTCATTTGATACACACTACTGATACCCTTACAATTCCCAAACAATCCCTGATATTCTCTGTACACATCTGCATTTGTAGAGTGCTGTAGCTTGTGTAGGCTGTGGGAATGACTGACTGAGACCACTGACTAGTTGGTATGAAAATATGAGACCTTTATCGGTTTTGTTTTTTGCCAGGTATCAGGTGCAAGTGAGTTTGGAATCACCAGTGATGACATCTTCTCTCTCAGGAAACCTCCGGGTCGAAGGTCAGCCAAGATTATTCTTGTATTTAATTGAAATTCAGAGGAGTTTTCCTATCATTCATAGATGTTTAGCAGTGAGTTCTGTAGGTTCAGTAGTTTCCAGATAAGTTTCATTATGGTATGAAGGTGGTAGGAACAGACAAGAGAAATAGAGACCAGTGTGAAAGTGAATTCTGGCAGATAGATGGAAGGTATACTAATTCATATCTCACAAAAATAGGATTTACTTGTAGGCAGGTATATGAAGCTAATTAATACCTAATATCTGATTCAATCCATTCAACATGATCAGTTTGGTAATGTTGAAATTGTGTCCATTGAAATAATGAAAAATAGATTTGTCAACGTGATTTCATAAACTCTTTGAAACTGATCAAATCTTGTCTATATGTTGCAGTGTTAGAGTGTGTTTATGAGGCAATGCACACTTTTAATTGGAAGGAAAACTTTGCTGTGCTATATGCTGTATATCCATGACGTATGTACAGCCTTTGCAAGTTTGTTTCTCATTGTCTGAGTCTAATTCTTTGATGTTGTTTTTATTTTCTTTCCCCACATAGTCTGGTGATTGGTGGCAGCTGTATCCTTTGTCTATCTTCCGAGTTGAACATTGGTTAACTCTTTATGTGCCATGTTCGCACGTCCCACTCGGTCGACGGCGTGCCAACTTCGCGTATTCTGCTCAAACGCACTAATCCACTTAAACCGATCGATAAATCGCCTAATCCCGCTGTACAATGAAAGCTTTTCTCGCGCTTTTGTTCCTTTTACATACAGCTTGCATTCTATGTGGTGATTGACTATCAAGCGGTGTCCCCAACTAAATTTGCGTGTAAATTCTAAGTTTCTCTCACGATTTCATGTGCAAAAGTCACGCCTTTACAGTAATGTAGCAACTGGTCATTGAAAAAAAATAAATAGAAATAGATTTGTCATACAATTTGTAGCAAAGCAAAGCTTGGCATTCCTCTTCAACTTTGCTAACTATTATGTCCAGCTTAACAGAAATTTGTAGAAGTTGTATAGATTGGAAAAACAGAGTTCTTTCTCAAAGCAAGACTACCTTCGTGTATCAGAATAACGTGGCACACAGGGGGTTTGCACCATGGCAAATAAAGAATTAATCAAAGAATCAAAAGGCAAAATCCCCCACATTCAAGTTTACTTTTAGGAAGAAGCACAATAGAATCAAGCAAATGAAAGCTTCATTCGAATTGCCCAAAGATGAGGAAATCATGGGATTCTGAATGTTATCATGCTTTTTTAAATTAGTGATAACAGAGCATGTTTGTATACATTATAAAGTCAAGTAAAACCCTTTGTTTTCGGTGTAATGTTAATAGGGCACCCCTTTCCATGTACTGAGGCAGTTTTACTTTGCTCCGTGGTGAAAACGCTTCAGTATCGTAGCTTTTAAGTCATGGAAGTTTGACCATTATCCATGTGTCAGTCGGTCAGTTTTCTGAACCAACTGTGAAATGTAGTCTTTCCTTACAATGGAAAAGGTTCACTTTTAATTCCATCTGTGCAATACTGGGGACAAGGATATTCGAGGTATATTACAATGTATGAGCAAAAGTGCCCATAGTGGCATTTCAGCTATCAAAGTACATTAAATACAGGGAAACACAAACAAGAAGTGAAGCTTGAAAGCTCAATCAGTGGAATCTCTGCAGTTCTATTCTTAGCGTGATGTCAGATGTTGCACTTGAATGTGCTGGCTTCCTTCATGGCTTGGGCTTCCCCACAACTGTAATGGTACGATCCATCTGCCTCAGAGGATTTGACCAGGTAGGAAAGCAGGCATCCTGACAGGTTAAAGGGATGGTACAGTATTGGTGGAGATAAGAATTGGACTTTTAACTTTTTGCGAGATACCAAGAAAACACTTATGATATAGCACAGAGCATACCATTTTAAGAGGAATTCAAAGTTTATTTGATGAAAATAGGGTTTGGAATGACTGAAACATCCAAAAACAAAGTAAAACAAAGCAATTGTAGTAAAGTATGGGTCCCACACTTATCAGAATCGCTCTGTTTTGGATATCTCAGCCATTTCGAAACCAATTTTCATCAAATAAACATTGAATTCCTCATGGATTTATATCCTCTTTCATATTTCATAAGAGATTTCTCATTATCTCACCAAAAAAATGTTAGAAACCTGAAATTAGGTCTCAACCAAAACTATACGATCCCTTTAACCCATTGAGGACGAGTCCCGAGTATACTCGGGCAGGTGTCTATGGGAAATGCATGTTGTAGCAATATCAGTCCGTCCTCAACGGGTTAATGTCTTGTGCTTTTATAACCCACTTTATATGAACCATGATACTTGTTTTGAATCATCCTCTTTTTGAATGTCTATTCTAATGCACTCCTGGTAGTATCTAAGATTCAAAGCTGTCTATCTGGCATAGACTTTCTAATTCATTAATGGTGTAAGTTGTGAAGGTGGGTGAATTATATGGCATTTGAAAGTTTGTAGTCTAGAGAAATTAAAGTCGTGCAAATCTAAAAAGCTTTCTTTGATGACTTTATTAGCTTAGCCTCTCATTAGAAAGGTTCCATAGTAGATGGCAGCTATATTTGGTTCATCGGTGCATGGTAAATTAATGTCAGGAAATACGATGATGATGAACTCATTTTTGGAATTGTAACTAGACATGTTAGTCATTTCAATGAAGGATATCATTCCGAAATGTTGATACGCCATTAAACTACTCCATGCCCATAGAAATGAAATACAGCCATGACTTCACATCTCATCTGGCAATGCATTCTATACAGGCCTATCTATGGTGTATGCTTATCCTTGTCTATGACTTTTGTATTACATTTTGTTCACGTGACATTTCTCTTGACACGTCATGATTTTTCTTTCTGATTTATTATTTTTTTTTGCTTGGTTACTTGGAAATTTTCAAAAATTCTTCTCATTTGCAGCAAATGTCTAGACTTGTTACTGACCACATGGAGGCCAGTGGTATCCAGTTTCTGTGGCAACAAGTCCCGGAGGCCATGGATCGCAACCAAGATGGCAGCCTGAGCGTGAGGTGGAGAACATCAGATGGAGAAGAGAGACAGGAGGAATATGACATGGTCATGTTTGCAGTGGGTAAGATAGATGACTTGTGTCCCCATCTCTCCTTCATGGGATCATAACTTTGACTTGTCTAATCTCTGCTCACAAATCTTTTTTTTTTTTTTTTTTTTTTTTTTTTTGGGGGGGGGGGAGGTTAGTTGATGATGTGAATGAACATTCACTCTTTTGTTTGTTTGCCTTGGCTGTTTTTCATCAAGAGCACTTTAAACATAGAGTTGAGTTTCACTTTATAAGGTCTATCTGTGCTAGTAAGGGCAGCTTCAGTTTTTTTGGTTCATTCCTGCTTCAAGACACAGAAGTGATTTTGGATATCGTAACTCTGTCATTATGAGTTTTCATACAATTATGATTGACAGCTCTGAAACATAATGCATTCTGTCTTTGTAAATGGATTCAATATGTAACTGTTGTTATGTGATATCTGTTGCAATGTTGTGGTGACTATTTTCATACATTGTGATTGGTAGATTTAACACATGATGTGTTCTTGTGTCTTTGTGAGTGGGTGCTATCATGGGGTTGTGTAAATATTCATGTTCTGAATGTTGACTCTAAGTGAGAGGAAGGTAACAATAACTTGTAGGGACCAGTCGTGTTTTAAAGCTTTATCCCATCCAGAGACTTGATCTTGTTTTAAGGCCCAGTCCTGTTCCATGATCCACACCCAGAGCTGCCAAGTCTTCCTGAAAGATCCAACATCCCACTGTGTCCTGGCAAAGAATATTTTCTCTATTCAGACTTATACAACACTCATATCTCCCCGGAAGCTGTCTAGAATCTCTTTGAATGATATTTAAATGTTTGCAGCCGTGTGTATCAGGTAGGATCCATTTTATGAATCTCAGTCTGTAAAGTGCAGCTGTATTCTCTTTTTCTGTCAGGAAGGCAGCCAGAGACAGCCAGCCTTGGTCTCCAGAATGCAGGGATACAGATGTCATCAGGTGGAAAGGTCATAGGGTCAAATGAACAGACGTCAGTCCCACATATATATGCCATTGGAGATATACTGGAGGTAAGCTAACATGTGGAAGCTTGAACTTTGCAGGTCATGGAGATATTCCTCCATGGAAAGTCGGGTGATTTCAAATCTTGGATTCAAGGCTCAAATCTTATGTGAAGGAATTACCCAGTCTCTTTGTTTGTAGATGGTGTTTGGTGATTATAACCATGCTTTAACATGTTTACATAACACTCAAATTTATGAGCTTGATCATATCTGGTATGAAAATACAGTGTGTTTGTCAGTGGTTAAAAAAAAAACAAGATCAAAATACAAGGTACAGATAATCACATACACTTCTACGGGAAGGATATGATAATCTGCTTCAACTATCCATTGCAGAAAACTTTGTAAAAAGAATAGTCAAATGATCCCTGTTTCAGCAGTTCTAGACAAAAAACGTAAACAAAACAAAACAAAACAAAACAAAACAAAACATGTAACGGCAAGGGAACTATTAATCATTGTGATATATAACTGTGCTTACAGATTTTCTTTCATTCTCTTTTCTTTCATATGTTTGGATTGTTTCGTACAGTTTACTCTAGGAGTAGGACTTGTATCGTTATCTCTCTCTCTCTTATGAAATTCCCATCCTCCCCCACCCCATCCTCCACCACCCCATCCTCCCCCACCCAACCCACTGTAGGATGGGATAGAGCTGACCCCAGTGGCCATCAGGGCGGGGAAGCTACTGGCACACCGTCTGTTTGGAGGCAGCTCAGAGGTCATGAACTATGAACAGGTGAATGAGTATTGTGCTGATGATTGCTTTATTGAGAGTGGAGGGGGAGATTAAAACTTTGCAGAGGTTACTTCACCTTAGAATTCCTGGCATTTGTGTACCCATAGTAATATTGATGAGAATGATAATGTTTGTGTGTTTGTATAGTTTTGTGCACTCTTGAAATTGCCATTCCTCATGTAATATTCGATGTGAAACAATCATTTCAAAGACTTTGAGACCAGAAATATAACCTGGATATCGTCTGTTGAGAATGAGAAGGGCTTTAAGTTGGTTCGAACACTATGGGTTTTGTGATCACTTAACGCCCTTATCATTCTCAACCGACGATATGTGGTAAAATTAATCTACTGACTGTGAAGTCACAGTAATTTGTTGTTACAAAGCACATAGTAGATAATGCAATAAGGGATGTTGCTGTACAGTTGTCTGAAGTACAATGACCAGGATTGTATTCTGACATGTCATACGTAAGTTAGATGGATGTTTCTTGGCAGCCAACACTTGTTACATGATGAAACACATTGTATATTTTACTCTCTTTTTTTAGCCACTAGGGTCAAATGTGTGATCTAGGTAATGCCCTAGTAAAGGTTGTAGCTTCATGATCTTTGTGTGTACTGGTGGGAGCATGTACCAATCTTGAAAACCATTAGTAGTGTCTAGAATTTGACTAAAGATTTGCATCTGGACTTACATTGTAACAAGTGCAAATACAAATGTGTGTCTGTGTTGCCCCCACAGATTGCCACAACGGTCTTCACACCACTGGAATACAGTTCAGTTGGTCTGTCAGAGGAGAAAGCAGTGGAGAGATATGGGGAGGACAACATTGAGGTATGACCCTTTGAACTTTTCTGCAGAAATACATTTTTGAACATGCTTTATTTGAAGATTTCACATAGATACATTTCATGTTCCAAATCAATTTTTGTATATATAAAAGATAGCATATCGTCGCTGGGGCGACAAGACCTTGTATCTACAAAATGTCAAATGTTCAGGAGAGCCAAAAAACATGGCGGCCAAAGCACTATAGCGAATGGGATAGCCTTTCCTTTGACATGCTGTGGTGGCTTCATTTTTGGAATAAGACAGTTGGGATTTCGACAAGACATCACTTGACCCATTATTTGACTATTAATCAAAAAAAGTCATTTTCACCAAAATTGCAGATACAAGGTCTTGTCACCCCAGCGACGATATAATCTGTGAAAATCCAAATATACATAATAATCTCTTCTGCATTGTTTTTGTTGTGTGTATGCATGTGTGTGTGTTTGACTTCTGTGATTAGGTGGTTACCCTGCCTTTGAACATCGATTATTGGCTCATTTTTAAAGGATGTTACAGTTTAGGTTTAAATGGGGCTGTGAGTTTCCATCCTTTTGTGTGTTTGTGTGTTTGTGAGATGATAAGAAACCTCTTATGGAATGTGAAAGAACATGTAATTCTTAGAGGAATTCACAGTTTATTTGATGAAAACTCGTCTTGAAATAGCTGAGCCACCCACCCCCGCAAAAAAAAAGCGATCATAATAGAATTTTGATCAAAATTGGTCTTGAAATGGATGAGATATTACAAAAAGTGATCCTAATAAAATGCGACAGACCATGAATTTTATTAGGATCTCTTTGTTTTACCTTGTTTTCGGATATGTCAGTCATTTCAAAACCAATTTTCAACAAATAACCTTTCATTTCCCCTAAGAATTGTATGTGCTTTAACATTTGTTAGAGTGGTTTCTGATTTTCTTGCAAAATGTTAAAAGCTGAATCCTCACCACAACCAAATACTACAGCATCCCTTTAATGAGCTTATCCATGCAGATCAGGAGTTTTACTTGTTGGGGAACTATTATTCTTTCACTACTCTTGAATAAAATGAAGCGTGACTAACAAGTCTTCGACCTTTTTCCAAAGTTTACAGACTACCAGAATTCTCTTTGTGATACATACTGACATCCTTAAAGAGATTTCATATTCTATACACATGATTGATACAAAATAGCAATGAAAATACTGAAGATAATCACCTGATTTGAACACATGAATCATATCAATCATAGACAAATAGACAGCATCTGTGTGTGGTGGATTTTGACCACTGTGTTTTAAATTTCAGGTCTACCATGCATTCTACAAGCCCCTTGAGTACTCGGTGCCAAACAGATCTTCAGACCAGTGCTACATAAAGGTGAGTTTACTTAGTTTATTGATAACATCATATGGAGAATTGTGTTATTATTTTGAAATTTAGTAAGTACTTTGATGTGTGCTTCTAAACAGTGATAATTTTGATGCAAGAATTGATATTGTATGAAGTATGTTCATTTCACCATATTTCTGTTTACTTATTTCCAATATTTTTCCAATAATTTTGGGAAAAATTAGTAGCCAATTGACCTGCCTATATTACTGCTGCACTGTACAATAGATCAATATGGACAAGAAATTGTGTTGAAGATCAGTAGCTTCATGAAGCTCTGAAAGTATGATAGATTGTACTAGGAACTGTTACACTGGAAGAAGAGTGTCAGATATTGTCCATCCTTTGTTCTTGTGCTGCACGGTAAAGTCTGACCAATCTTTGACTCTAGCCAAATGACTCTTTTGCTGCATCTGTACCTTCCCAGGCGGTGTGTGCTGCGGAAGGGGAGCAGCAAATTCTTGGTCTTCATATAACAGGTCCTGGCTCAGGGGAGATCATGCAGGGCTTTGCACTGGCGATCAGGTGAGAGTGGTGTCTCTAAAGCCCCATTTTATCCCCATTTTATCCCGTTGAGGACGAGTCCCGAGTATACTCGGGCAAGTGTCTATGGGACATGCGTGTTGTAGCAAAATCAGCCCATCCTCAACAGGTTAAAACCAGGTAGCATCTCTTGGGTGATAGGACTTCAATTTGTTCATTTTCAGCTGCATTTCAGTGGCAATATGCTTTACCCAGCATATCTCTGACATTCAATCTCATTGCCAAGAGTTGAGAATACAAAGTAACATTGTATGTGTGGAATGTTTTTATAGGAGATCAATTTGTGTTAGTTTTAATTTCATGCCTCTCCTACATGCTATGTCAGTGGCATTTAATAATCCTTAGTTTCAGAGATGCAAGTATTTGTAACCCACAGTTGCCAGATAGCTTTGTTGATATGTATAGGGCTCATTGTTAGTACAATGAATTATTGAAGTAAATCATCAAACCTATTGCCCTATTTGTGAATTTGCTCAACCAACAATCAGGAACTTTACCACTCCACCATTTCCTGTGTACACGGAGTCTGATCTCACTAAATGTTTTCCTTTCATACCCATCACTCCCTCCTAGGATGGGGGCAACCTACCAGCAGCTGTCCTCCACAGTTGGAATCCACCCCACCACGGCGGAGGAAGTTGTCAAGCTCCACATCACCAAGAGGTCGGGCCTTGACCCCACGGTCACCGGCTGCTGAGGTTAAAGGTCATTTCCCCATCCCAAGATAAAAGCCATGCATGGGAGTCATAGTCATGTAATGACAACACAGTGGTCAGAGCAAAGGGCATCTTAATTGTCCATCCTTTGTCCATGTATCCTTACAATTCATGAGGACAATTAAGACTTAAGCAGCAATTATTTATTCTTTCCATCTCAGTGAAAGACAAGATTGTTAGGTTCATCTTTGAAATGATTTCCCTACTCCCTTTTTCTCCTCCATAACTTTATTAATGTTACCATGGCAGTAGTATGATACACTGTATCCCAGATGCTATTCACTGATAATAGTAATCTGGATGACAGTGATTTCAGTAAGCTGTGATTTTCTTGTGCCTTTGACTCCTATGTATGGTTGATGGGGAAATGACACACGTTTGTTTTGGTTGTTTTCATATAATTATATTTATGAGATGAGTGGAAGTATGCTGCCTTGATGATAATGCTGATAATGATGGCTTCTCTACAAACCACATTGATGGTGGGATGAGCTTGATACATGCAGTCATTGTCTAGCAGTTCTTTTATCATTTCCTTACTTATTGGTTCTGTCTTTTTCATGTTATCTCTGAAGATCTAACCCAGAAGTTCTGTAACTTGTTGCCTAATTACCTCTGCCATTGAGGTTGTGTTTTTTGTCAGTTTTGGTTTGTCTTTCTGTTTGTCTATTTGCAAAATAACTCAAAAAGTTATGAAATGGATTTTAATGAAATTTTCAGGAGAAGCAGATAATGACACAAGGAATTGATATCACATTTTGGTAGTGATTTATATCACCATCTGGATCCTGTATTTTGTTTTGTATTTTTGAAGGAGTCTTTATCATTGTGAAATAGGGCCAACAAATGAGGGAATTCAATCTGTTTGAGGTGCGCATATACATGATGCACCATAAAGCGCACACTTGAGGTGCAGAAGGAAGCTGAGGCAGATACACTAGAAAGGATTCTATAGCACTGGGGAAAATACAGGGGCGATTTTTAGCATACATGTATGTGTACATGGGTGGAAATGAGCTGCTTGGCAGAGGTTCAAGCTCTTAAAGTGCATTTCTGGTTTGCTACTGTATTGAAACGTTTTGATACACTTGCTGAATTTTAGTACCACCAACACCTCGTTTTGTGTTTGGGCTTGTATAATGATTTCTTCAGTAGTTGACCCTTTCTTGTTTCCCTGTGGACCCGGTGATGAGGTCTTCTAATTCACATCATCCTCTTCCATACATTTTAATGCTTTAAATACAGTGTGAATCCAGGTTGATTGTTGCTAAGTTTGACAATGCCTGGGGCATGCTTTCTTCTTGTAATAAACGTCCTTCATCATAAGATGCTCATAAGATTTCAACATGTTCGGACATCAGTACACTGTCAGTGAATGGGTAATTATAGGAACCCTTTGAAATACAATGCAAAACAATGCATTGACTTATCTTGTTCTAATACTCAAGTCAAATAATGTTTCATTTGCTGCCTAGCATGAGGATGTTTTCTTAGGAGGTGGACTGCTGTGCTTGGGTAGTCTTATTAACCCTGGGCATTGTTTTCTTTTATGTTGTTGTCAAACATGCTGACTTTTGAAAGAATCAGAAAAATATTGATGTAGGTGGAGCCGTGCAGTATTCTGCATTGACTCCTGTGTGTACAGTGCACTCCCACTATAACAAACACGGTTATAATGGAATCCCAGTTGCAATGAAGAAAAAAAAAATCAGGCCCCAACATTATCAGCTCAATGTTTTTTTTTTAATTGTTTATTTGTTCGGTTATAACGAAAGTTTGATATAACCAATGAAAACTGCCGGCCCAGATGGCTTCGTTATAATGGGAGTTGATTGTATAATACTTTGAAGGTTTTGCAGCTGTATCAAAAGTGATCAACCCTAAAACCCATCCTTTATCCTGTATACATGTACTTGTGAATGTGCAATGTTTTAGTGTGATGCTGTCAGTCTGTCTTGTAACAATCATTTGGTGTACTGGGCATTCCAGTACATGTATGTGGATGTGTGCTAGAGATGTCATTTTGAAGAAGAAAAAAAATCAGACAGATGAATAGTTTTGTTCAATGAGAAGAATAAAGTGGAATACATGAATATAAATTCTGTGAAGATAATTGTCTTCTTCTTGAGAGGGAACATAAACTTTAAGTCTCTATTGTAGAAATTGTAAAACTGTTTATTAAGCAAAGCATTAAAACGTGTGGGAATTTATTTAGTAGGCAGAAAACCAGGTGAAAGAAAAGTACATGAGAGTTATAAGCAAGACATCTATAATCATGATAATCATCTATAATCAACCTTTTGCTTGAGTAAGAGGAATGAAGCTTTCCTTTGATGTCATCTCAAGCACAATGCATGTATGTAATTATTGTAGATACATGTATAGAATAAAGGTTTTTTATTGCTCATTTGTGGTGGAATCCTTCATGGTTTCTGTTTGGTCTTGAGTTATGAGAGGGAAAAATTACGGTCTTTTTAGTGACTTCAGTGTAAAAAACATGGTGATATTGCTAGAAGAGGATACAACGTTCAGAAATGTACAGAATGCATACAAATTCATCTTCTCAAGTGAACTGTACTTACAGTTTCATAAAACACCCACACACTGCATTGTTACGTGACAGTCAGCATACCTCACCACAGGAATTAATTAAATGAGTGTGTGCATATGTGCGTGTGTGTGTGTGTGTGTGTGTGTGTGTGTGTGTGTATGTGTGTGTGTGTGTATGTGTGTGTGTGTGTGTGTGTGCTTTCTTGTACGTGTGTGTGTGTGTGTGTGCTTTCTTGTACGTGTGTGTTTGTGTGTGTTGTGGGAGGCTGGGCAGGGGTGTCTGCGTGTTTTACTACACTTTACGCAATTCGTACCTTTAAGGGACCTGTTTCATAAATCTTGTTATCAGTGACAACTGCCACATTTCTATGACACATTTGCTCTCAGCCAATCAGATGCAAGGATTTCAGTAGCTTGTAACAACTGTAACAACTTGTCACTCAGGGGTGGATCCAGGAATTCTGGAGGGGGGGGGCATGACTAATATTTCTGGCGGCACTTCTGGGTTTCATTTCATTTTTTTTCTTTTATTTCTTTTGTTTTTCACGAAAATAAAGGGGGGGGGGGCGTGCTCCGATTGTGCCCCCCCCCCCCCCCCCCCCCCCCCCGCCAAATCCGCCACTGTCACTGATTACAAGTTTTATGAAACAGGGCCAAGTTATAGTACCATACTATGTATTTGTCCAGGCTTGTATAGCAGAATTTAATACATACATCATGATTCTTTATTCACCTCTTCTCTCACCCTTTCCCTCAGTCTTTATCTATTAATTTGTCACCCCTTACTCTACCCTCCTTCCCCTCTCTCTCTCTCTCTCTCTCTCTCTTTCTCTCTTCCACTCTCACTGTCTTTCTCTTTCTTCACTATTGCGATAATCTGATGTGTCCAAGCCTGTGCAATAGACTCTCTGTAATGACTTTTTTTTTTTTTTTTTTTTTTGTGGCGGTCGACATGATGCAGAAAACTCGAATTTGAATCTGCATTTATGTGTGTGCAATGTCCCCTGATAATCATTTTTGCTTGCGAAGCCAATTTTGCCACTTTTGTGTTTGTTTGCGTGACTCTGTCTTTTGTGTGTGTGTTAATGATACAAGCAAGATGATGTGGTTTGCATCAATTTAGGGGCATTGTTAATGTCAACCTTTTGCAAAAGTTGTAGGAGGAAATGATTTGACTTATGTCGGTAATTAATTTGCTGCATTGTTCTTAGGGACCCTATACTTCGAATTCATCTTTCCATCTACTGCATTTCTCAAACTGTAATTTCAATTTTCACATTGCGAGAACACTTCCAGGGGAAAAAAAAAATCAAATTTGGATAATGATGATTTAGAGTCGTTGTAATAAGTCATGATACGTTACTTTCAAAACATTTGGAACCGTCTTAGCTTCTTCATTAGACAACAAGCAATGTTTGTATCCTTGAATATCCTGTTCCGGTATTTTATTGGCCAGTCAACTAACTGAAGATAAAACGAACATCAGCATTCATGCTTGACGTTACGTTATGCTTACGAAATGAATGTCTTGTCATAGTTACCACATCCGTCTGGTCATGTTTAACATCCATA
The DNA here is from genome assembly GCF_040938485.1 of Diadema antillarum. Classification (NCBI taxonomy): domain Eukaryota; kingdom Metazoa; phylum Echinodermata; class Echinoidea; order Diadematoida; family Diadematidae; genus Diadema; species Diadema antillarum. The sequence goes on from NW_027271593.1 coordinate 498,740, forward strand.
ATACCATGTTAAAAGTGCCCTAACAACCATGACCTGTTGACTTCTACTGACGTAAATAGGGTGCTACACATATCACACATTCTAGATTTGTTGAACCAAAATTTGTATCGCATATTTTAATCACTTTTTTTTTCCCTGAGCACACTAAACTTCTCCCCCAACATAATTATCTTGCCTTTTGTGATGCCATCAACAGTAAAGTCTGGTGAAACAAGCGTCACGATGCCTATCAATGTTATGCACCTTTACCATGACTCATGCACAAACGCTCGATAGTGCGACAGTTCTCGTAGAATATATAACACATCAGAACCTTTTAATTATGATGGTCATTGGTGTGTAGAAAATAGTACGTATATGCCAGTAAGAACAATGTGTACGTAGGCCCTACACAGTGACACTACCTGCCTTACTATTGTGAGTAGCTTAATTGTTGCACTCTTTTTTGGTAAGATGCATACTAATATGCTTGTATCAGCTGTTTTTGCTACTAATGACATCACGAAGGACAAGAAAAATGAAAAATTCGTGTTTAAAGACAGATACATATTTCAATGTAACAATACTTGAATAATTTGTTTGATGAAGACCTAGCTAATCACATCAGCAGAAATCAAACGGGACCATAGTTGGAAGTCGCATTACATCGGAGAAATAATCTGTCTTCGGTGACGCCGCCAAACAAGTTGTGACGCTCTTGACAAAAATGTGTTTACGTACAAGAGTCCATGGAAATCAGTGGAAAAGATGTGCTATTGTTGTATGTCTTATTGCGTGGTCTTTTCTTTGACTACGGACGATTATTGTCTGTCTGGCACATTATTATGTGGTCTTCTCTTTGACCGACGCGGAATGTTGTGGTGGTATAGACTCTCGAAGGTCACTGGACGAGCTGCACCCTGACATCTTTTGTTATAGTTATCCCCTTCCCCTCCTCAGTTACATACACGATCCACACGCACACATTTAAATCGTATATGCACACACGCACGCTCACACAAACTCGGGCATGCAAATACATTGTATTACCCCCTCCAATTGTGTGTTATTTGTCGTAATGAATGTCCTCTGTCTTTTGACCTAATGATTATCCTTGTTATTACCACATAGCTTAGCTCCTTGCCCCATCCACAGAGATCAGCCCGAATACAACAGTGTGACGCTATACCCGGCGCATTTTGGCGCTCTTCATGGTCGGCGCTTTTCAATGTAAATCCGGGCAATATTGTCCGTCCGTGCACAAAGCCTTTCTCGTCTAGTGACGTAAGTAAAAGGTGAAAGCCCCCAGACTTCGATTGACTTGTATACACGTTGGATTAATCTTCCCAGGGAGGCGAGAAAGAGATCTGACGTCTTATTTTTCAGATTACTCGCCAGAATATGGCCCTGGGAATCTTTGAATGCGGCATGCTCTTTATCCGACAAGATTATGGAAGTGGTTGAAAAGATTCAAACTCTAACAATTTTATGACTAAAATGTATATCTAATTAGCTATTATGATATACCCTCATTTGTATAAAAAAAAAGTGGGAAGCAATGTAAAGTTAGGCAATGGAACCCCAACTAGTAGGCTTATTGCGGTACTATTGTAGGCCTACAATGGACTTTCACTGTAACAAAATTATTGGGAGCAGTTGTTTGTTTTATTTGGGTATAAGATTTTAAATTGTGAAAAAGAAATGAATTTTGACCTTTAAGACGGGAAAACTAAGTTAAAAGAAGGTTTGTAAGATCAATTTCCTTCATGATAAAAGTCCATTGTATTATATTATGAATTACGTAGTGTTAAGAGTGTAAAGTGTGTATGTGTGTGTGTGCATGTTTGTGTGTCTGCATGCATGTTGGTATCTTGTGCTATTCTCACCATGCCGCAGCGATTGATAAACATTATGATAAAACGATTGATAAACATTTCAATTAATTTCTTTCTCCATTTTTTCAATTTCCAACAAAATGCAAATATAGTAAAACATTTACATGTACATGTAATATGTATTTATGCAAAATCACACTGTGGTGAGGGGAACACTAGATGTGAAAGGAAATACAATTTCATACAGTAACTTTTATATAAGTACCGAAACAGAGTTATTGGGAATGGAGGGGACTGCTGAATTGCAAAGCTTGTTGTTAATTTGCAGCCCCCTCACGAACAATAACTACTTACTGAACTGAGGCAGATTGCCTAAAATATAAACGAAAGAAACAAACAGACGAACACAAAAAAGCAACAACAAAACTCACACGCTTAGTATACTCACACAACCACGAAGCAGCTCTCTGATAGAAAGAGGAGAAGCGTGGAAGGAAGAATGGAAAGAGACTAGAAGGAAGAAGAGAAAAAGGGACAGGGTAACCATGGTAACGGAGAAAGGAAGAGGAGTTATACAACTTACTCGAGGCATAAGATGCATTGCTATACAGCACATAATTATTACTACAGGTCTATCTATGAGATACAAAATCAAACATCATTTGGATTTGAATTTCGGCGCAACAAAATCGTAAACTTGAAGTGCGATGCAAGCCGCCTCTCTACAGTTGAGTTTGATTTACGGAGTGAATATCACATGATCAATAGGTAGATGACATGGGGTATGGTTCCTTGTGAAGTCGGAAGTAAAAATGAGAAGCTAAGTCACTTTCAGGGGTATCCGGGTGAAAACGAATTTCGAGAATATTTTCAATTACTTTCCTATATGAGCTTTAATTCGTGCTTGTTAGTCCTACTTAATACAATCAAGTCTTCACACATATTGTTAACAAAACCAGTCTACCATCAAGATGCCGCATGACGTACATTGGAGCTATTGATTAACCCTGGGATTATCCCCCGCAGACAGAGACTGTGGCTGCCTTGAAACGTCACCGCTCACTGATCCATGTCGCTTCCGATTGGATGTATGCTGACCAATCAGAGATCGACAATTCGCTGTTCACTAACGTTCTTTCAAAAGCGAAATCATTCGTACGGGGTGACCCTGACCGAAAGACACTCCTATGACATACAATTACTCTGACGGTGTTGGTATGTTAAGCATGCGGTTTTTCATTCATTTTATGTACTTGTTGTCGTCACTATCAACGTTTGTGTCATACGAAACATGCTCGACGTCCCGAAAAACCACGAGAAACAGGATTCGTGTCATGCCATTATCAGGCCTATATACGCAACTTGGCGGAAAGGAAGTTATCAAGGGTTAGCTTTGATACTAATGATAAAAAATGAAGAGTGATGTGCATGTCAGGGGGGGGGGGGATGCAATCAGGTAAGGAAACTCCGTTTTTTACCATTATGTCGCATCCAGATGGTCATCTCACCTGTTACGTTGACAATGCAAGTTTAGAAACAAGAAAGTTCGGGATTTGAATGGAGGGAAGTGGTTCCCAAATTACTCCTCATGCCTCAACTGGTTTGAAAAGAGGGCGATAACCATCGATAATGGTCATAACTCATAACTTTTTTTTTTCGGGTCCAAAACGTCTCCACACACTGATTTCTACAATACAATACGGAAAGTATTATTTTAGCTGAAAGTTAGATTATAACCGGTGTAAATTCTTTGTCTTGTAAGGTAAAAGGAGAATACTATTGAAAGCTGCTTGACGGTATTAATACCATAAAGAGATATAGTTTTTTGTGAACTACACGTATCATATAGAATGAAATGATTTCCCTGCGTATAAAAACAAAAACGAATACAAGTATGACAAACGCCATAGTGCCGAAATACGCAGATAGACCTATGCGGTTGTTCCTAGAAACCCTGCATGGTAGTAATGATTATACATGTATAGGCCCAACTATATCTTAAGGGCTACCGAACGGAAATGTTATCTAATTCCTAAGTTACCACATAATAAACGAGCATAGAGACATACAATCACTATTATGACAATGTATTTCATTGCGTAACAGTTACAGGAATGAACGGAAATGTCATTTCATCATGAGTTACCACATAATCAGCGAGCATAAAGGGACATTATAATTATCAAGCATTTAATTAGTGACAATTACAGGAGTAACTTCATGAAGGCGACTTGGTAAGAAGAGCAAAGTCATGGAGAAAATTCCTCGAAATCTGCATTAAAGATAAAAGATAAAGAAGTTCCGAAATAAAAGGTTTCATCGCATGAGAAGTTAACTCCTTTCTTGTCAATTTAAGATACTTGTTGTTGTTGTTGTTGTTCATTTTCCATCTGTGAAGATGGCTGGATAGCCCATATTCAGCTACACTAAGCTGGTCTTCCATGGGGTCCAGTTGGATGTGGAGTGGGACCACTTCACCGGGTTAGACACCCTGCTCTTTTCGATGAATGAATGAAGCGGGATCTTTTACGTGCATGAGCTGTGACTCTCTCATACACGGGACCTCCATTTTATGTCCTATCCGAGGGACAGAGTGTTTTGCCTCTTGCTAGAGGGACGGTATGTTTACACACAACATTGCTCAGTCCAGACTCGGGTTCGAACCCGGGCCGCGTGATCGTGAGGCAGACGCGCTACCGACTGAGCCAACTCACCGCATGTTTAATACTTGCTATTAAACATGTTAAAAACAAGGAAAATCGGAAGAAAACATGGAATTTTTTTTTGTAATCATAACTGCAAGCATATTCCTTGTTACGCAACAAGTAAAGTATCATCGGAAAAGGTTTATTTTGCTATAATGATGACCTTACTTTAAATTTCCATAAAAGTGGCACTTAAAACGTTTTGCGATCAAAGTCTTCAAATAGAGATAAGTTTAAATGACTTTTGCAGTTTATGCTGCGTTTACACGATGTTCCCGGCGGCCAAGGCAGTCACGTTTCAGGCCACCGTGGACAAAACGGGAAGGACGTGATTCAACGCGGGGACACGGGGTGGACAAACGTGACAGGCCGTGATTGCCGTGGATGCCGTGCCATACTTTTTAGATTGTCCAAAAAGAATGTCACGGCAGTCGCGGTGCTAATGAGAAACCTTGTAGGCCATGATAAAACGAGGTGAACGCAACAAACACCGACGTAATATGCCGTAACAAAACTTGGAGGTGGCCCGTTTTTGTTTTTTGTTTTGCTTTGTTTTTTTTTTTCCCCAACCGAGCGAGGACGGGAACGAACAAGACTACAATACGAAAAACAGGAGAATCTTCCACGATATTCTACCCACGACGCACTATATACGTTTCGGACAAAGGGCTGCCGTGGCCGCCGGGAGCATGGTGTTAACGTGGCATGGAACAACTTTTAGTCATACTACAGCCATTTTCTACAGGAATTCAGAAGACCTGCACAAAACATTCCCTCATATTGAGATGCATGATATCGCTAGTAAACATTGCATTTTCTTACAACCTACGTGATACAGGGTATATAAGACATCAATGAAAATACAAGGACAAAATGAATTACCACAATTACAACATGATGACATTGCAATTGTATTGAGTTTAGAACGTGACATTACATTAAAAAAAATGTCTAGATGAGCACGTCACATTTCCAGATTTTAGATTATTCAATAAACGGGTGACTTGCAATTTCGATGGAGATGAGTAATATACATTCTCAATTATGAAAAGTTTAGAAATGGTCACTCCCATAGACTAGTTGATGCATTCAACACAGACCTATGCGTGAAAGATTTTTAGTATTGTTATCGCTCAATGGGAGGAATTTATGTCACTGCCATCAACGTCTGCAACTCAAGGTAACATATGCGATAATACGCCTCCGCCTTCTTTTGTTTCTAAATTATGTTCGTCACGTTGATTAGCTTCATCGTGTTGTTCTGACCACATCCTTATTTCGCCATCATTGTTCGTGTCTTCTTCTTCTTCTCTTTCTAGTCATTTCCCCTACACCCTCGACTTGTTGTTGTTGTTCTTGTTGTTGCTGATCTTCTTCTTCTTCTTCTTCTTCTTCTTTCTTTCTTCCTTTTTCTTCTTCATTATTTTGCTCTTCTTCGTCCCATTCTTCCTCCAGATTCTCCTGTTTCTCCTTAATATCATCCATCTTTATTCTTCTCCTATGTCTTCTTCTGCTTCTTCTTTTTCTTCTTCACTTCCATTTCTTACAAGTCATGCTCTTTGCTCTCTCGTATCTCTTTTCTTCTCTTTTTCATTTGCTTTTTTTTTCTTCTCGTAATGCTTTGATTCTATAAATATTCTGATGCTTTTCTTGTCTTTTCGGAATTTCGAGGCCTGGTTGGTTTGTATTGGAAGTGCCCGCGATTGTGTGGGCGGCCCACTGTAACGTCAAACCATAGAGCGAATCCCTACGTGACTTTGTCTTTAGAACTTTAATTAGACCTTCGCTATTTGCTTTTTCACGCTACATCGGTAATTCCGGTAGGCGTCGGGTCACATCCTGTTGAATGCCTGTGTGAAGGAGAAAAACAAATATTTTGCGGTCTCATTATGAATGACTTGTCATAAAATGTTCGAGTCTTATCACAAAACAACAGAAAGGACTCGAATTATATATTTTGAACCCACATGATTTTAGAAATCGTGTAAAACTCGAGTTGAACACTCCAATAGAGTGGAGAAAACCTTTGGTCATGCGTTGAACCTTTAGATGGTTCTACACCTCGTTTAACTAAAATATTGATAAGAGTAAAACTGTTTTGATGCCCAGGGACCTGCACGGTCAAACGTCCCAGGGTATGTGTTTACAGATCTCGAAAGACGTCAGCAAATTTACGTTTGCAGAGGCATTAAATATGTTTTGCGCCCTTCAGACACCACCATCACTACGTCAGTGCCTGAATTGTTACGTAACAATCATCCCTCAGATCAATGGCTTTTCTTTGAAAACTTTATCGAAAGTGCACTGGAGCGCCGCGCTCTGTTCTCTTCGCCTACGTCGAAAGACCAACGGAAAAGGCGGAGTCTGACGCATGTGCAATTATAATGTTTGTCTCGAGGATCCTAGACAAAGGAAGCTGGTATTGTCCCACCGAGGACAGGGACCGCTCGGCCGGAGGAGGGAAGGGTATAAAAGGGGAAGAGTTCTGGCAGTAAGGCAAGATTCTACCACAATATCCTCTGCTGGTCAGAGGGAACACATCTCTGGAGCAACAAACGACTTTAGGAGCGGACAACTTTCGACTTAGCACCTGTTTCTACCAAGACATCACGAAGCACTTTCTTTGGTCATACCAGCGACTGTTTAACGTTTGAATCAAAGTACTAACCAACTTACTACCTCGATTATAGTTATTTCTTTTCTCGGCACTTAGACATCCTCAGAACGGTCTCAACTTTGAAACTCGTGAGTAAAATCATTCCACTTGTTTGTAAGTTTTCAAGGAACTACTTTTGAAGCATTTTAAGACTTTATCTTGGTTAAATAGGAGTCATTTCCCCCAAAGCCTTTATTGTATGGTTGTTGTTGTTGTTGTTGATTTTTTGTGTTGCTTGCTGAAAACCTGAAATGATGTCTTATTTTCATGTTAAAGATGACGGTGACGGGTGATGTTACAACATTATCTCTCTACAGTGTAGCTTTAACTCGTGTCGTTCTTTCTATCATTATTTATGTGCCTATCTATTGGTTTTACCTCCATCATGTACAGACTATGAAACCACTAGTCCTGGTCTTCACTCTCTTGGGCCTGGTCTCCCACCACTGTCTGGCGGAACGGACCATAGTGGAGCACGCCTGGCCTGGCGCCTTCAAGGGCCAAATGACACTAGCTGTGAATGATTGTAACAGCGCCATCAACGGCGAAGGCTGGTCTGTCACTGTTGTCTTCGATCAACCGGTATTCAACATGGATGTAAGTTACAGAACAGAGAACATTTACATAATACTGATTCTGGCATTGTTGTTATGGTAACTACTTGTAAATCACTGTGTTATTGGAATTAGATGTTATCAAATTACGGTAATGAATGAATTGTTAGATACATTTTGGCCACTAGTCAAACATTGCTCAAAAAGTGCGCACAAGTAGTAAGAAGTTTTCAAGAAGAAAGTGTTTTTGATCAAACCATTTTGCAATTACGTTCTTCTTCGCTCATTATTTTGAAGACTAGTAACATGTGAAGGTTTTGGGTATAATAAGAAAAGCAATATTGCATGTCCATAAACGAAGAGTGTTAAAAGAAAAGAAATCAGAATTTGAAACAGTCATGACATTCTTTTCCATTACCTTTCGTACATCGTTTAAAAAAAAAATCCGCTTGTCTCGACGGGACTTCCAGAACTGCTTTCACTTTTTAAATCTTCTCCATTTCGTTATCCCTGTCTCTTCCCGTCAGATTTGGGCAGCGAATGTTCTGTCTCGAAGCGCAGACAGCCGTACGTACGAACTAGTGAACAAGCAATGGAACGCAGCGATCTACCCGAACACGTACCTCACCCTCGGTTTTATCGGATATCGAAGCCAGGGGGACTCCGATGGTACACGTGGTACGGCAACACTCAATGACAACGGACTTTGCTCTCAGGTAAAATCACATCCTTTTTTTAATACATCATCTATTCCTTCATTCAGCCGCCTTTCATCTGTTTCTTCTTCTTTTTTTCTTCGTCTTATTATCACAACTGTCATTCTAATCATTATCACAAAGTGATATAATGTTCAATCTTTTTATCATATCTTTTTTAATTATCTTTTTTTTTCTACTTCGAAGGATATGAGCGGGGCGGGGGCTTCGGTAAATGATTGTTAATGCTTATTTTCTTTGATATCTGCACCATTTTCACATCCTGTTCTCAGCCAGGGAAAGTTGTTTTGATTATCTCATGGAGTTAGTGACTTAGAGTTTAGATATATATCGCCTGGTGAGGTCATTAAGTTTAAGAAATAACCGACTTAAAGTTATTAACCCCATGAGAGTAAATTAACTTCCAGCATCATCTGATGGAAATTCAGTTCAGTTGAAATGATGAAATAATGGAAATTATGATATTGAAATGTTTGATACAATAAATTGTATCCCTGCATTAATATTTGATTTGTCTTTTTTCAATTTGATCAGGGCTCAGACTTCTCCAGTTCTCAGAGTCAAAGCCAGGTCGACATCGACGAGAGCAGCTGCGACGTGGAGATGGAAGTTCTCGACGAGTGGTCCAACAATGTCAAAGGTCGAGTTCGTCTGCCAATCACGAGCCGACTCCAAGGGGGCTGGACCGCCACCCTGGCTTTCTCTTCACCCATCCAAAATCTTCAGGTGAGTTCCCTCATGGAGTTTTATTTTCTTTCGTATTGTTTTCTTTTTCTCCTCGGCTGGTCTATTTGCCGATATTGAGTTCATTCGATGTAGTTTCTGTCAAAATGACGTTGTTGGGCTATAAGTGACTTCAGACTTTAAGTGTAATGGTCACTCCGTGTCCATGTTGTGTGTGACCAATTTGTACTCGCTAAATACTCGCTAAATCTCACAAATTATTGAAGAAGTTTTATTTACAATTCATTTTAATAGAACAACGATTTTCACCGGTTGCTAAATTTCTTTTGTCACTACGTTGACGATCATCGCAGATCTGGACAGCATCGATCCTCGGCATCGACAACAACAACCAGGTCTACCAGCTGCGTAACCAACAGTGGAACCCAACTCTCAACGTCGGCACCATCTACGAGGCCGAGTTTATTGCAACTTACAACTCAGGGGCAGCCCCAACCTTTAACTTTTTGCTGGAGGACCACCCCACTTGTGATGACATCACGTCAGAGGTGAGTTATTCATGTCTGCTGACTCTCCAACTTAAATACCCGAATGGTAGGCAAACCATACGAAAGCCAATATCCTCTGTGCTAATGCCTGTATGTTGATATGAAGTTAGAGTAGTACCGACCAACCAAAAAGAGGCACTTTAGGAATAAAAAGAGCATAACACTTAACTATTAGCAATCAATCAATCAATCACTAATTTTGTGTCTATGCCGTCCTTCTTCAGGTGTCTTCCGTGGTCGACAACGGTGTCTGTTCCTGCGGCACCGTCCGCCAACTCCTTGACGAGTGGCCCAGCAACTTCAAAGGACGAGCCCGTGTACCTGTCACCAACTCTCTGAATGGGGGCTGGACCGCTGAACTGGAATTTTCCGAGCCCGTGTGGAGCCTTCAGGTAAGCTGTCACTCTTCACTCAGTCGATCAGTCGATAGAGGAAGAGAAATACTACTTTTCATCAAAACACAATGACAAGTTTAGAATAGTTTCCGAACAAGATTGAAATCACTACTCAAGTCGTAGGAAGGCAGGTCATTGCGATGACAATGCAGATATAACGAGATCGAAGATGAGTACGCTTCCGCGTTTAAGATATCAGTTTCCGTTGATATTGTCCAAGGTTTGTTGTAATCATGATAATAGTATTATCAGAGAAGACGATTTCTCTTTTGTCTGACATGGAGAATGATCATGTGCCATGATATAAATTAAAAAAAAATGTATAATTATTTTGTATATCTTTGCACTCGCTTAGATCTGGGTTGCCCAAGTTCAGAGCGTCGACTCAACCTTCACAAGATATACTGTGAGGAACCAGCAGTGGAACAGTAACCTTGCCGCCGGCACTGAGCTCGATGTGGAGTTCATCGGTTCGATCTCGGCCGCCACTCCGGACTTCCAGATCCGCCTTCAGGGACAGCCCGACTGCGAATGCCCAGACTACTACGTTCCCACAACCACCGTGGTCGCCACCACGACGGTTTCGACTACAGCTCCGACGACCGCAGCTACTACTGCTTCCACAACCGCCTCTACGGCTGCTTCCACGACGATCGCTTCGACCACTTCAGCTCTCCCGACTAACGCTGCAACAACGACCAAGCCATCGACCGCTGCCCCGAAAGAAACAACAACCGAGTCTGTTCCCGACGAAGTCACCACGCAAGAAGAAACCACCGACGAGGAGGTGACCGAGCTGGCTGTTACGACCATCATCGACGAATCTACAACCAACGCTATGGATGTCACTACTGAGGGACTTCCCGACGTAACTACCAAGGGACTACCTGATGTGACTACTGACTCACCTAAAGGTACCAACATCAGTCCGCTCTGGTTCTTATATCGTGAACCAAAAGTTTTAGTCTCTATGGTGATACTCTGAGAACCAGTATCTCGACGTTTGAAGTGATGATAAATGTGATTGACATTACGATCTCTGACACAACTGCGTAAAGGTGCTCGTGCATACTGGACGGTTTCTTGATGTCATAGTGTGTGATGTGTAATGTTGGAATTAACAAAATGGAAATGATGGGTAATAATGCCATTTTTGTTGTTTTTCTTCCCTCAGTCTCACCCATCTTTGACTATGACGAAGTCCTCCGCAAGTCCATCCTTTTCTACGAGACCCAGCGCTCGGGGTTCTTGCCCGCCGATAACCGCATCCCATTCAGGGGCGACTCGGCCACCAATGACCGGGGCAATAACGGCGAGGACCTGACTGGAGGCTGGTATGATGGTAAGTCTAAGAACCATATGTTTTCATTAACCTCATCCTCATGTTATATTTACAATAGACTTGATAGTATTGGACATACGTTTAGTTATAAAGGAACAATTATATTGACTGAAGATTGAAAGAATGGCGATGGGTGAGATTCTACCTCGATAGTATCATTTTCTATGATATAATCGGTGATAACAGTTTGATAAGATTTTGTGATGGACTACAATACGATGCTCTCATAACTTTTCTCTCGTACACTTGCAACAGGTTAGTTTTAAGGAAATCATGTATCTTGTACCACCATAAAAAGACCCTGCAAAAGAGAAAAATATTGCATTAAGATCATGTTATTTTGATTGCAATTGAAGGTTGACTCACACCTGTGGATATCCTTATCTACCCCCTCTAATTGTTGTCAGGGGTGTCATTAACGTTTGTCGTCTTGCCTCTTTAATGTTGTTTATCAGCTGGAGATACGGTCAAGTTCGGTCTGCCCATGGCCCAATCCGCGACTCTACTGGCCTGGGGTCTCCTGGAGTACGAGCAGGCCTACGTTCAGTCAGGCGAGTACGCCAACGCCCTCGACAGCATCCGCTGGGCGACCGACTACTTTCTCAAGTGCCACGTGAGCGCCAACGAGTTCTACGGACAGGTGGGCGACGGCCACTTCGACCACTCGCTCTGGGGACGACCAGAGGAGTTGACTGGCCCACGACCGGCCTTCAAGCTTGACCCGTCCAACCCTGGCTCGGACCTGGCCGGAGAGACGGCCGCAGCACTGGCTGCCGCATCTATCGTCTTCAAGAAAAGTGGTGAGTGTGAAAGAAATGTAGGATGGGGTCCCGGCCGGCCACATTTTCGTATAGTTTATAGAATCAAAAACATGCTCCATCGATTATTGTTATCCTCATGCCAGCAAATGCTGAACAGTTATACAGTTTTGTTTTGTTTTGTTTTGTTTTGTTTTGTTTTTTTGGGGGATAGCGTTTTTTAAGAGATAAACATATTTGTATCATAAAAATGATGAAGCCGCTCAATACATTACTTACTGGCATAAACTCTGCTGTCTCGACAAGCAACGAAGTGATTAATTCAATAGCTGTTCTCTCAAAACAAAGTTGTTCTTCACTCTTTACGATTACTTCGGCATAATGCACTAATACTCTTTCGTTCATTCTGTATTGTTTTAATCCAGACGCCGCCTACTCAGCAGATCTGCTCTCCCACGCACAACAACTCTTCAGCTTCGCCAAGAATTACCCAGGCATCTACTCCAACTCAATCTCCAACGCCGGCTCCTTCTACCCGTAAGTTCTCGTAACACGGATGCTATTTCTGAAATACATCAATATATTTGCACTGGCAATCTTTCAACAGGTATGCGTTCGTTTCTTCATGAAAATCTTGGAGTCTTTATTCTTCCCTAACAATATACACCGTTGTATGATAATACGACAAACATTTTAATTTGTAAAACATTTGGGATTTGGTGAAAAGATTAAAAAGAAACCTTAGTGCGAAGACTTAACAAAATGAGAGCACGCAATGAAAGTCAAGCTGCAGGTCAGGAACTCTAACAGATTTTATCCTGATAAAATGCTTGAAGATATAGGCGTCCATACCAAGATGTATGTCATAAATCCATGTCGATATCCTTTTGTGTACATTTCCACAGATCATCGCACTACCATGACGAGGTCGGTTATGCCGCCGCCTGGCTGTATCGCGCCACCAACGACCCGATCTACTACACGGAAGCCGCTGCGCTCTACGCGATCCACGGTCTGGGAGCCAAGCCCTGGGCCTTCGACTGGGACGACAAAAAAGCTGGTCTCCAGGTCAGTTCAGGGACATTCTTAAATCAACACAAATACGAACGTCATATATATCAATGCACAAGGGGTGAAGCAAGTAATCCAAGTTCACGTCTTCATATCATCCTGACATAATGTTAAGAGGACGTTGTTTTGTCTTTCTCGGAAAGTGGCAATAGCGAGTGAAATTGTTTTTCACGTGTTCATGTGCCATTCTCGGGCCTTCTGGAGTTTCATTTTGTAAATAGTATCACAATGTCAAAAATAACTGAAACATATTGTCTCTTCCTTATGTTGATGTACGTCGTCTGTGGCCACCAGCCACGAATCATTTGCGATTATTTCAAAACTGTTGAGATACCGTTTTTCTATACACATGTGCTTGTGATAGTAACGGGTGAAGACTAATAAGCTCCTTCTTATAATTGACATAATTTTTGCATTGTCTTTGTTGTTTGACAGATGTTGATGTTCCAGATGAGCAGCGGTACAGCCAAGGCCTCGTACAGGGCCGCCGTAGAGACCTATCTTGACGGCTGGCTGAGGGGCGGAGACGTCACGTACACTCCAGGCGGCCTGGCCTGGCGGGCTCAGTGGGGATCACTCCGTTACTCTGGTAAGACATTAAATTCATGTAGTGCGTTTGATGGAATGTTTTATTCCAGTGTCATATAATGACATATATATACAATGAATCCACAGATATTAACATCAGCATGAATTTCTAACAACCGCAAAGTCTGATATGGGACCCACTGAAAAAAGAAAATATTGTTGAAGGAAAGGTCATTGAATTCTACGATATAAAAAGATTTTAGAACTAATACAATCAAACACGCTTAGATGGATTATTATCTGTGCCATGGATTCGGAAAGTCGGGTATTCTTTCTGGTACGTTCATTCTCCAAACAAAATTGTTAAAAAAAATAGCGAAAAATACGAAAACAAAGAAGTAATCAAAAGGGATCGCCGCGATGATTTGTGTATAATCATGATTTGTGATATGATTATAATTATGATATGTGTATATGATCCTTATTGACTGTCAATTAGCGATGTATGACATTCATAAATCAGACACTTATCAATCTCCCTTCCCACTTCCTCTTTTTATGCAGCCAACACCGCCTTCCTGGCTTCCATCGCCTGTAGGGAGGGGCTGCGCTCAGAGTACTGTGAATTCGCCCAGGAGCAGATCCACTACATGCTGGGAGCCAACGGACGCAGCTTCGTTGTGGGCTTTGGTGTCAACCCACCCGATCGCCCCCATCACGGCTCCAGGTGAGAGTCAGACCGAGTGTGTACCGCTCGACCTCAATACACCTACAATCAGTCGTTATGTTCAAATAGTGCTTAAATTCATTTGTCTAGATTTCCACAGGATTCCATGTGCGATACTAATTGCACTGTGAACTTACAAAAATACGAAAACAAATTAAACTCAACTTCTCCTCCCAAAAAGCACACCTTCGTGAAATTATGCGATTTGATATGCAGTGTATATATTGGATAACCACTGCACTGTTTTTCCTGAGGAGACGAATCATAAATTTTGGTTGCATTTTCCAGCAACTTCATGTTCTTTTTTTTATGTTTCCCTCGCCCTCTCTCTTTCTCTATCCAACATTCTCTGTCTGTAGCAATGAACAATGCCTGATGAAAATACGCCTTTTTTTTTTAAAATTGAGGATTTAGCCACCTAGTGCATGCAGGCTTGTATATTTTCTTATTATCATCAAAAAGCTTACGTTTGTGATAACAAAAATTAATACCATGTACTTCTAGAAATGTTCAAAAGACAATTGAATAATTGGTTTGTCTCCTCTTCTATCTTTGTGTGGAACAGTTCTTGCCCCGACCTGCCTGCTCCCTGTGGATGGAACGAGTACAACGCCCCTGGCCCGAACCCTCAGGTCCTCTACGGCGCCCTTGTCGGAGGACCCGATGTCAATGACAACTTCGTCAACGACCGAACCGACTTCATTCAGAACGAGGTGGCGTGCGACTACAACGCCGGTTTCCAGTCGGCTGTGGCCGGCATCAAACAGCTGCTGATGGACGGTCTGGTACCAGCAGATCCTCGAGCTCTTCTCTAACTCGAAAACATCGTCTGCAGGTGGAATCGACATCGGAAGAGACCACGATACAACGAAGGTCTATAAATGAGATTTTACTCATTTGACATGGGACAGTTCGTGTCGAGATGGACTATGTCTTTGTATTTGTGTGTTTGCCAAAGAAACCCCCTAATACACACTATACACTCACATTTTCTTTCATTCTTTGACCTCCCAAGGAGTTGTTATTTGAAAGGGCCCCAATGTATCAGTTCAGTTACCAGGAGTGTTTTCGAGAGGAGTGAAGGTAGACGGCTGGGTGGATGACTCACTGAAGTTTTCGAGGGACTTCTTGATGAAAAGAATGAAGAGATCATCGGTAAAAGAAACATGACAGTAGGAGAGCCTCACCGAAAGTTTTTAATCATTTTGAAGTGCATTTTTCTTTAGATATGACGTAACACGAAAGTTAAGAGCAGTCTCCCAAATATCGTTGTCACTGACTGTGGGACTAAACTCTGCAACATTCGCCGTTTGTGGTTGGTCTATCTCCCCTATACACTTCTTTTTCTACAGTGACTTAATTTGGCTTGTCAATCGAAGGTACAGATGTCAAATCTTACTGTTAAGTCATGCAGAGTTACGCCCTCTATCTCCTGATTCGTGACACTGTCTTCTCGGAAGAAAAGAGAAAGAAACCTTTGAGAAAGTCGACAGAATATTGAAACATTTGCCGTGTACAGAAGCACAGACTAGTGTGAAGGTGTTGATGAGTAAAAACAAATTATGTTTGTATATTGTTGATGCGTATATGATACTGACTGATTGCAACTAAGTTTTGAAAAGAAGTCTTAGAGAAAAGTCAATAACGAAAATAAAAAAAATAGAAAAAAATGAAAACTAAATAAAAACAGGAAAAAATTGAGAAAAATGAAAAAAGAATATTAGAAAACTTCATTAATATTGTAAGTTTGTGACTTACATGCACGCTATAGGAAGGAAATATTTTTACTCAAAAATAAATTTGAATCTTGTGCTATTTTCAAATAGATGCACTGAGAGTAGAATGTTACTATATATTTTCATTATACCCGAGGCAGTGTATGTTTCGTCATACTTCGTTGATGAACTTGTGAGATTACTTCCTTGCAGTAGCATTTAGTACAGGATGAAACAATTGAAATTCATGTAACATTTCAATACAACCTGTCTTACTTTAAGCAATAGAATATGTCAAGTGTTAATAAGTATATTCTCTTGAGATGGTAACAATCGCTCACAATGTACATTGCATACGTGCTGGTAGAATTTGTTTGTGTCATATTGTCAATAAAGAATAGGCTGGACCTAGGTATGTAACATGCAAGTTGATGTATGTGATGTATTTGCTTATACTGTGTCATAAATGTATGTCTGATGTGTTTGATATTCGTAAATGAGAGTCACAAGAATGAGCTTGGAATTGTGAAGCAAGAGAGAGAGAGAGAGGTGTGTTTGAGAGTGTTCAATGAACAGATAATATCCATAACAGGAGAACAGAAAAAAAAAATCCCCCGGAAACTATCATGCTGTACACCAGTAGTACTACCCATTATCTTCAATACACAAATATTCGGGCACTTTGAATATTGTACACAGAATAAGTACACATTCAGATCTAATGAAGTTATACATACTTGTTGTGATAAGCTGTATGTATGGATTAGATGGGATCCCATGTCGTGTGGTTGGTTTGGCAACATACATACATACCTGTTTAATGAAAGAAAGATATTATTCAGAAGGGTGAAGGTTCAGGTGCGAGTTTCTTCACTTTGTCGGAATTTCGGAGCTTGGGTATTTGTTCCATGTTCATCGCGTCACTGCCGGCAACCAGGGACAGCCTGGTGGTAGTGTCGCTGCTCGGAAAGCAGTAGATGACTGGTTCGAGTCCCACTGATTCCCTTTTTCCGACATGTTTGTTAATTTATAGATCAGCAGTTGCGATCTTAACAAATTCAATTTGTAGAGGGAGACAAACTGAAGAAATTCGCACCGGAACATACCTGTTGTTGAGTGATTCGATGTGTCTAGAAAACTAGTTGTGTCTGTGAAAGTAAGATGAAAGTGCTTATACTAGATACTAGATGACGAAGATGAAAATCTAAGAATTTAGAAGTGAGAACAGTGGGACACGAACAGCCAGAAACTATTGATCTTCTTGGGTTATTTCCTTTATGAATCTTAAGGAGAGAGTACAGGTCGGGACATAATTGGACCTCCTTTGGAGTGAGGTAAGATTTGGTTTCCCTATAATACAATAGTCGGTTATTCTATGGTGTTTTCTGCCATACTGAGGTGACTCTCAGTTAGGTCATGTGTTAACTTTTTGTAGGTGTTACTGTTCCCCTCAGAGAACTTTCTCACTCGCCTGCAATTAAAGTTTCATTCGATTGGACAACCACGACAGACCCTTTGGCCCGAATTCACGAAGGTGGTACAAATGAAACCATGGTTTAAACCATGGACAAAAACCATGGAGGGCCATGTGTCGCATGGAATATTTCGTTACGAAATCAAGTCATTTCGTCGATGAAATGATTATTTTGTAACGAAACGACAACATTTTGTAACTAAATGAACATTTCGTCCACAAATTGATAATCTCGTTAACGAAACGGTCATTTTGTCGACGAAATGACCAATATCGTAACGAAATATTCCGTGCTACACTTGGCGCTCCGTGGTTTTTGTCCATGGTATCATTTGTATCACCTTCGTGAATTCGGGCCTTTGTCTGCAGTTCCGATGATTACGTCACGGTTGCGGGCTCTGTAGGGCTTTTCGTTCTGCTTTAGTGAGGTTGTCCTGGTGCTTGGATGAATTCTATACAC
The DNA here is from genome assembly GCF_040938485.1 of Diadema antillarum. Lineage (NCBI taxonomy): Eukaryota > Metazoa > Echinodermata > Echinoidea > Diadematoida > Diadematidae > Diadema > Diadema antillarum. The sequence continues at coordinate 516,887 of NW_027271593.1, forward strand.
TTGAAATGTAAGAAGGTAGTAAAAAGTCTTACGAGAGCTTTCAAGCGTGTTTTACTTGAAAGGTATTCTGGAATTACTCAATATAGTTCTGAATGGATAAGAGATTAGTGTGATAGGGGTGCGTTTGTGAAAATGTCATAATGTGCTGGTGTATGTTTTGTCTGTGTGTGTATGTATCATGTATGTGTGTACTTGCATGTGCCGACCTTTTTGTCAGTTATAGTTTATAGAAAGAAGAGACAAAACGCTGTATTTACTTTTCCGGGGTTAGTTTTTGAATACGGCCCATTTCCTTCTCATTAGCCCCTTCCCTTGATAACTTTGGTTGTTTGTTTGTTTGTTTGTTTGTTTTGTCACTTTGTCATGTTATACTTGTCATACGGTCGGTCGTGGTTGTAAACTTGTATAGCTGCGTTTGTTGGGTCCGTTGATCGCGTTGTTTTTGCATTTCTCCGTTTTTTGTGGTACTCTACTTTTCCTGAAGTGTCTGTCGTGTCCTTTTCCATTCAAGTTCGGATTGTCTCGTCGAACGGTGTTATCTCGACCGGGGCTGCCAATTCCTCGCACTGTCTCTATTTCATCTCTTTGGAATTTGCGTTCTTCTTTCACGCTGAAGTGAGTTTATTGTTTGGTGGTAGTTAGCAGGATCAGTGGATTACCAGAACTCATTCTTCCGATGCTCGAGGTTTAGCATTAGTCACAGTAAGCCTTTCTTCAACCTGATGGATAGAGATTTGGTGCAATTGTTTAGCAGCCGTCGACAGCATCTTCTTCCTATAGGGGAATCCCAGTCTGGGAACTGAGGATATGCACGTATAACACGAGTTTATATAGTAGGTATACACAAAGATGCAAGAAATGTCGAGCCAACTGATAACTCCTATAGGTGGTGAATGCATTGTTTTGGCTTAAGACAGTATGATATTTCATTGATCCTGACGTGGATTCTGTTTTCTGTTTCCTTTATTTAGTTCGACCTTTCGGCCCTAGGCCTTCATCAGGATATGTAAGGGACGGCCGTACTCAAACATCCCAAGAAGTGAACGAATTTGTGAAGATTCCTCTCTTAGTAAGATTGGTGATGAATTTTATGATTCATTTCAATGTCGACTTTTTCATAATTTTCGTAACCAAACGCTGTAGAAATATCAAATTTCTGGAAACACCCCTACGCACTTGAAATGGATTCACTTTTTAATGACACTACTAAGGAGACATGTCTGTGAAGATGGCGAAATTCTGTAAAGAAATTGTTCAACATTTCGCTGTAATAAGTGATAGATCATTCAGAGTCTATATCAAAACAGTATCGATACAGTCAAATGACTTTCATTTTTTCTTTAAATACAATGATTAAAGATGATTTGGTTGGTGGACCTTTGGTATTACAACATTTTGTATATAGTATAATTATCAATAATTTCGTGTTTTAGTGCTCGCAGGCGGTGCCTGTAACGTTTCTGTCACCTTATGTCTGTGTATATGTTATCATATTTTGTATATAACAATAATTATATGTAGCATTTGAACTCGCTTACCCCAAATGGGGTGACTGAGTCAATAAACTTTCAAAATTCAACATTCAATAATATATGTCGATGGGAAGAGAGAGGGTATGGGTTAGTGTCATATCATAATGTCCAAATGTATCAACCACATAAAAACATAATTATACCTATGTGGTCTGTTTCTTGAAGTCATCACATAAAAGTCTTTACATAAATCTCGACATGGCCAAAGTCTCTCATAATAGGTAGCTTTATGAGACTTTCAAATCTATTTCATGAAGTCTCTCATAAGTGTATAAACATATGAGCGAAAACTCTCTCTCAAGACTTTCTTGAAGCGGACCTATAGGGTTGTATATTATTGTGTATGATACAAGGCTACAATAAACCGTTGAATCTCTGACCTACATACCTACATCATATCAGTATTTCGTTGCTGACAAAAATCATAATTTCATTCACAGAGTAAACTACATTTTCAAAGTTTAATCATTCAGAAATGACATTCCAGAGGTTTGATAAAGTCTCGTATGGTTGAAGTGACAAAAAAAGAGTCGTGTATTCTCACTTCCTTTATAGAAGTACACAGTTATTCCACAGTGTTCTACATTGAGTACAGGAAAAAGAAAGAACACTTGTTACGAAGTGTAAATTGTAATCAAATTTTCTGACTGACGCATGAACCACTCGCTCGTAACTGAATGTACTGAAGTTGAACTTGGCCCGTTAGGTAGAGCCTGAAGAACTTATTCATCTCTTGTTATAACAGAGAGAAAACTGAGAAACGCCTTTTGATTGTTATGAAAGGTAAATTGCGATTTGTTTCTTTGTAACTGTCACGAAACCAGCAGCTCACCACAAAGGGTACCGAAGCTGATTTTGACCCGCTCCGGTTTTGATTGTTACCACAGTAACGTTGTGCGTAATCGAATTTTATCCATCGTATAGTTTCGTACGAAACTCTCACTGTAGAGGTTAGATCGACCCACATACACATTTTGTTGATAACAACCATAGATTTCACTGTGCCGAACAGTATGTGTGTGTGTATTATCATCCCCTATGATCACCCTCGAAGGACAACCAACCGCACCCTGTGCGAATGTATTATAGTATATTATGCACCCGGTTTTTTTCTTTTTGTGCGCTTTATCAATGGTAATCGCGTGTTAGCAATGTTCCATCCACGAATCCGAGAGTTGTGTATCTGCGTATACTCTCCCATCACAATAGAAGGTGATGAATGGTATAAATATGCCTTCGATCAGACTTTGGAACCAGTGAAGCGACGACAGAGCCTGAGCGTTCCCACCAGACGTGATGGGAACAACATGTATAGCTATAAAATAAGTATTCCTATAGGCCTATTCTACCTCAAATTGTGATTTTACTGAAACATACGCTGCTGACATGTGATTATGTAGAGCAATTTTGTTCATTCGAATGCAGTCTGAGGCAGAACTTTGACAGAAATGGAGCCAAAGGACGCATCAGTCTCCGAGGTCCACCGGCCTGAGTCGTCGCCCCGGTCGTTCTGCAGTCCTGGCAAACTGTGAGTATCATCCCAAATGACATCTCAGCTAGAATCCGTAGGGTGAGATTGTCTTCTAAACTTTAAAAAATGTGTCTTGATTGTTATCTTATATCGTTTCTAGATCATGAAAAGATTAAACCTTCTCAGTAATCAGGCATCAACAATTAAAAAACCACATGAAGATCTGTATACACAATTTGTTAAAATTAAAATCAAAATTGACCGGATATTCTGCCGGATTTCTCATAATGGGAGGGCTATCAGGTTACTAAATAATTGTCCATGCTTAACATCAATTACATGATCTGAAAGGCACATTTTATGGACATGCCAGACAAAAACCTGAACCTAAAAATATGAAAAGAAAATATTTGAGAAATCCGAAGAAAAGAAACATCTTTTTACACGGCTATAGTTTCCCCATTGATTCTGCCCCGCAGCGCAGAATATGGCGAACATAAATCATTCAGACTGAATGGAGCTCCAAATAAGCAACAACAACAGCAGCAGCAGCAGCAGCAGCAGCAGCAACAACAACAACAACAACAACAACAACAACAACAACAACAACAACAACAACAACAGCAACAACAGCAACAACACAACAACAACAACAACATCAACAACATTCTTGCTCTGCAGTTTTGGCACTGCGCTTCAGTGATTGACCGCTGTATCGCAGTGCGATAATGTGTATCGTGGAGAAATGGAACCGATAACACTTTTATACTGAATACATGTATACTGTACTGGTAATGTATATCAGTTATACAAACGTTCGAAAACCTATATTGAACAGTCAATGGCTACTGTAAACGTTTTCCCCCTCTATGCTGAACCATAGGTGTGAGACCAACTAGACTCCTCTCCAGGTGTCCGATTATTGTAACACGTACAAAATGGGAAACTACGCAACGATCAGATTTGCATAGTGGCGGACGGCTTTTTTTTTTTTTTTTTTTTTTTTGCGCGTGACTATTTAAAGGACAAGTTCACCTTCATAGACATGTGGGTTGAGTGAATGCAGCAAAATTAGTAGAACACTTCAGTGAAAGTTTGAGGAAAATCGTGCAATCCGTTCAAAAGTTATGAATTTTTGAAGTTTCTGCTGAGTCACGGCTGGATGAAAAGACTACTATACCTTGTGGTGTCGCATGTGTACAACGATATAAAGAAAGTATAAAGAAATTCAACATATTTTCACTTTTCTTGCATAACAAAAGAGCACTCAACTTCTCTCTTTCAAAAGGCAGGGGGAATAATATTACCCTTAACCCTATAAAGCCCAAGGGGGGGGGGGCAGATTTTCATTCGCCACTACTTCGCCCTTAATCCAATTTTAACCAAATTTGGTGACTTTTCCTAAAATCTTATTCCAAATATTTTGATATGTAGTTTAGCTATATTTGATATTGCTGGTTGCCATGGCAACCATAAACTGACAACCATGTCGGTCAGATTTTACTTATTTTTCTGTTCCATTTCCAATTAACAATATTATAACGTCTGAAATGGGCGTTTCTTGGTTGAAATTTGCTGAAGAAGCAACACGTGAAGTAATTATGGCCCTGAAATGTTTTTTCTATTATTTCCCTTGTTTTTCTGTGACAACAGCATAAAACAATAGATATAATAGAGATACTTGAAAATAACAGTATTTTCCAAAGATTGCCGTTCTATTTTGTGTTATTTTGATTCCTTCACCCAAGTTATACCTCTAATATCATTTGTTTATCACATCATCAATCTGCAAACTTAAAATTCCAATACTATGGGAATATGAAATATGATAACTATGCATATATCTATCCCAAACAATACATCACAGGTCTCATAATGTATTTCTTTATTTTGTTATGAATAGCACCTCCATGTGGTGACCTTGAGAAATTTCAACCATAACAAATAATGAACTTGGACTTGCACATCATTTGTGGCAAATATGAAAAAATATTGGTCAATGATAAGACATATATACTGGGGATAAAGAAATTATACAGAAAAATCATGTTTTTAGCATATTTTCTATGTATTTCTTTATATTTTGGTAAATAGCGCCCTCTATATGTGATTTTGAAAAAGTTCAAGTATGCAGTCATGTAGAGTATGAGTTGTTCTACCCATGTGCCAAATATGACGATGAAACATCAAAAAATAACAAAGTTATATAGGGGGGCACTATGTGCCCCCCCCCCCCCCCTTGGGCCTGGGAAGGGTCAAAATAGCTTGGGCTTTATAGGGTTAAAATACATCAGTAACAAGTGGAAGAAATGTGCACTTTATTCAAAAAGTAAAGTTTTTATGACATTCTCTTTTTATTTTCCTTATATCGTTGTACGCATGTGGCATCATACACTGTAGTAGTCTTCTCATCCAGCAGTGACTGCACAGACACTTTAAAGATTCATAACGTTTTAACGGATGTTCTGATTTTTCCCAAACTTTCACTGATGCGTACCACTATAACATTGTTGCATTCACTCAATCCACATGAAGGTGGACTCAATCCTTAAAAGTTTTGTGATATAATGATATTGGGCATATAGTAATAGTCACATACTGAAATTTATTATGGCAATATCAAAAGATGACAACATGAACATCGACGAAAACATTAAAAAGCTCTTCCTCTTGCAATTGAAAATTACTGTTGCTTTACAGCTGAAAAATAGACATGCGGGGCATCATTTCATTTTTGTGAATTTATATAAAAAGATGTTTAAACTGTATATTCAAAGATGATGATGATGATGATGATGATGTTGAAACAGCATTTATATAAGTGCAATTTATCTGTAGAAACATTCAAAGGCGCCCAGCTCCCACAAAATGTCACACATCATTTACAAAGTTGCTGGAAATATATTTTAAGCCAGCCCCAGTTATTCCAATTCCCGACCCCAAGGAAAAGAATAATTGTGCAACATAAAGCGAGAAGAATGCCATTCTCCGTTCTATTTTGAAAGCCTACCAAAACTCTACCGAAACGCTCGATATGTGACGTCACTGAATGAACTCAGTACTAAAGCAAAAGCAGACTATGTCCTATACGCAATGCACACATTCAAATTTGTAACTGTTTTCCTAGGTGTTTGAGCGTTGTATTGATACAGTATTTAGCCGGGATGAATATTATATCAATGCAAAGTGAATCCTGAGGCTTTTCCATGTAATTTAAATAGTCCGCTATAAAAACATGAACAATAATTATAACTATCTCTCAAATTAAAGGTAAAATTCCATGTCCCTCATGCACTTGCCCACCCCGAACACTTTGGCCATAATAGTCACCGTCAACATTCACTTGGTGTTGCTTCTGTTGAGTTTTGCATTAAGCCGCACGGCCGCGCCACCCGCGGCCGGGTGGTTTGCTGTTTATCACGTACACTATTGTTAGGTGGGCTTTTCGAACAGAGAAATTATAGGTCCGGAAAAATTATAGGTCCTTGTCTTCTAAAGACTTGAATATGCCTTTCCAGTGATGGTTTCTAAGCTGGGCACTGGTGTAATAGTGTTCTGTGCCACCATTTCTTTGGAAGAATGTCACAATTAGCATAATTCGAAGTAAAAGTAGCGATGAATGAACATAGGATATTTCTTTTTAGCTATGAAACGTCGTCTGCTGCTGGTAGATTGGTTAAATCTGTTAGGAGGATTAAAATCATTCGCCGAATTTCCCCGAATTCATTCGAAGTGCTTTCATTACCGCAGACATGGTATGAATTTTCTCTTTACCCTTGTTGCATTCCCCGTTGTGGACTGAACAAAAGTCTTAAATGTTGTCATTTCCAAGATTCTAGCGTAAGCACAGGATATAATTTGTGCCAAACTGTAAATTTCTTTAAAATTCCACTTTAAGATGACGTCACTAACTTAAGGAATGGTTCCACAATGATGTAGGGATAGGAAAATACATGTGTACTCAGAAACTTATAACATTATGAAGGTGCTCAATATTTTTATGACACAGCTCAGCACTTTCTTTCTATTTTTTTTTCTTTTCACACAGCCACGCCCGATTGTTTTCCCGCTTTCCTGTGCTGATGGTTTTCATTCAAGTCGCTCTTATCGCACTGCTGACCTACGTTACCATTTATTTCTACGGTCCACCAAATTTTGACGATGCCTCGAGGGTAAGAATGAGATTTTGTTTTTATCTGAGGCAGGATCTTAAGAATATAGACCCTGCAACGAAGAATAATCGCAACATTACAAACCCAACGAGAATGGATTTAGGTTTTGAATTTTGCAACTGAGCTTCTGTAAATAAGGATTAGGATTCAATGTGTACAAAAACAAGCAAACAAAACACGCATCCAAGGAAAGAAAAATCAAAACCATACCCGTGTATATCAAAATTTCCTCGTCATATTAATATTTGTATTCACATTATTCTGCCTGTATATTCTTATCCTTCCTGAATATTCAAAGCGACATGTAGAAACATATTAAAGTTACCGTCTAAAACATTTCTATAAATCATGAGGCGAGTTGACGTACATATGACATGTGTGTGTGTGTGTGTGTGTGTGTGTGTCAAAGCATCATTCATATTCATTCTAGTCAGAATTTATCCATATTCTTCGATACCAATCAAATTGTACGTCACTAGCACCTCAAATGAAAACCAAAACACACAGATGCATAAAAACATGCAATAATGCTTTCATGTTGACATAATTATTCATGTTTCTGTATAGTTGTATGCTTGGACAAAATATTTTACATCTAAATCAACATGTAGAAACATGTTAAAGTTACGCTCTACGACATTTCTATATGAGGTGAGTTGACGTATACATAAAATGCATTTGTGCGAGCGTGTGTGTGTTTGTGTGTGTGTGTTTGTGTGTCAAAGCATCATTCATACTCATTCTTGTCAGAATTCATCCATATTCTCGATACCATTCAAATTGTACATGTCACTGTATAGCACCTCAAACAAAAACCAGCACAAACACTGCAAACATACATACAAAAATGCGATAATGCTTTATACATGTTGACATATTCATGTTTCTATAGTTGTATGCTTGGACAAAATATTTTGTTTTTCATCTCTGCGTGTCCCTGTACATCTCTTCGTTTTCTGTTGAGCAGGGCATTGAGGCCAGGGGGACGCCTATTCACGATCGTGTCATCCCTCTCGAAAACATTTTGACTGAGAGTGAGATTTTCTCACCAACGCTCACCTTCGACCAAGACATCGACTCGGCCATCGATCCCGCAACTACCCTACCGCTCACGGACCAGTCAACATCACCCCCTGATTTTACGGCAGCTGCATTGACCTCCACTCTGTACACTGCCGGGACACCGTCCATTCCTTTCTGTGGAAATCCTGGTACGTTTGACACCTGATAACGCGAAGGAAACACATACTGCAATGGGCTCTAATCTATCGTTTGAAAAAAAAAAAAACACCCCTATTGTGTTTTGTTGCAATTTTTCAGGGTCCTATCAAAACTGCCACATATCACTTGTGTAACAGATCAGCTCAGTGCCATAACAAAAAGAACCCAACTCGAAATCACGTTGACATTCACAATGCGATACAGAGGTTTTTGGTGTTTTGTGGTTACATTTAATATCAAAATTTGGATTTGGTGAAGTACATAAGAAGCGATTATTCTAAACTCAATCTTTTAATGTCTTCAAATTCTTCAAAACAGCGAAAAAGGTCTATGATACAACATGGTGTAAGGTTCGTTGCAGTTATGATATGATGAGGAAAAGGAATACCCAGCCAAGCACGCACAATGATTGTAATATGTCAGCATCAAGTAGCAATAAGTGAAGCAAAAGAAAGCAAAAGAAACATGATGCAACGTACAAGGTTTGATTTCAATTTTCGGTAGAATATTCCAGGCTCGAATCTCTGCCGGTGAGTCAACTATTTTTGTATATTGCACTTGTGACTATAAGCAGGAACACGTATGGATAAATATCTGACAGCGTTGGGAAATCTTAGAATGATAGGGTCCACTGGGAGAACAATCTTCAAACTGAAGACATATTGACGAGGATAATAGTAATTGTGACCGTGTAATACAAACCCAACAAGAAGCCGCCAAACATGGGATTTTAGTTAAGGCAAGATTCTGAAAGAACAGACTCTAAGCTTTAAAATGATGTATAACTCAATTCAAATGGACTCTCCAAACCTATCTAAATATTGGAAAAACACATACTCTGGAAAGTGTGAACTGGAGTACAGGTTCTATTTGTGCGCTTTAATCTTTACCAAACCGTGGTAGCTGTGCGATGAATGGGACAAAAAGAGGATATAAACCAAAGGAGCAACAACAGTAAAGAAATCATCAAATTAAGCTGAAATTTGGCACGTTCTATTAACACATTTTATCCATGAATAATGCCAATTTTCAGAGCAGTAGCATTATCTTTTCAAAAGTTGTTACATTTAAAAGTGAGGAATATGCAAAAGAATTTCAAGAAATGAAAAGGGGTCTCTAAGACATACCTGGTCTCACTACTTTATAAGAAAAGGGTTGTAGAAAAACTGCTGAAAACACGCTTTCCTATTCGTTTTATGATCCCAAACTTAGAAATAATGTAGAAAAGGAAGAGCTCTTTCAGGAAATATAAAAAATTTAAGATTGACTTGGTTGACCCGTTTCACCTTTTTTTTTTTGGGGGGGGGGGGGGAGGGGGGAGGGGGTGGGAGTCCTCACGTTAAATCAAGGAGTGCGACTCTTTTTTGGTTTTGTTATGGACGCTCTAATTTGTTATTGGTGACAATATGAAGTTTAATCGTCATCAGCACTATTCGCAGTATGATATCATCATGATCTTGGAATAACTCACTGATTCTTTGGTAAAAACAAACAAAAACGCTCTTATTATCTTCTACAGAGGGCAGCAGTTTCCGGGCTGTGTACGTCCCATCTTCGTATGCCGAGGAGCTCCTTGATGTTGAATCTCTTCGTTCAATGTGCCAGCAAGACGACACGTTCGTCCGCAATAGTTCAACTTACGACGAGGTGTGCAACAGGGCTGATTCGCTGTCATCTTGCTGTCCAACCTGGTCGGTTCCAAACTACATCAGCGCCCTCAGCGGTAGAAGCTCTTGTCACGATCTCACGGCTGCTGACGTTGCTTACGCCAGGGATCTCCTGCTCGAGTGTGCGCCGTACTACACGTCAGGGCACCTTCAGGCGGAATGTGGTTCAGGAGTCACGTGTCCAGGTGTGCCAACCAACTGCACAACTTACAACGCGATCTACGTCATTTTGTACGGTCTCACCCCTAGTGACTTCTCCACTCAAATCACAGAAACAGGCGATCTCACTCTGAAGACTTCCCTGCAAATTGTCTCTCTCGCCGGCAGTACGGAAAGCACGGAGGCCAAGACCCTGTACCTGGACGCGGTGGGTAGACGTGGAGTAGACAATGGCATAACTCGCATTGAGGCCATCGGTACTAACAGGATCGTCAAATTCACCGTCATTTCTGGTCCTTTGATGATGGATTTAATCCTAACAGGAATAGCGGGAATAGCTGTGTTTTTCATTCTGTGGATTTACTTACAGTCTGTTTTCATAGCGTTCATGGTGCTATTGGAAATAGTGTTCTCCTTGCTACTGGCTTACTTCCTTTACTTTGTTGTCTGCCGGCTAACATTTTTTGCGTTTGGAAACATGCTGTCCGTTGCTATTGTTCTCGGGGTAGGGGCAGACGATGCCTTTATATTCTATGACATATACGTGAGCATAAGAACGAGATATTCCGATAAAGATTCGCGGTTCATTCTGGAGCATACAATGAAGGAGGCATTTCCGACAATGTTCGTCACCAGTCTTACCACAGCTTCGGCTCTGTTCATGAACGCCACAGGATCTATTACAGCTATTCGTTTATATGGTGTGTATGCAGGTCTTGTTATTCTGTGCAACTTTTTATTCACCATGACGTGGTCTCCTGCCACTCTCGTTATATACGACAGATATATGAAACGTGGGACATCTGCTTCTGAAAATATCACGACATGGACGTGTCTCAAAACAGCGAAGAACTGCTGGATGAAGATGTCGCAGTTTACTAGTAAACTCTTCACAGAATACCTACCGTGGCTGGTTTTCACGTTAAGGTATCTGTGGCTGATTGTTTTCACTCTTCTGTCTACTGCTGCCTTTCTCGTTGTATTTTGGAGGCCGCAGCTAAAGCTGCCCTCATCGAATACCGAGTTCCAGGTTTTCACTCTAAGACACCCCCTCGAGATGTACGATCAGGTGTTCCGTCCCCAGTTCGACATCGAGAAGGCCAAACTGGCTCCGCTGCAGATAATCGTTGTATGGGGAGTCGTTCCCGTCGACAACGGAAGCCCGTGGTCCCCGGAAGAGCGAGGGTTCATACAGCTGGATGACACGTTCAATTTCGATGATCCTCAGTCACAGGTATGGCTGCTGGAATTTTGCTCTTCTCTCCGCCAACAAGGATTTTACCAGACTCCCACATACATCTATGAAGACTGTTTCATCGAGGGTATGAAGAGCATGATGGAGGCTCCTTGTGTCCCGGATGCTCTCGGAAGTGACCTTTCACCTTGCTGCAATCAAACGTCATTTCCGTATTCTACAGAGTTATTCAAAACATGTGCTCCGAAATTGGCGGCCCTTCGTTGTCAGCCGTTCGGTTGTCCGCCAGAGCTCCCTGGTCTGCGATTTGACGCGAACAATAACATAGTGGCATTCTTTGTCCAGTTCCAGAGTACGGCCTTGTCTCAGCTGGAGTTCGCTCCTGTCAAGGAGTATTATGACGTAGCTTCTGCCTGGGTCGCAGAACAGGTCAAGACTGCTCCTGCTGGACTTCAAGGTGGTTGGTTCGGAACCATCACACTCGCCCAGCCGTACTACATAGATCTCCTCATCCACTTGAGTAAGGACACGCCCCTATCGCTTGGTCTATCCCTCGCCATCGCTGCATTTGTTTTATTGATTACGAATAGAAACGCATTAATAGCGCTTTATGCTGTCTTGTCGATAGGGGGAGCAGTCATTTTGTCTGTTGCGATCTTTGTCCTTATTGGTTGGCCGTTGGGTGTCTTTGAATCCGCTCTCATAGTCTTGACAGTTGGGTTAGCCACTGATTTTACAATCCACTACGGCGTTGCGTATAGGCTTGCACCCTATAAGGACAGACGTTCTCGGGCGAGACATTCATTATCGACACTGGCGTCTGCGAATACCATGGCAGCCCTCTCTAGTTTCATTGTCGGTGCCTTAGTAATCCCTGCTGATGTACTCATCTTTGTGCAACTCGGCATCGCACTCGACATTGTCATCGTTTGCAGCTGGTTATACGGAACGTTTTTCTTCATATCACTCTGCTACGTTGCCGGACCAGAGGAAAACTGCTGTCTGATTCGATGCTGCCTAACGAAATCTGCCGTCGTAGCAAATAGACATGAACCAGAAGCAGAGGTAGAAAAGGTGGAAATGAGCCCCTGAACTAATGGATATGACAAAGTTGCTGCTGTGAAATACTATTTTCCCATGTGTGTGTGTGCTTTTTTTTCTCTGTGCTGCTAGTCGACATTGACAAGGAGACATCGTCTTTAAAAGAAATCAACCTTACTAAATGGGAACACTCATACTGTCATAATGACAGAATATTAGCATCAGCGTTTCATTTGACATCCTTCTCGTCTTCTTGCCGTCTTATGCCTTGGACCCTCGTTTAACTATACATATTTCAAGCCATATAGTTGTTTTTCATACACGTATTGCCGTAATGTCGGGAAGGTGGATCCATTTCCCTGAATAAACATGGTTATCTTAACTAATACTGTTTGTATATTTCTGATGATCAATAAAAATGAAATATGTATTTTTACATTGGAGAAATCGTTGTTGTGAAACTTGCAAAATCTCAAATGATAATGCCTACTCTATCATTATTATCATTATTATTATTATTATTATCATTATCATTATTATTTCGTTTTATTTATACAGGGTGGCCCCGTCAGTAATCAAGTACTGTTTTCCAGGGGGCCCTGTAAACACATACATACATACATATTGTAGGTTGGCATTAATCCTTACTTGCGACTCAAACATGCACGGTGTATCTAAAACTTTCCAAATGTATTGTCATTTGTTATTTGTATTTTTACAATAAAGAAACCATATACAGATAAAACACGCATGAAATTCGTTGATCTGTATGGTTGTCGTGAAATGAATGATGTAATGAATAATTGATAATCTCATTGTTTTCAAAGAATTTTAACAAAGTTTGGTTGAAACCATATTGAGGTCATCTAGGGGTGAATTTGTGTAGGACAGCCAAATAATGTATACCAAGATTCACAGGACGATGTCGTATAAAGTCAATCGACCGCTGGAAGGGCAGCACACTTGGCTTGGAGAAGCGTAACTCACTTCAACTTCAGCTGTGCGATAGGTCGATTGAATTCAAAAGTATTCACATAGAGACGCTGAGCTGTACAAACACAGATGTCACTAAAAGATATACGAACATTCGAATGTCTGTAGAAATCAAATCTTATTAATAAAAAAATATGGATATGGGTAAGTAGTAATATGCACTTCCCTATTTGAGATTACAGCAACGAACAAAACAGTAAAAAAAAAGAACAACAAACAGAAAGATACTTTATTTCACATGTTCCAAAGGGGAAGTTTGTATCCACCTCGATTTTGTTGGTATCATTTACTTCGACAATGACTCCCTGACCTTTAACAGAGTGCAAGAAACAGATGTAGAGGAAATGGTTTGATGATATGCGAATTTTCATACGTAATAACATTTCCGGTGTTTTCTTAAACTTTCCATTATCTACGGAGAAATGTTGGTCCGCCTAAAAACTGAGCCATTATTGCAATCAGTTTGAGAAAAGAAAATACGTTTAAGAGAAGTTTCGTCCTATGTGGGAGGCAAAATCTCCTACAGATCAGATTGTTCAAATTCGACAAGCTTATTGCAGACTAGATTACAGGACAAGTCCTCAAGTCGGAGGCGAAATACTCAATAAGGTACAGAATAATTTTACGTGATTGTGAAAGAAGAACATATTTCTAAGTCCTTAATCTTTAATAATCGTCATCTAAAGGTTCTCAGAAATCTGATTCCTTTGTAGCCAGCGGTGATAAAAACAGATTTGGATTTGGCAAAGATTAAGATACTAACCAGCCAAAGGAAAGTCAAGAAGCTGTCATGACTGTGATTCCGTTTTTACACACAAATACACACAAGCATTATAAATTGAAGCTGTCCATTACAGTTCCTCCTACGGCTGAATATTGATTCACGTCTTAAGTTCGACCTGATCCAAACGAATAAGGATTTATATGTTAGTGTAACTATCTCGGATATTCTTCGAAACCTTTCTGAACCCTTCTGAACTCTTCGGAATTCTTCGGAACCGTTACACGTCTGGGAATCTATCTTTTCCTTTTTTTTTTTCGGAGCCCATATCGAAGTCAATTTGATCCGATTTTTATTCAGGGGGACTCTAAATATGAGCAGCAAGGTAAGGAAATTTGATAAAACGGGTGGTGTGTGTGACTATTTTTCTAAGTGGGTCTTTATTAGCACATGGGCGTCATGGGGGGGGGGGGGGGTGGGCTGGGTGCGAACGCATCCCCTTCAGACCCTAAACAAACAAACAAACAAACAAACAAACAAACAAACAAACAAACAAAACATCTTCAGTCTCCGAGCCACCTCATCGGCGGACGTTAGATAATTAGGTTTGTTTTGTTTTGTTTTGTTTTGTTTGTTCGTTTGTTTTTATTGCACCAGGGACAAAGATTCTCGCGCCCCGGGCTCTGGCAGCACTGATTGTATATTTTTTTACAGTGTTTACTATTTATCGACCGTACTATACATCCGTACGGTACGGAGCACGTACACGTTTGCGTGTACGTGTACGTGCACGTGTGCTACAAGGACGAAGGGTCTATGTACAAAACCTCACTTCTTCTCACTATTCCAAACTGAGAATACAAGCGGGGCAAATCTATCATTGTGCCCCAATAACTCCCTGGACGAGAAGATTTTCTTGCTTGTTTGACATACAAAATGCCCCTATGAAAAACATCGGAGGGGCAAGAATATTATAATTTTGGCCCCCTCCCCCATAATTAATAATTCCCGTGATGAGAAGATTTTCTTGCTTTTTTGGCAGGAACAAAAGTTTCCCATGAAAATACTGAACGGGTAAGAATATTATTTGCCCTCCCCCTGAATCTAAAATTCCAGAGATGAGAAGATTTTCTTGCTTTTTTGAAAGAAATCTACCAAATATTTCATTCAAAGTGTGCACCATGCAGGTTGCTGAATTTCGATTCTAAAAATGCAAAATCTCTCTCGTGTTGGAGAAGCATACCTCTTCCCACACCCTCCCCAGTCTGGTCTATTTCCCATGGACTGAATACACCTTTACATTGACAGATTTACAAATTTTTCATCGAAAGTGTGCACCAGATCTGTCATTTCACTTAAAAAAAAAATGCAAAGGTTCCTTCGTGTGGGAGGGGATAATTATCTCCTTTCAATTAACTCTTTGCCCGCTTGGTTTCCCTTCATTTATTAGTACACAAAATTCTTGGGGGATTGAGAGCTTCATAAATTCCAAATGTCTTTTTGAGATATTTTCATTTGAATTTTGAAGATGTGAAAGCTTCCCCGTATGCAGGGGCATCGATCTCAGAGGACAAGGGGGAAAACACGCCATTTCGTCCCCCTATTCCCGAAATGAGTAAACATTTTTCTTATTGTGCAACGGATTGTTAAGTTTCAATTCTGAAAATGCTAAATCTCCGTCGCGTACCCTCCCCCGGTAGGTCTCCATCCAAACACTTAGTAATCTTTGGGATTGACAAATTTCCGAATATTTGATCAAAAAGCATGTTTGATATATGTTACTTGAATTCAAATAGGCCCCTATATTCAAAAGTTTCCTCATCCTCTTTAATCAATGTCCCCTCCCCCCCCCCCCCCCCCCGGCTCGGTTCCTACCCACAGATTAAGACTCCGCACATTTGGGGACTGACAATTTTTCGGAGTATTTCTTAGAAGTGTGCATCAGATTGTTCTATTTCAATGAAAACAAAAATGCAAAAGCTCCGCCGTGAAGGAAGGGGCTACCCCCTCCCACATCCTCCACCTGTCAACTTCCATGTATCACTATGCCTACGCATTGATGTTGCACACGTGGAAACAAGAGCTGAGATGCCGCGAGTTAGTCAAGCAGATATCTTTTTCTTCTTTTTTTTACAGGAAAAAAACAACAACAAAAAATCACCAGAAGGGTGAACTAGAATGTCTGAAAATGCAAAATCTCCCTCGCGTTGAAGGGGTGGGTGGGGGGGGGGGGTATATACTCCTCCCACCCTCCCCCGCTCGGTCGCTTCGCTTCCTCGCACATAATGCTATATTCCACCTTCAAGTTTATGCCTCCCCCCTCCCCAACATGAAAATAATTATGGTAAAAATGTGTTAAAATGAAAAGTTCATCATTGATTATTGTGACAATAAGAATTACTAGAATAAATAAGTTTTAAAGAGTGATCCCTATTCACCAAAATCACGATACTAATTAGCAGCCACTTAAATACTCTGTGAACAGAGACAATGAACAATAAAAGTGTTTTTCTTGTTTAAAAAAGTTGACAATTTCATAACTGAAAATGCGAAATTTTCGCCCCTACCGGGAAGAAAATTATAATACACTAATAACACACATTATTACATCCATCCACTATCTACTTATGAGTAAATTTAGTGTGTAGATGGTAGCCCCGCGTCTTCCAGTGTGCCCCTCAAACATTCCTTCAGTAAACCTTTCATTTTTCCTTTTCTTCTATGTTTTCTAACAATATAAGAAAAAAAATCATTACTCAAACAATGCGATCACGTTTAAGCTTTTAATGAGTAAATTTCAGACGAATGGCAAAGCGAAAGTGGTTCGCTCAGACTAAGCATTCTTCTCTTGAATTCTTGAAGATTGTCATTAATTCAAACGGGGGGGGGGGGGGAGAGAAAATAAACTGAAAGACTGAATTGTTATCAAGTTCAAATTTTCTCGTCAAATGGATGCAGCCGGCGGCATTTCTTCGACCAGGGCTCTCAGATCCTCCCACTGTACATTATTTTCATCTCTTCGGAATTTGCGTTCTTTTGATCGGATGCCAATGGCGGATCCAGAGTGGGGCACACCTGGCCCGCCCCCTCCCACTTTGCTTTAATTTTGTAAAAGCACTACCCGGATCCGTCCTTGGATGAGCGCTGTGCATTTCACGCTAAAGTGAGTTTATTGTATGGTGGCATATAGTTAGCAGGATCAGTGGATTAATTACACCAGAACTCATTCTTCCGATGCTCGAGGTTTAGCGTTGGTCACAATGAGCCTTTCTTCAAGCTGTTAGATAGAGATGTGGGGAAGGTTCTATCGATGGCATTTTTGAATGAGGCGATTGATGGCGAGTTAATAGTGGCGTCACTCAGGTGGTTCCACTCGATGACAGTAGACGGGAAGAAGGAGTTTCTGAATTGTTCTGTTTGTGCTCTTATTTGATTAAAGCACTGACTGTGCGAGAGGGCGCAGGGGTAATTAGAAGGTTCTATCGATGGCCTTTTTGAATGAGGCGATTGATGGCGAGTTAATAGTGGCGTCACTCAGGTGGTTCCACTCGATTACAGTATAGACGGGAAGAATGAGTTTCTGAATTTGTCTGCTTGTGCTCTTATTTGATTACTTACTGTTATTTGTCACTTGTCTGTCTAAGTTATTCACTTGATATTTATCGCAGTTTGTGAATTGCTTAACACGGATACGTCGTCTGAGTTTTTAGGTTGAGCAAAGGTTTGAATTGGGAGAGCTGGCACCAGTCCCCCCCCCCCCCCCCGACCACTTTGAAGAAGAGGGTGAGCTTGAGATTCCTTCTTCTTTCCTTCAGGCTTGGGAGACGAAGTTCAGCCAGCTTGTTTGTGATAAAGCCGTCATCTCTGGACACGTAATCCCCTGTTATGAATCGGACAGCTCTTCGTTGGACACTTTCAAGTCTGTTTATGTCCTTTTGTAGATATGGGTCCCAGGTAGTGACACCGTACTCAAGAAGTGATGTAACGAGTGAAGTATAGGCACTTCGCTTAACGTTGACAGGACAGAAGTAGAGGTTTCTCCGAAGGAGGGATAGAACCCAATTCGCCTTTTGCGAAGTTTTAAGTTTTGTGGTGTGAAAGAGAGTGACGCGGAGAACACCGATGAGGTCATTTGCCAATTAGTCTCCAAACACCTGTTCACAGGGAGCAATTTTGTTCATTCGAATGCAGTCTGAGGCAGAACTTTGACAGAAATGGAGCCAAAGAACGCATCAGTCTCCGAGGTCCACCGGCCTGAGTCGTCGCCCCGGTCGTTCTGTAGTCCTGGCAAACTGTGAGTACCATCCCAAATAATATCTCTGCTAGAATCCGTAGAGTGATCGTCTTCTAAACTTTGAAAATGTGTCTTGATTATTATCTTTTATCGCTTCTAGTTCATGAAAAGATTAAACCTTCTCAGTAATCAGGCATCAATAACTAAGAAACCACATGAAGATCTACAAAATTTGTTAAAATTAAAATTAAAATTTGCTAAAATCAAAATCGAAATTGACCGAATATTCTACAGGATTCTCATAATGGGAGGGCTAGCTGGCCATGCTTAACGTCAATTACATGATCGGAAAGGAAGATTTTATGGATATGCCAGAAAAAAAACTAAAGCTCAAAATAGGAAATGAAATCATGCGAGGAATCCGAAGAAAAGATATATATATATATATATATATTTTTTTTTTTACACGGCTAGTTCCCCCCCCCCCCCTTGATTCCAGTTTTGCTGAGATATGCTCTCGGTAAGACTGAAAGCACGTACTGATAATGCTCTAGATCGTCGTATGAAAGATGGACTCAAGAATAAATTGTTGGCAATCTGAAATTCGTAAAAGTACAGCTTCAAAAGAACCTTTCTGACAAAGGACTCAAAACTTATTCGACCTTCCATATCCACAAGTGGAATTGGTGTAAGACCTCCGAACGTGTCATTCTGGATGTGGAAACCTCCATGTGTATTCACAGGATTGAAAAAAAGTGTATATCAAACAGAGGCAACACATCCTTTCAAAAACAGTTTATAAACATTCCTTTTTCAAAAATACATGTGTCGGGTATGCGTGAATATTGTAATGTCCCAGAAGCAGTTGAACGTTTTCTTAGGTTATGCCCCAGATATACATTGTATAATAGTATAATAGATCTTTGATACTAGCGGAAACAGATACACCAGAAGACAACATCCAACGGTTATCAACTTCATCTAATTCAATACACCAAAAAACCCTTCTGTTATAAGTAAAGAGATCAGAAATATTTTAGATAGGCTTGAATCATTTCATGATTGTATAATCTGTACTACAGTGTAACTGTCTCGAGGCATCAGAAGAGGAATGTGTACATTATAGCCCAGTGGTTGCTTGCTTTACTGAAGAACCCATTCGTGATTATATTTGTATCTTATTAACATTGTTCGTTTGGTCTGGTTTCAAATCGGACCAATTAAGGTTCATGTGTTGGTAAGCATCGGACTCTACCGATGCCTGCATATCGGAGGGACCTAGGCCGTTAATAACGGCTGAGAAGTCTGCTCGAAACAATGAGCCGGATTGGCCGAAAGATACACTTTTTAAGCAGACGAATAGACGTACCGACAGCTGACCAATGACCCCTATGACAATCTTTACCTTTTTCGAGTAAAAAAAAAATAGAAGAAAATAAAATTTATAGGGATAATTTTTAGCGTAAATATTCTAAAGAAAATGAGGGACACCACAAAACACAAAACAACAACAACAACAACAACAACATTCCAGGCTAGAGTTTGAGTTAGGGTTATGATTAGGTTCAGGATTAGGATTAGGGTTAGGGTCATGGGAAGGGTCCGGGGTTATTGCCAAGGGGGTAATTGCACTAGTTCCATGGCGTACATATTCAGACTGAACGGAATTCCAAAAAAAAAAAAAAATCACAACAACAACAACAACAGAAACAATAAAATTTTCCCTTTACAGTTTTTAGCACTGATTTGAGTTTCAGTGAATGACCGCTGTCAGAGCATGGTATGTATCGTAGAGAAATGAAACCAATAACACTATACGAAATGCATGTACTGGATTCTACAATCTTTGTAGTAAAGTATGTCAGTTGCGCAAACGGTCGAAAACTTTTTCCCTCTGTATATGCTGAGCAATTTAGGTGTGAAACCGACTAGTCTCCTCTCCAGGTGCGCGGCTATTGTCATCACACGCACAATGGGAACTACGCAACTAAAATTTGCATAGTGGGCGAAACTTTTTTTTTTTGTAAGTGTGACGAAGTTTTGTGAAACAGTGGATGTTTGACATTAACATATACTGTGTGAAATTTATCAAAGCAATATTAACCCGTTCTTTACAGGAACCTGGTATACCAGGTTCCCAAGATGAAGACAAGAGTGTCTGCTTTTGTGGCCTAAATTAATGTTTCTTTGTGTTATAAAGTCCCCAAAATGGGTTTGATAACAAGGTTAGAGTTTATTCTATCAGCATTTGTTCTCCTTCTGTTGGAAGAATTCGCATATCACATTATTTTCTACCTTTGTTCTGATTTATTTCCCCCTTGCTCTGCTACAAAGCTCGTATGAACATGCACATTAGCGATTAAAGCTGATCACAGCACAGAACTTTATAGAGTTCTGTGGATCACAGTAGAATCTGTGTTCGCTGACCACAGTAATCACATTCTGGTGCCTGATTTGTGTAGAACAAAAGAGTTTGTGAGCCCTTCAGTGCACGCTCTATTCATACATCGCACCAGATCGATATTTCTATTGTTCAAGGGCACATGTAGTTGATCGTGGTATGGGGAGGGCGATGCATGCACCGCTTGACTGCTTTGGTGAATTTACCAACCTGTCCGTTCTCTGTCGACGGGCAAAAAGAATCTCGTGTTGGGACATTGAAGGTACTAGTATTCAGAGAATTGCGGGAGGAACGGGTTATAAGGTTATTACATCAGCATCAAGGAAAACATAAAGTATATTTAATATATCCTACGGAATAGCTCACGCTCTTATGATAGAAAAGTACGGTTGCTTTACAGCTGAAAAAATAGACATGAGGGACATCATTTCATTTTTGTGATTTTATGTGAAAAGATACCATGTTATGTTTAAACTGTACATTTAAAGATATCAGATTATTAATAACATTTCATGACATTGCAAATCGACTAGAAACCAGCCCCAGTTGTTTAAATTCCCGACCTGAAAGATTTGTGCAACACAAAGAGAGAAGAATACCATTCTCCATTCTATGTCGAGAACCTACCGAAACTCGCAGAACATAACTAATATTTGTGACGTTACTGAATGGACTCAGCAAGCAAAAGCAGACTATGTCCAATTGGTAATGCACATCTTCAAATATGTAACTGTTTTCCTAGGTGAGCGTTGTATTCATATTTTGCCGGAATAAATGCCATACCATGGAAAGTGAATCTATGTTTGTTTGTTTGTTTGCTTGTTTTTTGTGTGTGTGTGTCATTTGAATGATCTACTGCAAAAACATCAACAGTCCAGACAATCTGTCAAATAAAAGGCAGAATTTCATGCCTCTCTTGCCCGCCCTTGGTCACTTGGTCAGCATTCGCTTGGCCTTGCTACTGTGAATAAGCCGCACGGTCGCGCAGTCCGCCGCTGGGTGGTTTGCTGTTAATTCATTATACGCCATTGTTAGGCGGGCTTTTCGAACGGAGAAATGCGACGGTCCTTGTCTTCTAAAGACTTGAATATGCCTTTCCAGATATGGTTTCTAAGCTGCCCACCTTTTCTTTGGAAGAATGTCGCAATAAGCCCACATTCGAAGTAATTAGCCTCTTATTCAATAACAATGAATGTACTTGATATGATATTCGATTTTAGCTGTGACACGTCGTCTGCTGCTATTATATTGGTCAATTTCATTACGTCACTAAACAAACTTTGTCGAATTCATCCGAAGTGCTGTCATTGCCGTAGACAACTTATGAATTTTCTCTTTGCTCTTGTTGCATTCTCCATTGTACAATGAACAAAAGTCTTACATTTTGTCATTTCCAAGATCTAACAGAACACAGCAAGAGTAAAGGTTTCACTCTGATTTTCATGACGCAGCAGCACACTACTATGACGTGCACTTACCTCTCTCTCTATATTTTTTACACAGCCACGCCGAACTGTTTTCCCGCTTTCCTGTGCTGATGGTCTTCATTCAAGTCGGTCTTATTCTACTGCTGACCTATGTTACCATATATTTCTACGGTCCACCAAATTTTGACGATGCCTCGAAGGTAAGTACATTGTGTAGACCCTGCAACGAAGAATAATCGCAATATCTCAAACCCAAAAAGGATCCATGATAAAGGTTTTGTATTTTTGCAGCTGGGCTTCTGTAAATAAGGACTTAATATGTACACAAACAAGCAAGTACCAAACAACAGGCATCCAAGGAAACAAAATTCGAAACCATACCCTTTTATATCGAAATTTTATTTCCCAGTCATTTTAATTCATATTGACAGCAAACTGCCTTGACATTCCTACCCTTCTTGAACATTGAAATCAACATGTAGAAACATGTTAACCCTATAAAGCCCTAAGGGGGGGGGGGGAGCACATTGTGCCCCCTACCATATTTTCGTTTGCCACTCCCACACTCTTTACTCAATTTCAACCAAATTTGGTGACTTTTCCCTAGAATCTTATCGCAAACATTCTGATATATAATTTAGTTATGTCCGATATTGCTGGTTTCCATGGCAACCGCAAACTGACAACCATGTTCGTCAGATTTTGCATGAATTTCTGTTCCAATTTCAGTTAACAGCATAATAATGGATGAAATGGGGGTTTTCTTAGCTGTTATTTGCTGAAGGACCAAAATGTGAAGTAACAATGGTTTAATTACCCTGAAATGCTCTTCTTATTATTTCCTTTGTTTTTATACGACATAGGCATCAAACAATAAATATAATGGAAATAATCGAAAATACAGCATTTTTCAAAGACTACCCTTTCATTTTGCGTTATTTTCACACAAGCTTTGCCTGTAATATCATTTGTTTATCATATCATCAATCTGCAAACTCAAAATTTCAATGTTTTGGGAATATGAAATGTGATACCAGTATATGTACCCATTCGAAGCAATACATCATAGGTTTCATACATTTCTTTATATTGTAATGAATAGCGCCCCCACATGTTGACCAAGATAAATTTCAACCATTACAAAGAGTGAAGGTTGACTTGCTTTTCCTTTATGGCAAATATGAAAATGATTGATATAAAATAGAAACATATATACTGGTGATAAAGAAATAAAAAGAAAAAACATGATTTTAGCATATTTCCTATGTATTTCTTTATATTTTGATAAATAGCGCCCTCAATGGATGACCTTGAGAAATTTCAAATGTTGTGTCATGAAGAGTATATGTTGCTCTACCCATGTGCCAAATATGAACGTCATACATCATATAATAAAGAAGTTATATAGGGGCACAATGTGCCCCCCCCCCCCCCCCCCCCCTTGGGCCTGGAAGGGGTCAAAATAGCTTGGGCTTTATAGGGTTAACGTCACTGTCTAAAACATTTCTATATAAGATGAGTTGCCTTATACATAACGTTTGCTTGTGGTGTGAATGTGTTTGTGACTATGTCAAAGCATCGTTCATACTCATTCTTCTCAGAATTCATCAATAATAAACATTCTTCAATACCATTCAAATTGTACATGTCACTAGGATCTGAAACGAAAACTCACAGACCCATGCAAACATACAATAATGTTTTCGTACACAATCATGTTGACATATTTATATGTTTCTATAGTTGTATGCTTGGATAAACTATTTTGTCTTTCACCTTTGTGTGTCCCTGTATATCTCTTCGTTTTCTGTTGAGCAGGGCATCGAGGCAAGGGGGACACCTATTCACGATCGTGTCATCCCTCTAGAAAACATTTTGACTGAGAGGGAGATATTCTCACCAACGCCCACCTCCGACCTCGACATCAACTCGACCATCGCTCCACCGCTCTTGCACCAATCAAGGTCACTCCCCGATCTTTCGGCATCAATGCCTTCCACAGTGTACGCTGCCGGGACACCATCCATTCCTTTCTGTGGAAATCCTGGTAAGTATGACACCATCATCGCTCGATGGGAACATAATTATACTGCAATGGGCTCTAATCTATTACTTCAAAAATGCCTACTGTGTTATTGTTGTAACTTTCAGGTTTATGTGATTCTGGAAATGACTTGTCAAAACTGCTCAAGGCCATAACAACAACAACAACAACAACAACAACAACAACAAAGAAATCAACTCGAAATCACGTTGACATTCATAAACGACACATGGGGTTTTGGTCTGTTTGGTCTGTTTTATGTAAGAATTTATATATTGGTGAGGTATATAGAAGCAATTTGTTTTTAACTCAATCTTTCAATGTCTTCTTATTCCTAAAAACAACCCAACAGGCCTATGTTATGATTGATACATAGGGCTAG
Source organism: Diadema antillarum (assembly GCF_040938485.1). NCBI lineage: Eukaryota > Metazoa > Echinodermata > Echinoidea > Diadematoida > Diadematidae > Diadema > Diadema antillarum. The sequence continues at coordinate 541,547 of NW_027271593.1, forward strand.
TAGTGATTAAATGATATATGTTAAGGAATCAAGCACACACAATAATTGTAATACAGCTCTATAACTATATTAAAAAAAACATACAGTTATTAATGAAGCAGGCCAAAACAAAGAAATATGATACAACGCATAGCACTTGATCGTATTCCTCGGTAGCTCGGCCGGTGAGTCAACTATTTTTTGTACATTGCACTTGTGACTAAGCAGGAGCACGAATGGATAATTCTCTGACAATGCTGGGACATCTTAGAATGATAGAGTTCACTGTGAGAACAATCCTTGAACTGAAGACACACTGACGAAGGTAACAATACAATGTAATAAAAAATCAATATTAATCGCCATCAGCACTTTTCGCAGTGTGATATCATGATAATCTTGGAATAACCCACATCCTTAGATACATGTAGGACTATTAAGTCTGCCTTCAAGAAACAAACAAACAAACAAACAAACAAACAAACAAACAAAACTTTCTCATTATCTTCTACAGAGGGCAGCAGTTTCGGGGCTGTGTACGTCGCATCTTCGTATGCCGAGGAGCTCCTTGATGTTGAATCTCTTCGTTCGATGTGCCAGCAAGACGACACGTTCGTCCGCAATAGTTCGACCTATGACAACGTGTGCAACAGGGCCGATCCTCTGTCGTCTTGTTGCCCAACCTGGTCGGTCCCAAACTACATCAGCGCCCTCAGCGGTAGAAGCTCTTGTCACGATCTCACGGCTGCTGACGTTGCTTACGCCAAGAATCTCCTTCTTGAGTGTGCTCCGTACTACACATCAGGGAACCTTCAGGCGGATTGCGGTTCAGGAGTCACGTGTCCAGGTGTGCCAACCAACTGCACGACTTACAACGCGATCTACGTCATTTTGTACGGTCTCACCCCTAGTGACTTCTCCACTCAAATCACAGAAACAGGCGATCTCACTCTGAAGACTTCCCTGCAAATTGTCTCCCTGGTCGGTAGTACGAAAAGCAACAAGGCAAAAACTCTTTACCTGGACGCGGTGGGTAGACGTAGCGTAGACAATGGCATAACTCGCATCGAGGCCATCGGTACTGACAGGATCGTCAAGTTCACCGTTTTTTCTGGTCCTTTGATGTCTGATTTGATCCTAATGGGAATAGCGGGAATAGCTGTGTTTTTCATTCTGTGGATTTATTTACAGTCTGTTTTCATAGCGTTCATGGTGCTATTGGAAATAGTGTTCTCCTTGCTACTGGCTTACTTCCTTTACTTTGTTGTCTGCCGGCTGACGTTTTTTGCGTTTGGAAACATGTTGTCAGTTGCTATTGTTCTCGGGGTGGGAGCAGACGATGCTTTTATATTCTATGACATATACGTGAGCATAAGAACGAGATATCCCGATAAAGATTCGCGGTTCATTCTGGAGCACACGATGAAGGAGGCATTTCCGACAATGTTCGTCACCAGTCTTACCACAGCTTCGGCTCTGTTCATGAACGCCACAGGATCTATTACAGCTATTCGTTTATATGGTGTGTATGCAGGTCTTGTTATTCTGTGCAACTTTCTATTCACCATGACATGGTCTCCTGCCACTCTCGTTATATACGACAGATATATGAAACGTCGGACATCTGCTTCTGAAAATATCACGACATGGACGTGTCTCAAAACAGCGAGGAACTGCTGGATGAAGATGTCGCAGTTGAGCAGCAAACTCTTCACAGAATACCTACCGTGGCTGGTTTTCACGTTAAGGTATCTGTGGCTGATTGTTTTCACTCTTCTGTCTACTGCTGCCTTCCTCGTTATATTTTGGAGGCCGCAGCTGAAGCTGCCCTCATCGAATACCGAGTTCCAGGTGTTCACTCTTAGACATCCCCTCGAGATTTACGACCAGGTGTTCCGTCCCCAGTTCGACATCGAGAAAGCCACGTTGGCTCCGCTGCAGATAATTGTTGTATGGGGAGTAATTCCCGTCGACAACGGAAGCCCGTGGTCCCCTAAAGAGCGAGGATTCACACAACTGGATGACATGTTCAATCTCGATGATCCACAGTCACAGGTGTGGCTGCTGGAATTTTGCTCTTCTCTTCGCCAACAAGGATTTTACCAAACTCCCACACATATCTATGAAGACTGCTTCATCGAGGGTATGAAGAGCATGATGGAGGCTCCTTGCGTCCCGGATGCTCTCGGAAGCGACCTTTCACCTTGCTGCAACCAAACGTCCTTTCCGTATTCTACAGAGTTATTCAAAACATGTGCTCCGAAATTGGCGGCCCTTCGTTGTCAGCCGTTCGGCTGTCCGCCAGAGCTCCCTGGTCTGCGATTTGACGCGAACAATAACGTAGTGGCATTCTTCGTCCACTTCCAGAGTACGGCCTTGTCTCAGCTGGAGTTCACTCCTGTCAAGGAGTATTATGACGTAGCTTCTGCCTGGGTCGCAGAACAGGTTAAAACTGCTCCTGCTGGACTTCAAGGTGGTTGGTTCGGAACCATCACACTCGCCCAGCCGTACTACATAGATCTCCTCATCCACTTGAGTAAGGACACTCCCCTTTCACTTTGCCTATCCCTCGCGATCGCTGCATTTGTTTTATTGATTACGAATAGAAACGCACTAATAGCACTATATGCTGTTTTGTCAATAGGGGGAGCAGTCATTTTGTCTGTTGCGATCTTTGTTCTTATTGGTTGGCCGTTGGGTGTCTTTGAATCCGCTCTCATAGTCTTGACAGTTGGGTTAGCCACTGATTTTACAATCCACTACGGCGTTGCGTACAGGCTTGCACCATATCCCGACAGACGTTCTCGGGCTAGACATTCACTATCGACACTGGCGTCTGCGAATACCATGGCAGCCCTCTCTAGTTTCATTGTCGGCGCCTTTGTACTCCCTGCTGATGTACTCATCTTTGTACAACTCGGCATCGCACTCGACATTGTCATCGTTTGCAGCTGGTTATACGGTACGTTTTTCTTCATGTCACTCTGCTATGTTGCCGGACCAGAGGAAACGTTTTGTCTGATTCCATGCTGCCTAAAGAAATCTGACGTCGTAACAACCCAGAAGGAAAAACCAGTTACACCAGTTGAAAATTTCAACAGGTTCAAGTTGATTTCAACTGGAAGCAGTTATCTGCAAGTGGTTCCAGTCGACTCCAACTGGTCTCTAATGCATTTCATGTGGACAGTCGGTACGAGTACATGGGATTTAAATAGGCACCAGTCCCCACAACCAGATGATAACTGGTCTGTGCCCATGTTTCCAGTTGCACCAGTTACACCAGTGAAAACCAGTAACGATTTTAACTGGTCTCTGCTGGTTTAACTGGTCTTCACTGGTTGCAACTGGTACCAGTTAAAATCAGTTGATATGTTGATGTCATATCGGTACAAGTTTATACCAGCTGAAATGAAATGGTTACCAGTTGATACCAGCTGATCAAATTTTGTGTACAAGTTGATACCAGCTGATCAAATTTTGTGTACAAGTTGATACCAGTTGAGGTCTTCCAGGTACCAGTCAGTTGACTCCAGTTGAAACAATTGAGTCGAATAACTAACCTAAAAAGATACTATTCATTGTGGTTCAATCAAGCTGAAATAACTGGATAAATTGCATGGCCAATTTTACACCGGACTGAACATACATATTTAATTCCCATGCATTCATTGACTAAAAATAATGGCAATTAAACAAAATTAATAAACTGATTAGAGTTGACTGGAAACCAGATGAAAGGTAACTGGTTTTGTATACTGGTCCAGTTGGAAAGTAACTGGTTCCGTTTACTGGTTGGAATTCAACTGGACCAGTAAGCCCATTTCAATTTCCAGGGTTACCAGTTGATTGGAACTGGTTCAATTTGTACAGTTGTAACTGGTATTTCTTTCTGAGAAGCCGATATGGACCAGGGGCAGGGGTAGAAAAGGTAAAAATGAGTTCCTTAACTTATGAATATGACAAAGCTGCTGCTGTGGAATTCCATTTCCCTACGTGTTTGTGTGTGTTTTCTTTTCTTTTCTTTTTATTGCTCTGTGCTGCTAGTCGACAGGATATCGTATTATAAAGAAATCGACCTTACGAAACGTCGAGAACACTCACATTGCCATAATGACAGAATTTTTAGCGTCAGCCTTTTATTTGATATCCTTCTCTTGCCGTCTTATGTCTTGGACCCTCGTTTAAGTGTAGGCCTACATATTGCAAGCCATTTTAGGTACATTGTATTTCGTAATATCGGGAAGGTGGATCCATTTCCCTGAATAAACATGGTTATCTCAACTAATACTATTTGTAAATTTGATAATTAATTAGGATGAAATATGTACTCTTTTCATTACAGAAATCGTTTTGCGAAACTTGCCAAATCTCAAATGATAATGCCTACTATGTTATACGTTAGCATTAATCCTTACTGGTGACTCAAACATGCACGGTGCATTTAAAAGTGTCCAAATATTTTTTCATTTGTTATTTGTTTTTTTACAATAAAGAAACCATATACAGATAAAACACGCATGAAGTTCGTTGATTGGTATGGTTGTCGTGAAATGAATGATATAATGAATACTAGTAATTGATAATCTCATTGTTTTCACAGAATTTTAACAATGTTTGATTGAAATCGATTTGAGGTCATTTAGGGGCAATTCTGTGTAGGACAGCTAAGGAAAGTCCATTGAGATTCAAAGGACGATGTTGTATGAAGGCAATCGACCGCTGGAAGGGCAGCACACTTTGACAAGCGTAACTCAGTACAGCTTCAGCAGTGTGATAGATCGATGGAATCCAATAGTACGCACACAGAAAAGCCGGGGTATACAAACACATGTCACACTGAAGTAACTGCATATGAACAGTCAAATGTCTGTAGAAATGTCATCTTATTAATGTAAAAATATGAATATAGTTAGTAGTAATATGTAATTTTCTATTTGAGATTACAGCAACGAACAAAACAGTGAAAAAAAACCAACCCAGCAAGATACCTTCTTTCACATGTTCCAAAGGGTACGTCTATATCCACCTCGATTTTATTGATTCAATTTACTTCGACAATGAAGTACTGATTTTTAACAGAGTACAAGTAACAGATGTAGAGAAATTAGTTTAACCTGCGAATACGTAATAACGGTGTTTTCTTTATCTTTGTCTTATCAACGGAGAAATCTCGGTCTGCCTAAAAATCTGAGCTATTATTGCGAGAAGTTTAAGAACAGAAAATCCGTTTGAAAGAAATATCTCACCGGATCAGATTGTTTGAATTCGTCAAGCTTATTGCACACTAGAGGATTACAAGACAAATCCTTAATCTTTAATAATCTTCATCTAAACGTGCTAAGAAATCAGATTGTAGCCAGTGGCGAATAAAACAGATTTGACTTGGCAATGATTAAGATACTAACCAGCGAACGGGAAGCCTGGGAGATGTCGTGAATGTGATTTTGTTTTTATTATATACACACAAATACACACAAGCACTGAAGCTGTCCATTGCAGATCCTCTTCCGGGTAAATGTTGGTTCACGTCTTAAGTTACACCTGAACCTTACGTAGAAGGATATCTTTTTAGTGTAGCTATTTAGGATACCCTTTTGAAGCCCTTCGGAATTCTTCGGAACCGTTACACGTTTGGCTATCTTTTCCTCTTTTTTTTTTCTGAATCCACAGCGAAGTAAATTTGATCCCATTTTTCTTTCGGGAGACTCATTAATAATATGAGCATTAAAAGACAAAAGTCATGTCCTTATATCAAACTGTGTCTATGGCAGTGGCACAACATTTGCTCGTGTGGCAATTTTATTATTTCTGTGTTATTTTCTCCAAGGACATAGAGCTATGGTTGGGGTTGTGCCAGGCTAGGGTTTTAGCTTTAGTTTGATGTGAGGATTAGGATTAGGGTGGGTTTATGTAAAAGGGTAGAATTTAGTCTAAGCATCAGATATTTCATGGGAGCAACTGTCATGTAGGAGTAAATGTCAAGGAACAGTGAGTCTTCGTCTGTCATAACAGAGATGTTTTTAATTCTGGGTGTTAATGTTCTGCAATGTATAACCTCTCCGATGTCTTCATGTTCACAGAAAACTAAGAACGCTTAAAAAGTCAACATATTAGAAATTAAAATCGATATCTGTAAGAGCTGATAGCCTTGGGAGACCGTGCAATTGGAAGCTAGCCCGGCTTGGAGATACATATTCGAAAATCACCGTAACAAATCGTGTACAGCTTTATACGCAGTTACCTGTATACATACGCAGTCGAAGAATCTCGACTGGTGTCGAACATACTCGCTGACGGGCAACTCTGTTCTAGCAGACCTGTGCTGGTCGTGGTTTTCAAATGTACATCGTTGGTGAGCGAATAAAGATCGATAGCATCTAAGCAATATTATCTCCCAACGCTATCGAGTCTTTGAATCATTTATGAAATTACTTTGATTGAAAATTATTTTCCAAGGGATAATTACTTCAAAAGCCATAGCATGTTGTGACTACAACTTAGAACCTCGTTGAAGAATACAACGACGGATGTAGGGCCCTACAAAGTATTTGAAATGCGATGTCCTGGACCATTTGCTGGTACACTGAGTGACAGAGTGAGGAATGTTGGCATCAGACTAGAACTTCATGTGCACGGGACCATTACCCGAGAAATCAGGAAACGATGATTGCCTTGGTTTCAACAGGTCTCCAGGATACATCACTCCCGACACCCATACCAAGCACACAGATAGGCCTATGTTTTCACGCCATTAAGACCACCGCTTTTAGTAGATTGGAAGATCAGGTCAGGGCATCTTATAGACTACCACCTTCATGAGGCAGAATATCAAGCAAATAACTCTATGGGATTATCTTCGCTAGTCTTCAACGCCTAAGTCAAGTAAGTCATTACATTATAATTTGCTCATCCCTGATGGCATGTGCATAATCTACCTACTTTTGGAGTATAATACATATCATGGATTAGGCCTATCTGGATTACTCTTTGGTAGGCAAAATCGACATAAATTTGCAAACAAACCTAATCATCGATTACTTAAGCAATTCACATAGAATTGTGAAATGACTTGTCCGTTTTCAGGACATTAAAAAGACCACTTTGAGTCCGTTATGCAAAGCAGAGTGCAAAGAGAGGCCAAAGCATGATAAATCTCAGTCATGCTCGTAGAAACTTCTTTTAGTTCACATGCACATGCTATCTGGGCAAACACGAAACATCGGGCTTCTTTAAAACGAATTCGCGAACAAATGCCGATTGACGTCTGACACAAAATGTGCCAACCTGTAGCTTTATCGCACACACATTATCATTATAAAGTCTGTTGCTGTAAGCGTTACAGCCCTCCTTTATGTGCAACGCACGCACATTGTTTGTTGTCGGGTATGATAGAACCCTGAAATGGCATATTGAGACCAAATTTACAGATCAGATCAAACATCATTTCCGTCAATCTTGTCTTGGTTGTCCAACAATGCCAAAAAGCTGGGGGTTCTTGGTTTTTTCTTGCTTCCTGTGGTCGACGTCGTTATTGGCGACATCGAGGGTTGTGGTACTTTGAGCGTGGATGAAACGTCGTTAGAGTTTGGCTCCGTCGTCGTGGTCTGTGACTGGCTGTTGTCGCTGGTACTTGGCGAGGGCGAACGAAACTTGGGCCAACGTGACCGCTGCTCGCCGGTCCCATAGAAGCGATAGATCCTGGAGCCGAAGGGTCTCCGTTGCAGTCCTGGCTGCAATCCATCCGTCTGGAGGTACATGCTCCAGAAGTACACGAGTGCGAGGAGAGTCCCTTGGTTGGGGGCGGTTACGGCCTGGTTAAACAGTGGTACAACAAATCACATCAAACTGATTACGAGTTGTGCGTAACTGACACATTAGAAGGATACTTGTCCTAAATGGTTCATTTTACTTTCTCTGGCAAGTGAGCACAGGGAGTTGGTGCCTTTTTCACATCTAAAAGGATAAGTCACGTATATCTTTAAATCACTCAGCCATGATATCATAGGTGAACATACAAACAGCCTATTGGTGGAAGCGTGGATGATGAATTTGCCGGTGTGCTAGTGAAAATATCGTGTGTGTGCATGTAAGTGAACACTTAATTTACAATAGTCCTCATTTTCTGCTGGAAAGAACACAGTGTCCCATAAGTATGAAAAACAATGCGAAACCGTCGAGTGTGAAAACATTTTAAACACATTGTAAAATTTCTTCACACTGTTATTAAATTTGAGCGTTTAAACAAAGGGAACACACTGTGAATAATAAATTTTCGTTGCTAATCATCAATTCACAGTGTGAAACAGAACAATACTATTTGAACTATCTATTAAAAACCACACCACAGTGTGGACTGTTTAATTCGCGAGTTGACCACATAGCCGACTAAGTGAACACACCATGAACACAATGTGAGACACTGTGTTCTTTCCAGCAGGCTTTTCGTGACATAGGATGTCATATCAACACTGCAAAAAGTCCGGTGTTAAATATGAAACACCGAGCTGGTGTTAAATTTCCGGTGATCTTTCATGGTGTTAGATTAACACCTCCAGGTGTCATTTCAAAATTTATTATTTTTTTGTAATAGTTTCTTAGTTACTGCACTTCTTGTTAATTTTGAACTTCAACAAGACGATAAAGAATTTTCCGATTAAGTACTTGATTTTTGAAAAAATCACAGTAACACCAGTTGGTGTGGTCCCCTATTGGAGCTGGACGGTCGTTGTACCATTGAAATTAACACCACCAATGTCAAATCAACACCATGCGGTGTCATTATTGAATTAACTCTAGCGCAGTGTCAAAAATATCACCAGCCACAGTGTCAAATTAACACCACGAAGTGCCAGGTGAACACTTTTTAACACCGTCACAATACATTTTCTACACCTGTGGGTGTGGTCCTCTATTGAAGCTTGATCGGTGTTAGATTTAACACCCATGGTGTTAAATCTAACACCGATGTTTTTACAGTGAACGTTACGTACCCATACGTAGAAAAGCACGACCAGGTTTGGAGGGCCTTTATCGCAGGAGTAGAAGTAGCACAGGCCTAGTACCGCTATGGTGATAGCTGTTATAGGTGATACGTTTCCAAAATAGATAATGAAAAAGGAGACAGGTTAGTGAGGTAAACAAAGTAGAGTGCTATGGCGTAGAAGATAGAGTTAATGAATTTACCCCACTCGAATTGATACGAACACTGAGTATATGTGGCAGAGTCCTTTACTAATGTATACATATTAATAAAATTGATATATCATTAGAAAGAAATATTATCGCCATGCAATTTCGCAGCTTTCAATGGTATATATTAATGTTATCAATATGATAACCAGATTTGCTGCTCGTCTTTAAATCTACAATATAACCTTGCTCTCACGCTATAAATGAACTATACCAGTTTATCATAGCTTTCCGAAAGACGCACTAGACCGAAAGCTACAGAAGATTAACTTACTTTGTCACTATATAAACAAATGAGCTTGCTTGCTGTAAACTATTTCTATTCTGCTACCAGAGCTAAACTACTATCAAAATAACAGTGATGATAATCTCAAGCGTTATTTAGTCTTATTGACTTCATGATATTTAATATCTGGCAATATTTTTACATTGCGACCACGAAGTGTGTCTTTCGACAGGCCCAGTGTATATAAGTTGCCTTATCTATAGGAAACAATGATTCCATTTTTAGACGCAACTCCATAAAGTTTGCTGTACGACATAATACATATAATTATACATGATCCACTAACAATGAAACTATACTACTGGCATGTGAGCACATCATAACCCTACGATCCCATTTGATCATATTAAAAACACACCAAGATGCTCTTTATACTTTAACGTCTGACGTCATGTGACGTCACATTCCGTGGTCAGTAATACAGGACTTACTCGGTGCCCAGCAGAAGAAAAATGTTGATAGGTAGAGTGAAAGCCGCGTCCTCAATGACTTGATTGCCAATTTGATCTTTTGAACTAATTCTGTTTAAAAAAAGACAGCAAATCATGAGTTAAACATGTAAAGATTTTATACATTATTCCGTAAATGACGTAAAAGTTATTTTGCATTTTATTGAAAAGTTCTTTTTAATCGTTGAACGGATCTTGGACGCGTGATTAAAGAAGGCCTGTGTATGTGTAAATAGTGCAACTCGTATCATATCATTATCATTTCTCTTTAAAGGAGAAATCCAGTCCAGGAATGCTTGAACTTGAAATAGCTCAACATTTTTCTTCAATTAATGTTTGGAAAGAATGTAATTCTACTTTGCATGCATGTCATAACGAAATCAAAGGTCTGAACTCTCGGTCTGGAAACACTGCCATCTTTTTTTTTGAAAGTAGATTATCAAATAGGACTCCAAGGGCTTCTAGTCTAAAAAACAAAAACAAAAACAAGAACAACTATTCATCTGTCACCGGGAAGAGGAAAATAAGCTCATTCAAAATTAAACATAAAATCACTCTATGTCTTGCTAAAATAAGTTCAAAATTCGTGAGAAATATAACTTGAGCATTACTTACCTTGTCTTGGTAATAATTTTCTGCACAAGCGTAGACACAGGATAAAGAATATCTGAAATCAAACGGATAAAAATGATTCGCAACACAATGTGAGACGAGAAATAATAGCAATTCCTGGTTGGAAGTCTGCTAACAAAATCACAAAAAAACACAAACAAACGTCAAGGAGAAATCATTACGCTCAGACAAAACATCTTACTGTCACGTGATAAAGTCAGCTTCAGTGTAGATTGCGGACTATTCAAGGTTCTCTTTACTTTTTGGAGCAGTGATTTAAAAAAAAACATAATCAAGAAATCATATTTGATGCATATGTGTAAGTCAGTTGTATCAAAAAAATCCTACCACATAAATCACTATTTTTCTCAATAAACCTAAACTGCATGTGGACGGTTTAGTCTAAAAATAATTTTATTACAACTATTTTCACATTTTGTATATTAAAAAACATTTAACATCGATTATACTAATTCAAATGTTTACATTGGTTGTTTCTATCCCTAATTCACATTTTATTACTATTTGAGGCACTAATGCTGGATTTTTGTTTCACTTGCATATAACAAATTATGCATTTAATTGTCAGGTCCCTGGGTCGAGTCTTTGTCTGCAACAGAGGTTGTTCCCTCATTATAGATAATGCACACTATGTCCTTCGGAAAGGACTTAAAAATTCAATTTCGTCGGTTTTCCGCTGATGGCTGCTTGTTTACAATCATCCATTGCTCTCATAGTAACCACGTCATTAAAATTATAATTCAACTTACAGGTTGGGTAAGTGTGTTATCGGATACTGGTCAAGTTCAATCAATCCACTACCTACAAAGACCGAAGAATGGGAAGAATCTGAGCTAAACTTACCACTATGAGTGTTCCTGTGATGAAATACGTTGCTATAGCTACGACGAAGCCAAAATTCTGTGCCAAATTCTTGTCATAAAATGTTGAGTTCTGCAATTTAGTTCAAGTAAAACAAGACCATTAGCGAAACATTGCCAAAAAATCGCCAAGTTTGTTTTAAATGTAAATATACATCTATCGATACACACATACCGCAGATTCTTCTGGAAAGTGAGCAATTTAGAATGAAAGTCGACCATCTGTGTTATAAATTCCATTAGCTTTTCATTGAATTACCCAAGATTTTGATTTACCTCAAATCAGCAATGTTTAACATTCAATGCCTGAGTAAGGTTAAGCTTGAGTTGCCATTAATGCTAAACATACTTGATGTGACTGATTTATTCTGCTTCTCAATGGTCATTATCAGTTTTCTCATACTTCCACGCAGTTAGGGACTACAGCGAAGATAGGAGTGTGTACATATTATCATACAAATATGAAAATAAATACTCTCTAAAAGACACATATAATAATCTCGATTAAGATGGCCGTATTACCTTGTTATCTGGATAAAATGTGATGGACGGGCAGCTGAAAAGCAACGCATAAAGAAGCATAGACAAAGATTGACGGATAGATGTAGAGAGAGAGAGAGAGAGAGAGAGTATAAACAATGTTTAAACAACGAACTACAATAATCATGATCATACAGAGTTTCAGTGGAAACTCATTGTATTTTTCATGGTGTATTACTATTTGCATGATTGGCACATTAAAGTTGAATCATATCTACATGTCAACATAATGATAAACATATGAATATACACAAATATATAACTTGGAATTTTCCACGTGTTGGACTTTGAATATTATAATTATAAGAAGAATGAGTCTCAAATACGCCATCTGTAGATCCAACAAGAAGGTTTTTGCAAAAACTTATCATTGTCCTAGTATACACTACACTGACGAAGGCTCGAGGCGGGTTGAAAATTTTGAGACAAAAAACCTTCTTGTTGGATCTACAGATAGCGTATTTGAGACTCAATCTTCTTATAGTTATAACACAAATATATAGATATATACAATGTTTATATTATCATGTATGTATTTACACACTATATGTGTATAATATGCATTATACACGCATTAACAAACATATGATTAGTGTGGGCAAACATAATTGTATACTTTCAGTCTTCATCAATGCCACAGTGGCCCCTTGTAATGCCTCAAGCTAAATGATGATCTCCTTCTCCTAGGTGTGTAAATGAAAAGTTTTCAAAGCGTTGTATATCTTTTTTTTTTCTGTCTCACTTAACGCCATAAACTGTCACATTCAATGCCCACTTGCGGCGTATGAAACTGCGCATGGAGATTAATGTTAAGTTTCTAGGACGCCGGAACAACATTGTATTATCGATGTAATATTTGCTATTATTCATCTTAAAATAAAGATGACTGTTATCGTAATAATATCCCTATACTTACATAGGACATAAAGCAATCTTGATCTTTTTATCTTTAAAGATGACGTACAATGAGAGGGGAAGAAGCGCTAGAGGCGGTACGGTCCTGTTAGAAAAAAAAAGAGAGAGAATAGAATAGGAACCAATCACATAACCTCTTTAAGATTAATTGTCCCTTGTCATGCTTGTTAGATGACAGATCTCATGTTGGAGTCATGATATTGTGATCATCGGGACACAAGTCTGCTATACAAACAATTATAATAAGACTTCAGGAGGACATGTGCTATACGGATTCAAACCCGTGCGCTAACAGCTAATTTGCAATAATGTTATTCAGCTGCTGCAAACAAAATTATGATGATGCAAATATCACACAGACGACAATACGATCAAAAATCATCACCGTGCACTTGCACCACCCACGGCTACCATAGCTGTGCGACATTGATGGTGATGATGATGATGACAATGAAGAAGTAATGATGAGGAAAATTATTGTATTTCTGAATAACTATATTGGGAACTCAATATTTATACTTAATAGAAATTTTGCAAAAAACTTGTTTAGTATACATTGTTATGTAATTTACGCATTCAACATTTGTAAAAGAAAAAATTAAAAGTTATGTTGGAATGGAAAAGTGAATGAATGCATGGATGAATGAATGAATGAATGAATGAAAACTTATGATGCGCAAAGTTCATTTACTAGAATGCTGGAAGGTGAAAGAACTGATGATGATAATAATGAGATGATGAAACCAATATCACGAAGTTAAATTCAACATTTTCAAAGTGTTAGTTGGCGTTCAAAGTAAATGTCACTTCCGGACCAACCCGAATCCACTTAAATATCTACATCATTTTACAAGATAAGATGGATCATCTTGGGCATTTTCAGTCTTGGATTTAAGGTCCGTTACCATGGGATAGGGGCCCAATAAGGGAGAAGGCGTGGCCCAATACCTCCGGACACATTAGGAACCTAGAATGACGAGCCGAATTTTACCTTTGATCCTAGATTGTTCCCTAAAAGTAACATATTCAAAACCTACGGTGTTTCTCCTCCCAGTATTAATAATACTTAAACAAACAAAAGAAAACAAAATGTTCACATGATGAAGCCCCGCATTTCGATGAAACATTAGTATAGCCAGTTGCGATGAATTGGTAATCACGATATTTGAAACTATGACAGTTGACCTCTCTCTATCAGTAGGCCTGCAGCCCATCTTGTGTTAAACTGGACTTATGAGCAAATTATCAATGTGAGCAGATGAAAAGGCCCTTTGGCTCAAAACAGACGTAGCTAGTTGTGTTTACAAATCTTTATGGAGTACAAAGTTCACTTCAATGTGGATTTCTAGGCATTCAACTATTTTTATCCAACTCAATCTAAACACAAATATAACAACAGGATGAGCGTCTCAGAAAGCTAGACAATCACGACCGTAGCTAAGGGTCTTTCCAGAGACAAACCTGAAATCAAAACTTTATAAGATGAATGATCTCACCATGATATAATGTAGGCGCATCGTGTTAGTCTTCGTGCTTCAGTCTGATCCTGTATACAGAGATGTGAAGAAATAAATTTGGCGGGTTTTTACTTCAAGGCGTGTAGTAATTAGATAGTAGACATTATCATGAGATCACTGTATCAGCGGAATTTGAAGTACATAATGAGGGATGGAATAGGCATATCTGGAACGATTGTCATAGCCGTGGGTTACATGACCAGCTTACCCTTCTGCGGGTCACATCAATTTCTCGTCCCTTGGTTTGTGTGTAAAATTTGTGGCAGGGTCAAACACTCACTGTGCTGAGGATAAGGCTTACTTTATCCTTTAATTGAACATTTCAGTTTCATTCTTCCTCAGAAATTTCTATCTGAATTACATATAGGTGTGCACAGGACAGAGTATTACACGCAAGTTATTGTCTCTGACCCTTTCAATGTTTGCAGGAAATTGAATACAGCTCTTCAAATCTCTCTAGAATGTTCTCGAAATATAAAATGTTGATTAGTTGAGCAGTTTTATATTTGCGTCGTTACATGGTTAGTGGGCTTGTCGGAGACTAAAAAGCAGAAATCGATTGCTGGTGCCTCTCCAACGCTCCAATCAAGTATCTAGTCTCAACAGACATGAGACAAACAATTATTACGTCATTCATGTCATAACATACTAATGAGTCCTTCAAAGTCCACGGTATTTGCCTACGCGATTGTTAGCTTCGGCAGAAACAATGAAAACGCAATCTTTTTTTTTTTAATTCTACGTCTATGAAACATAAGCCCGTTACACTGTAAACCAGGTGTGGGATGTATTTTTTCCTTTAACAGTTGATTTATCTAATTTATTTCTTATGTCTTACGTGCATTAATACACTAAAAATGATGGTAATAGACAACAAAACCGCAAAACTTTCACCTACCTAACATGACCAGCATACGGGTATGCCAGGAGCGGATCAAGGAATTCCGTAAAAAAAAAAAAAAGGGGGGGGGGGTTTGTACGCAGCCACAATTGTTTTCTTTTTTATTTCTTTTGTTTTATCAAAGAATAAGGGGGCGCCCGGTGCGCCCCCCCTCCCCCCGAACCGCCACTGTACGCGGAAGTGGGTTGTGCCTCTTTCCTTTTGTTGCCGTTCACTACTAAGGGATTGTATCGTCGAGATTTGACTCCTAAGTGGATTCAGCTCTTGCTTAACCTTACCTACATGTATTTATCTTTTATTCGTACATGAGCTCAAAGAACGATAACATTTCAGCATTCCCTTCGTATGGTGAAAAACGTGAAAAACATAGAACACAGGATTGCAACACAGTATTGCAAGACGCGGGGTGGGGGTGTCAAAATGAGACATCAAAATGACGAACTTACTCTGAGAGTGCTCCCTTTGTTGAGAACTTGAACCCTATCCCTTAGCCGCAGGTACACAGTGACGGTCAAAATAGCCATGAGGAAGAAGATGACGAGGTAGAATACCTAGAAAGTAAATGAAGTCAAAAGGTTGATCAAATGATGAATGAAGCTCCGGGATGATGTCATTACTATTTCAAACTTGCCGACAATTGGTCTTTTTGTATGTTGGTCCTGGGAAAGTTGGTGGGGAATCGCTAATTAGGTCACGACAACAGGTGACAGGTGACGAAAGGAGTTGTGCTCAGTAGCAAACATATTTACAGGGTGTTAGTAGTATCATCAATGAGTATTTGATATGGTACTGTGAAATGTATTTTGGTTACAGTACATTGAGTAAAGTATTGTAGTTATGTTTGGTAATGTCAGATTATGCATGTTTTGGTATAATCATAATGGAGGAAACACAATGATTTCACATAGTCCCGCAAAACTAAATCAATAAAAAAGCAATCAATAACAAACAAGACGTATACACTGTTCATCTTATCAGTTTCAATGTTGTCGAAATTGTTTGTTTTTTCCGAATTTGTCAATGCAACGTTCCCTATTTTGCTTGTCTGTAGGCCAATACAGTGCCTAATGTGCCTGTATATTCCTTTTCGTAAAGTCTGAGTTCAACTGTTTTAGAATGAACAGGTGGACCTACACTCGAAATAAATAATCTTCATCATAAATCCCAATGTATTCAAAACTGAAAAAGACACACATACAAGGCCCCAAACTAACGAAATTCAGACTTCTTTTAAATTGAATGCAGATACTTGGAACTTGGTTGCCTATCCACGAATTTGAATGACCGACGAGATTCATCTTCAGCTTAAGATGGATTTGAATGCTCATTGCTGAAATGCGTGCTCCTCTTTTAAAGGGACTGTACAGTTCTGGTTGAGGTGAGGATTTAGCTTTTAACGTTTTGCGAGATATTCAGAAACCACTCTATGAGATGTCAAAATCATGCAATTCTAAGGGGTATCAAAAGTTTATTCGATGAAAGCCGGTTTTGAAATGGCTAAGATATCCAAAAACAAGGTGAAACAAAGACTATCCTAATAAAAGGCGTGGCCTGTCACCTTTTATTATTATCACTTTTTTGGATATCTTAGCCATTTGAAAACCAATTCTCATCAAATAAACGTTGAATCCTTCTTAGAATTACATGTTCTTTCATATTTCATAACAGGTTTCTCATTATCTCACTTAGAAATGTTGTAAACCTGAACCCCAACCTCAGCCAGTACTGTACAGTCCCTTTAAATTTGAATGCTGAGAGAGTGAATTTGAATGCTCCGATTCTGAATTCCACTGGCCGGATTTGGAATTTAATTGCTGATCTATGCTATCATTTTGTATTATTACACGTATTTATATCAATGAATGCTCTTATAATTATCTTTGATACAAATTATTGTACTGTGTATTTCTAGGATTACCACTACACTACTATACGTTTTCCGCACCAAAGTTTTTGCAAAGTTTTTTTTTTCTTTCAATATCTGCACCAAAGTTTGGATTCAGACTGTCTCTTTTTGATCTTTTCTTAAAACTTTTTGAACAGTAATCATATTAGCATTTCTGCGTAGAGGCCTTTTACGTTTTCAAGCTTAGATCCAAGCCTGAAAATGGTATTATGTATTAAAAAAACAAACACACTAACAAACAAAACAAAGTAAAATAAACAACAATAAACGACAACAAACAAAACAACAACAAAACAACAACAAACATGACATACCAGAGCATTTAACATGTATTTTATAATTACCTCTTGTAGGGTAACCAGGATAAGATAGGCTTTGAGTATTTCATCTTCGATAGGCCTGTCAACAAAGAGATATATCATCACTGTAGTGATCAGACATGCGCAGTACCCGGCGCTTGCGAAAGCCATGTGGAACACCGGACGAACCTGGAAATAAATCAATGCTCAGGTCAATGTCTATTTCACCTTAGTTTGCTTGTTTATGTGTGTGTGTGTGTGTGTGTGTGTGTGTGTGTGTTCTTTTCTTGTTACATTTATCCAACACGGTCCAAGCGAAACATATGATGAAATCATTTATCCATTCTCGTATTTCACCCAGTATCATGTCTTAACTTACCATACAATTATTTTGTTCAAATTCTTTTTTTTTTTCAATTCTCGCTATCGCCAATGACGTAAAAAGTACCCGGATGTGGCTTTTTCGTCAAGATAGTGCACTTGGTAGCAAGGGCACTTCCGGCGCGGAGCATAATTTGCACAACGCTAGCGTGCGCGTACGTGTACCTTACCTATAGCGCAGCGCCGACCACGGATACTAGTATACTAATGATGCACAGGATAGAGTGTGTTAGTGAAGGTGCGGCGCGCTCGAGAGTATTGACAATGGTGCGACATGCACGAGGCGCAGCCGAGTGCATGTTTGCAACCGCTGTCAATACTCGAGAGTGAGCCGCACCTTCACTAACGCCACGAAATAATCCTGTGCATCATTAGTTTTATAAAATGGGTCGAAAACTAACAGCATTATTCACGTACCTTTGTGGGTCAATACCAGTCAGCTACATGTAACACTCGCTCAAAAGTCAAGATGTCCGAAGATGTTCGTCCCAAACATTTACGCACGTCGCACTCGGAAATCCCGCTCACTCACCTAGTACTGTACGTACGTATAAGAGTATAAGCCGATTCGCAATCTCGGCGCGCATTGCATTGTGGGTTTATGTCAAAGGTCATTGGAGATAAACAAACTTATAATAATCGTAGTCTGCACTTGAATCGTACGTGTGTACAGTGACGATTAGAATTCAGAAATGAATATTTAACTATTTATCGAAAATGGAGGCAAATGGGACGGAAAATGAACGTCAGCTAACCTTGGAAGAAATCAAATTTTGGAAAGTGGACGCTTTAAAGGATTTTCTTCGCATAAGAGGACTAAAAACGACGGGTTTGAAAGCGGAGCTGCAAGCGTTAGTCTACAGCGCAGTGCGATTTGGATACAGTGTGAAACCAAGCGAAGTTGAAGAAGAACGATCGCGGTCAAAACAGTATGCAGAATTGTTGTTCATAAACGGAAAACAAATTCCAGATCCGTTGGCGGACCTGAAAGATGACTGGTTGCCAGAAAAAGAAGGAGTGAAGTTTTGGCCACCCGTTAGTTATTTTGAAATAGCCGAGTGGTTGTTAAGCGAGGCGCCCTGCCCCAGTGAAGCAAGTAAGATGGAACGGAAATCGCGTGGTACTAGACCAAAAACGTTGCAAGAAAGATTACTCTCAGACTACAAAGAGGGAAAGGCCTTCTCTTACTTCAACAGCAAGTGGCTCCACGAAATATTCTACCACCCAATTTCAGCGGAAAGTGAAGTTTCTGTGTTGAAAGCACAATGTACTCCCTCATTGGCAGTAAAAAACATACCTCACAGCGTGTGGGTTGCCATTGACAAGTCCTCCGGAAAAATCTACAGTGCCTACTGTAGTTGCTTTGCTGGGTAAGAATCACACAAATTATGCAATGATGTTGTTGCCAGATAAACTTGCACTTAGACTCTAGTAAATTGCTGAATAATAGTTAATACGAAGGTAGACTATATTGTTTGGGACTAGGTGACTTAGGTCTAGATCTATGTGCCGTACAAATGGGCATCTAAATGAACCGTTTGATTTAAAAACCCAAAATACTTACCTTGTCTCTTCTTGCGTCCAGTTGTGGAAAATTTAGGTTTTGATGAGCGCACTGTATTTTTTTCTCCTATCCAATTGAATAAGCAACTTACACACACTCCTGCAAACACCATGTAACTCTATGGCCAACACAAATTTCAGCACTGCCCTCTATCTGACAGATTGATTTATTTAATTTGGGGGGGGGGGGGGGGGGGGTCCGCCAGTGCTAATCCCTCGAGTCGAGATCTAGTATATTTTAATAAAATATGAACAAGATCAGTGATCAGCATGATGTGAAGCACATCATCAAGATATAGAGTCTACATGTAACATGTATCCAATTGAAGGAGTGGGATGAAAAAAAGGATATTTTATCACTAGGGTGTACAGGACAATATTTTCCACAAGTTCGATAATGTTCATTTCTGTCTCCAACTATAGAAACTGCATGACACGTAAATTTGCACAGCTCATACCAATGGCTCCCCGACTGGGTAAGAGTAGGATGATACCTCCGTTTTGAAGTTTAAAACTATTATTATATTGTTGTCTATATATGTTAATTACATTATGATTTGTATTCTACTTTCTACAGTCTGGGATCTTCATGCAACCATGTTGCTGCACTGGTTTTCAAGTTGGATCATGCCTTCATGACTGGAGTGTCGCAAAATCGACATCTACCATGCACATCGAAAGTCTGCAGTTGGAATGTGTACAGTGGGGGTGCAGCTGCAGTTCTTCATGGCAAGCCAGTGTGTGAGATGCAGTGGGTGAAACCAAGCTATGGAAACAAAAGTAAGCATACTTTACTTCCTATTTTCAATACCCCCCCCCTTTTTTTTCTTTTTTTTTTAATCATTACATTAATTCATCCATGGATTATGAGTAATGGTTAGGAGGGATGGCATATTTCCCGATCAGAATCTTATTTCCCACCTAATTGTCCGGGAAATATAAATTTCTCCCATTGACTTTCTATGGTTTGGACAGGGTTCGGGAAATATGACCAAAAGTGGAAAATATGCCAGTGCCTGATGCCTGATGGTTAGCATGATCAAGAATTGATTTAGACCCCAAATTTATGATAAAGGAGAGGAGTAATAGAAGGTAACTTTTTTGTTTAGAATTGAATTATCTTCCTCCCTCGATAAATAGGCCAATATTTTGTTATTGTACATGTATATTAAAGGCATAGTTTAACAGTTTCTAGATTTAAAAAATCTGAGCTGCATGGTCCTACATGCTATCAGAGTATGTGATGGGGTGTAAAAATGCACCTGTGAAAAAATTAGGCTTCAATGTTATTATTTAGTGCTTCAAAAGAGTGAAAACCTAAAAGATCACCCCATAGACTACAGTACTGGAGTTATTATAGCTAGCGATAATAACTACAACTTTCATAGATATCTTGATAATGACTGGTTTTCTTTCATTATTTTTGCATTCTTGGCTGTTTTTTCATCCATCTGAACATGATTAGAGAGGTCAGGCTACACAGTTTTAGAATTTTTTAAATCGATCAGTTACGATGTTAAACAGTGGCTTTAAGCCGTGTGTTTTATCAAAAGAATTGGAAAACAAAAAACTACAATAAAGTATGAATCTAGGATGTAAATTTTTACTACTTGTTTAATAACTTCTGATATTTAATGAACTTTAAAAAAGTATATTTAGGTTGAAAGGCCTCTGAAGGAAATTATCAAAATTATTTATTATGTATTTTGGGGTTCAATGTTGATTCCATTTTTTTTTCTCTAATACAGGGAAACGCAAACAGCCAGTCAACACAGCAGTAAAGAGGCTATTCAACCCAATGGGAAGCAAGGCAATACCACCAGCAAGACAACTTGCGAATGCCATGTACCCAACTTGTGAGAGATCAACAGTATTTAAGTATTTACAGGATGAAGAAAGCCACAATGTGTCACCATCTGTGAACTACTCTCCTGAAGTAGACTTCAATCTGGGACAAGAGGTAGAAGTTGAAACAAAGAATTCAGTCGATCCCGACTGTCTGACAACTTTAGGTGGCAGGTATGAGACTGTAGAGTCGTTCCTGAATGGTTTGCCTACGTATACACAGGAGGAAGTTAATGTCGTGGAAGAACATACAAGAGGCCAAGCAGAAAATATACAGTGGGCAAAATTTCGTGCAGGAATGATAACAGCATCTAACTTGAAATCAGCCATTACAAGGCAAGCTACGCTCGATGATCCATGTTCTTCCAAAAGTCAGGACACAAAACCTATCATAGAAAGACTGATGGGTCGTTCTACTATTGATCGAAATTTACCGAATCTGAAGTATGGACGGATAATGGAGCCAATCGCAAGGAATGCATATGAAACAATCCAAAAAGAAAATGGCCACCAAAGTGTACAGGTAAAGGAGTGTGGTCTATTCGTCCATCCAATCAAGGTGTTTCTTGGAGCTTCACCTGATGGATTGGTTTCTTGTAAGTGCTGTGATGAGCCTGGAGTCCTAGAGATAAAGTGTCCTCGGACCATTGCCTTTGAGGAACCAACAGCTGAGAATCTCGACTATCTCACCATGGTAGATGGAGAAACAAAACTGAAAAACAATCACCAGTACTATTATCAAGTTCAGTGCCAAATGGGGATCACTGGACGCACGTGGTGTGACTTCTTTGTATACACCCAATCAGGATTCCATCTAGAGCGCATTTTTTTTAATAGAGAAATGTGGAACAAAGCGATGGATGTGGCCGAGAAATTCTTCTGCCAACACATTGCCCCTGAACTTGTCAGTAAAAGCCATGAACCGTAGCATAGTGTGTGCAGCAACTGTATTGAATATTGACAGTACTATGAATGGAATATAACTTAAAATATCTGGAAAATATTTATCATTCACACTACCTTTTACCCCTTAACTCTTTATGCGTTACTTTAAGATTACTTAAAGAGTGATATCCAAGAAAATGAACTTAAATACTTTTCTGAGCACATTAACCCTCTCAGTACCAGACCTTGCAAACTCCATTGACTTACTAGACATCTACATGCCTATGGTAATGAGAGGGTTAATAGTGCATTGAATTGGTCCCCCAACAGACCCAGCACCTTGGGAGAAAGGTATTGATTTTTTCGATTGTTCATTCCCAGAACAATGAGCAGTACTTCCTGCCTTTGAATTTCATGACAATTGTGCAAAATTGCGAACGTAACGCATAAAGGGTTAATGGCAGACAGAGACATTTGCAGCCTAAAATGTGAGATTTCTTCGGTTATTTATGTCTTTCACATAAAGCAGTTATCAATCTAGAACCTTGAATTAGTACTTTGTAATATTTTGTCTGAGCTAGTTCAAGGGGACATGACAAAGTCTCATCATTTTAAATTTTATCTGGTTAAAATGTATATTGCGATATCAGGCGACACTAGTTGATTAGTTTCCATACTTTACAAATATTGTATTAAAGGTATGATTCTAAGATTTCACACACATTTTGAGAAGAGTTAACATTTATTCATGCAAAGTTTTGTGACTTTTCAAGGTGTATGAACATATCAGGTTTTAGGCTGCAAATGTCTCTATCTTTAAGATATTTTTGCTAGTATCATTAATTTTCTGATTTTATTCATAGATGAAATGAAAAGATACGTGAACTTGAAATATCGAGGTAATTTTATTGGTCGTAAGCATATTGTGAGTTTGCACTGTTCAAGGAAACAAAAATCGTCATTGCTATACCTGCTACTACATGTACATGTACTTACATACATGTACATGTACATCACTGGGAAATACCTGTGCCTTGCCTAAATGACTGCATACAGATTCACACTCTTTTCTCATAGATTATTAATATCAAAATGCAATTATGCTTGCCATTTTTTATGCTTCAAGAGTTATTCACAATGACCCTGATGAGAACGATGTATTTGCTTTAATATGGAATTTAATAGACGCTAGTCTGAGATATGGAATTTAAGAGATGCTACTCCGAATCTTCACACAACTCGAATAATCGTATAAGTCAAAGAAAAATTCTGGTTCAGATAGGTGTAAACCAGTATTTATTTTATTGTGTAAAGCAACATTTGTGAAAGGATTTTTTTCTTGTTCATTTGTATTCAATTTCAGCGAGGTTGACTGCACGTATTCGTGTACTGTTCTACCTCTCCCCCCCCCCACCTCCCCCTTTTCTCACTTTTTTTTAGTGCTCTCTCAATCTCTCTCATGCATTCTTCACCCTCTCAACCCTTTTACTCTATTACTGCAGGCAGCTACTTATGACTTTAAAAGATAACTTGTGTAAGTACAGCACATAAGAATTTGAAGACTCAAATACAGGTGCATATTCATTACATGCATCTTTCTCTTTTAATGACATGGCCATATTAAAAAAAACATCTTTCAAATAGTTCTTTACATTCAAATTCATCATTCATGTAACCATTTTTAAAGGGAATTACTCAATGTGCAAGCACAAGTGATGGTGGGATAAACGTGACAAAACAAGTAGACTGGGAAAATCATGAGTGATCTATGAGGTTACATGTACATGTAATTTCTCTGCATTCTTGATAGCTGTTTCAATACAATGTCAGTATTACACCTACATGTACATGTAGGTAAATGTGTGTGTATTCTTCATTCTTAATTTATTTCCATCCAGTATCAGTACTAGACCTGTGTGCTCCCTAGATATAATTAAAGCAACAAACTTTAATGTACAAGACTAGTAGCCTGTAACAAAGTTTAAAACCTTTAAAATGATGGTAAAGGTTATCAGGTTTTTCATCAAATTGTAACTAAAGCCCACCGCGTACTATTGCCAAGATTCACCGGTCTTAAGACCAGAAGTGTGACGTCACAACCTTGTCAGTCTCCAGTCTTAAGACTCGGTCTTAAGACCAGTCTTAAGGATTTGACATGTCAAATTTTTTAAGACTGGCCATTGACCCACTGTGCAGAAAATGTATGCAATTTCATGTTACTTCATGGCTGAAGACCATCGTGTAGTGTTCAGCGGGCATTAAGGTTATGTGTTTTACTAAATTTTATCGGGTGTACTTACACTGTATACAGAAAAAGATCTACCTCCTCAATGTCTGAGCTTCAATGCATTGAAGACTGGCTCACTTCTAATAAAACAAAACACCTGAACATGTAACTGAATTACATTTTGTTTCATTTGTATAAATTTCTGTACAGACTCTCAGTAGTCATGGAATCACAAGATACATACATGTATTACCAAGTGCGGACCTAGAGCCAAAGATTATAATCATTATACAGGGAAACCCCGTTATAACGAGGTCCAAGGGACCGCCAATTTTTCCTCGTTATAACCGGTACCTCGTTATAAACGTATGCATTTTTGTACCATTTTGATATGTGCAAATGAAAATGGGACCAGTAAAATCTCCTCGTTGAAAGCGATATCTCGCTATATCCGAGCTCGTTATAACGGGGTTTCCCTGTATACTGACATATAATGTACAATTAAGCCCCCCTCTTCCCCGTAGAACCGCGCCTGAATATTACAATAATTTTCAAACAAGTGTTCAGCATTACTCCCACGTGCCGAAGATTGTGACTTGGCCTTGAACCAGAACAGCCTGGTGGGCAAGTTCCTGCCCTGCATGCAGTAGATGGCAGGTTTGAATCCCACTTCCAGTTTTTTTGTGACTTGGTGACTTGCGATATTCATTACAGATCGAACATGCGACCTTCACCACATGAGAGTAATGCCGAAATTTGTTTAACAAATTACAGTTCACTCCTATTAAAGCTTCTTTATTTACTATACAGGGCGGCCCAGAAAAAAACGGCCTAACCTATTTTCCACGGATTGTTTTTGCAATGAATGGTATCAGTGGATAAGGTAACATCTGATTAGAAAAGTGACACCAAGATGAGCAAATTTGGTTGAGTAGTTTTCATTTTCTAGTACATTTTGTCAGGTAATGTCGAGCCCTAAAAATTTTCTCGTCGGCTAACCCTAAACTGAAAATAGTGGATATTTGAGCGTACCACAGTTGTTTAGGGTAATCTGATTCAGTTGATAAATTGTATTGACTAGAGACTACTCGTAAGAATTGATCAACTTAATCTGATTACTCTTTCTAGCTGTGGTACGCCCGGATTTCCACCATTTTCAGTTCAGGGGTAGCCGACAAGAGAACAATTCTAAGGCGTGACTTTGCCCCACACAATGTACTATTAAATGAAAACTGCTGAACCAAATTTTCTGATCTTGGTGTCATTTTTCTCAGAAGACGTTACCTCATCCACTGATACCATTCATTGCAAAAACAATCCGTGGGAAATAGGTTAGGCCATTTTTTCTGGGCCACCCTGTATAACAATTGGTCAAAGTTAAATGATAAACACATTAGAAACCATTTAGCACCTAAAAGCAATGTTAGGTGCATTACATCAACAGCACCTAAGACAATGTGAGATGAAATTTAGAATGGATTGAGCATTGATTCTATTACACAAGCCAGGATTTGGAATGAGTGGGGGCACAAAGAGCAAATATAAAATTGGCACAAAATGACAATTAGATTTAGCTATATTAGTGTACACATTCAATGTTTTGGTGAATTCAAAAATTTTTTACTTGATCTACAGAAAGTGCTGGATTTTGTCCCAAAACACAATTAAACCTACTAGTACTTGCAATCATTTTGTACAACATATTTTCATTTATAATTATGACAAATGGCAAAATATCACTATAGGACCCTACATGTAGTACATACAATACCTATATGGGAACAATTCAATATTTCCAAAGTTTTCGGTATTTTCTTTTGAAAATGATTTAACAAAGCATTAAAATTATTCACCCAGCACCACAAAATAGCACATTTATAAAAAAATTTGATTTCATTCAATTTTTGCAATTTACCATAACTATCTTGTGGCTTAAAATTACAGAGGGAGCGCGCATCAACTTTGTCCCCTGCCTGGATCCACCACTGTGTTGTTTTGCTGTCTCTTTCAAAGCACGAGAGGGGGGAAAAGGATATGAAAGAAAATATTTTCGAAGAAATACTTTGTAGTATATGTAATTTTTTTTTTTTAAGTACAAAAGCAGTAAGACATCACTTTGAAGAATTGAAACTTTACTCTGTTTTGGATATATATGTACATCTTTTCCATTACAATTTTTTTTCAGTTATTTGACCTCACAAAAATATTTTGAATCATAGTCATGACATAAAACTACCACAAAAGTTTGTAGTCCACCTGAACATCACTTAATAAGATCTGGTTGCAGATTAACTAGAGCTGCACATACAATCAATATATCATCTGCGCTGGGTACAAGTGTGAGAGGCATTGTGTTGTTTAAGATTTTAAAATCTTTCAAACGATTAATTGCTCTCTCCACATGAATTCTAAGATTGGCAATAACTTTTGTCTTTTGCACTTTACTCCTTGTCATCTGACGCTTGCCTTGTGCAGCTGGTGGTATTTCAAGCGTAGCATGGTGCAAGAGTAATTCTTCCTGTATTGGAAATCCCCTATCGGCCATTACAACATCATTTGGGTCTAGGAGGCTTAGAAACCCACTTTCTCTGAAGATTGCAACATCAGATGCTCTTCCTCCGTAGGCTTTTGACAAGAAGGAAATATGCCCATTTGGCGTGATCCCAACTAATACTTTAATGGTATTATGTTTCTTATAATCTGACCAAGTTGATGCCTGCAGGTCAAGTGATCGTGGCCTCTCAATGAATATTTCCGTGCAGTCAATTATGGATCTAATGTTCCGGCAGTGCTTCCTAAATTGTATGGGCATATTAAGAGAGATGGATGATCTGTTTGGCCACACAATCAGAGGTTTTAGGGTCATTGCAAGGAACCTTAACCAAGTTGTAATTATCTGGGAGCATGTGCTGGATACAATTCCAAACAGCAATGCTAGAAACTGGACAGTCAAGTCTAATCGAAGACGCATCAGAACAAGTAGAAATTCATCCTTGAGTTGCAATTTTCTCCTTGGACCAGATTTCTTTGGGGTACCCTTGAATGGACGGCCTTTCCTGCTACATTTAGCACTCTTCCAGTAGCTCATTGTCTTTGCATGAGGCTCTACAAATTTGTACATGTCCTCAAATGCTTGTTTGGAGCTGATACCTGTACAATGGTTAACATCTTTGTCAGTACTTATGTTCTCTGCACATATAAGTTTCTTTCTGCAGCTCTTTGGTCCTTTGTTTTCAGTTTGTCTTGAAATTAATTTGTGTTGTAACTCCTTGACTCTGTGTTCAAGAGAAATAATTTTTGCCTGTTTTTGGATGCAGCCTACACAATCACAACTAGGCTTGCAATCACACTTGTAAGTGTACCTGTGATCCTCTTCAACCTTCACTGAAGCAGCCATGCCAATAGATGGACTTGGTGTTGAAGATGTAGTGGGAGTACGGCAAACTCTTTTCCTAGATTTGGTTGGCTCTTCACGATCTCTTGGTGGTGCACGCTTTGGTGCTATTTGCGGTGAAAGTTTGTATCCAAGATGAAGTACAGGATCAGGATGCGCCAAGGTTGGTTTCCCATCCGGGAAATGTTTCGAACACACTCTATCATGAGGTTTGTTTATCCAGTTTTTACCAGTTGATTGATCCTTTTGGTTCATAAGCTTATTCCATCGCCTTCTGCCATCTTGATCTTGCTTCTCAGTGGGAAATGGGAAGAGATGAAATGGAGGATCACAATCACAACACCCTAGTCCATTGAAAGTTTGATGCTTGGAGCATTTTCCCTGCTTCCACTTATCCAGCTGATAAGATCCATTGCTACAGCCGACAACTGCACACAGCTTCATGGTGATTCGAGCTGAAGTGGAAGAAAAGGAAACAAAATAATTTACGATACTATCTATCCAAACCATCTTTATGTGTAAAAACTAAAATGTGCTGGCTCTACTGCCCAACACACAAAAGTAGGCATAATTAATCATCTTCTAGGCCCAACTGAATTAATGCATAGCTAGTTGGGCATTGAACATGAAAGAAATATAACGATACACAAAAAAATATATAGCAATATAGACCAACATGTAAGGATTTTCGATAGTTACACCGGAAAGGGTTCTGTCAATTAAAAAAAAAATGAAGGAAGCAAAGACCAAAAAGTAGGTTGCATAAAGAAACAGTGCACAGTACCATGCCGGTGCTTGTCAAATCCACCACCACCATCCTGCGGAGAAGTTAGAACAATTGGAATTGTGAACCAAATCGACTGCTCCCCGCAGAATGGGGGAATCAGGCACTGTGCATGGTTATGCAATATTACTTGCAAGCCTCTTTCATGCTCTGACGCTAGACATAGATCTGATGACTCACTCTCCACAAATGTAAACAAGATGCTAAGACATACACGCACACCGTACACAATATTAAACATAACAACTTTACACTCACACCTTCAACATCTTTCTCACAGTGACAAAAAAATGTGCTCTCTCATCCAAAGACTCCCATTTAATTAAGGTTTTACAATAACATGTCATACTCATACTATAGGCTGAGTTTACACGTAGATCTATAGTCTTCTCTAGACCACTTCTACAAGTACAAGGTCAAATTACAAGTAATATGACCTTATACGGGCACGAACGTAAAATACAGTGGCATTTGTTTGAGTGCACACTCGTGTACAAAAGTCCCAAAACCGTACGGGATCATTTTGGTGACTATGGAATTAAAGTAGGTATAATTTTTTTTTCTTTTAACATTTGGATGTTACTGTTAGCTTATGTTTTCAGCACTTTCTGGATGTTTGATATTGATGTAAACTAACAATGAATTTGAATTTGCAAAAAGTAATTTAAAAGAGTAAATATTTGAAGCAAATATTCATGAAGAAAAGGTGGTGTCATTTACCATTACTGGGTATAGTAAGTGCTCTATGAGTGCTCTAGACCTAACAGTCTACATAACAATCAAATCGACAGAATTCAGAATTCAAACATAAGAGTATTTTTGTCAAAAATCCAATTAATGCAATCTCAAACATCAGTTCCTGGCCTGTACGTAACCATGAATAAATATTGCACCTGAAAACATATTCAACATTAGGCCTAGAAATCTATGCCATTTATAGAAGTTAGAACCTCATTCTTAACAACACTAACAGTCCCATCCATTATCTTTAATATGTGATGTTTTGTCTGAAAGCCACGTTATCCGGCCTACCTGTCCTAGCCTGGACCTAGCCCCGGGGACCGCGCCGCTTCGTGCGACGGCTGTCGCAGTTAGCCTGGACCTAGTCTAAAACTGACTATGATTGAAGATCGTCTAAAATCTCACAACGCAAAAAAAAAAAAAAAAATAAAAAAAAAAAAATACATGATTCATTAATATAGGAATATATAGATAAACAGATTATCAAAGGCCTAGAGTCAAGATTCACAGAATGTCGGCAAAAATTACCGTTCGTTGGTCCGCCAACATCCACAATGCATTCACGAATCACCTGTCGATTCGATCGCCCGGCCCGAGCCGCGCACGCATTGACTGTTTGGTTAATTTATCTCCAAACCCGATTTTCTCGCGCATGCGCAGTTACAACTGCGAAAAGGCTTATACGTACGCCACGTATACGTACGCCACGTACTGTTATGCACAAGAAAGGCCGCCGGCTGTTGTGGCAGCCCGCGGCCCGAACTAGAAGTTGTTTACAGGATTGACAGCGCGTATAGTAGCGCGTGACGCACTTGTAACAACTGATTGAGTGCGCACTGCTAGTGTAAAACATTGTGACGTACGTCAGGCCAGGGAGGTGGAAGAGAGACTCTTCTTAGTGCTTACCTGAAGAAAATAATGCACGCACACGTGACTCATTTCAGCGCTTCCAATTGGCTACATTCTTGAACCCATTTTATAATACATAATCTCTTTGAGTAGGCCCCTAACCGCCCGAGCCAGCGAGTGGCCAGGCCTGTCATACTCGTACACTGTAGTCCCCTCCGGCGGCCGGCCTTGCATTAGCATGCACCATGCGCACGCAGCGCATAAGCTAACACATACCGGTACAGCGTACAGTAAGGGTACCGGTTTTCGACACTTTAGCACATTTCCTTGCTTACCATCAATACTGCACCGTTTTACCTCGGAATTTCGATATGAAGTTGAGCTACAAAGGCCAATAATAATATGCCTTGAACGAATTCCAATTTGAATGCGCTCGTGTTCAATCTTAGCGATTTCCGTCACGCCGTCGCTGGCATCAGATTTCGACACCCACCATCATTCAGCGTGTTTCTACAGAACCCCAAATTCCGGGTCTATCGGATTGTATCCGATAGAGGGGGCTGTAGAAACACACCAGTAACGGTTTCTTTCCGATGCAGATTCCGATACCGATTCCGCTTAACTTAACCGTCTAATGAGGTAGTTCTTTCCGCTGCAGTTTCCAGTGTCAGCGCGCTGTAGAAACACGCCAGGTTCAATAATCTGATACTGACCCGGAAGACAATCACCAGTTTGACATACACGTGTACGGTAATGTGGCCATGACTTTCATGTGCATGCATGTTGCAGCTATTTTATCTAACGTTGAATAGTTGTGTGTCTCCAAAACGTCCGAGTATCAGGTTCTAACGTTACTAGTCACAATTTGCCTCAGATTTGACAAACTTGTAAAGAAAATACTCTGAATTTTAACATAAAGAAAAGACACACGAACAGGGGCAGGGGTGTTATTTTTACACAGTTGCGCTGTAATTTTAAAACCAAGGCAACTAGATTAGTATTGTAGTAACCGTTCTCATATAGACTGGTCTAGTTAGGCCTAGGCCCCCTAATACTTTTTAACGTTAGATTCGAGCTACTAGCGTTAAGCTAGAACCTATAGATCTACGAGTACGACTAATTTGTTACATTCTAATTGACAATACTATACT
Source organism: Diadema antillarum (assembly GCF_040938485.1). Classification (NCBI taxonomy): domain Eukaryota; kingdom Metazoa; phylum Echinodermata; class Echinoidea; order Diadematoida; family Diadematidae; genus Diadema; species Diadema antillarum. The sequence goes on from NW_027271593.1 coordinate 572,841, forward strand.
AACTAGCGCTAACAATACGTGTGAGATGCACATAGAATCTAGTAGGGGTCTATCAAAAATAGATATTCTCTAGGCCTAGAGGTCTAATACTTTTTAGTTCGGAAAAGACAAACTCTAAGTCTAAAGTCTAGCATTAGCAAACTAAAAGGGTTTGTTTTACGAACTTTTTGTCGTTATTCTAAAGGTTCGTTACTAGGGTCTAGTTTGTTAATCCGACAAAGAATCAAATAGAAATATGGATCTTGGTAGGGCCTATAAAAATACGACGTTTCGTTAGTCCGAAAATGAAAGGAAATTCAAACATTCATTTAGGCCTACTGAGTATCAAAACATAATTGAAGCACATTTTGTCAATCCAAAAGTGGAAAAAGTGAGTCCACTTGGGGTGTAACGTTAGAATATGTCTAGACCTAGTTAACGTTAGATTTAGAGGGAAGGTGCCTACCTAACAAACTTTACCGTACGTTAGAATCAACGCTATCTAACGTTAGCCGTTAAGTCAAATAACTGTTTTGTTAGGCATCCTAACAACAGCTACTTCTGTTCTAAAATCTAACGTTGACTTGGAATATAACTAGCAGTTCTTTAATGTTCCATAAACCCGAGTTTCTACCCGAATTAAATCCTACCTGCCCTAAGAAAGAGGTCTAACAGTTAGCACAGTTAACATAAACAGTCAACGTATTGTATAGCCCTCACGTTTAATAGGCCTTTGTTCTAACGTTACTTATAAATCCAATGACACACAGTCGATCCTTTTAGTTGTATCAAACGTTAGGCCGTTTGTGTTTAAGACTCTTACAGTTAATAGACTAGACTATGCTGAACGTTTTAACTTGTTAAGTTAGAGTGGTTCTCTAGGTCTAGGGCCTAATTTAAAGGGGCCCTGAAATTCAAATGCATGTTGATTTGTGTTGATTTAAAATACCCTCAAGTTCTCAATACCACTTTTGTGGTGAAACGGATATCTATTCTAACGTTAGAAACATTCTATTTATTTTTAACGACTTTTTCTTTTTATTCTCCAGATTAACGTTAGACTCTACTTGAGAACGCCCACAAAAAAAAAAAGAAGAAAACACCTTCCAAACTAACAGTAACACGTTACAAGTTCTAACGTTAGATCTACTTTAAGACATTTCTAATCAATATTATTCCTCATCTGTCAGTCATTGGTAAAGATAGTACCCGGTATGTAATGCAGTAGTAAAGTACGTCTACTGAAATATTTAACAAAACTATAAAAAAAAAAAAAACACCTTCCAAACTAGTTCTAGATTGACTTTAAGCCATTTCTAATCAATATAGACATGGATCTAATCAAAATAGAGCCTATAATATGGAATGTTTCTTAGAACCATCCTTATATTCCCCAAAGTGATGTTTTCAAATAAAATTGGATTTCAGGGCCCCTTTAGAAACGTTAGTAAAAGTAACTGTGGCATAATCGTGATATAGTCCCCACCGCTTCGTGTCCGTACTAAATAAAACCCTACCTAAGTCCTAACCCTATCCCTAACCCTAAACGCACAGGTGCACGTGCACTGTGGTGGGGATCTAGGTGGGGACTATATCACGATAATGCCGTAACTGTTAGGCCCAACGTTAGAATCTAACGTTAGGCCTAATGACAACTAGAAATGTGGAAATCACTAACATGAATAGTCTAACATTAGAGCTAACTTTTTGTAGTAGAGGGTGTCTAACACTAACACTAACAGCTAACAGTAGTAAGATAGTATCCAGTCGCAGTAGGCCCAACGACTCTTTACGCCTATAAAAACGTGTAACTTCTAGGCCCTAATCTAATCATTTTTTATCTTAACTTGTTAGCGTTAAATGTTAGACTAGAAATATGCCTAACGTTGGGCCTAGCCCAACAGTTGAGTAGGAGGTTCTACTTCTACTCTAGAATTGTAGAAACTAAATAGTTAGAATTGATGATAGAACTTACAGAACTCAGACGCGACAGAAGCTGTGTCTCTGTGAACTGCTGTTGTCTCGTCACATGTGATAATCCAGTTATAAAAATCCAACCTTAAGATCCGTGAAAAATTGACGAACCAAAGAATTGGTAGAAAACAAAACTACTAGTAGTTTCTTATCCATATAAACGTTGGAACTAACGTTAGAGTAGGAGCCCTAACGTTAAGTTAGATGAAAACAAATTCGTCCAGCAGCCGGTCGTGGTTAAACTTGTACCCACACTAGGCTGGGCCGGCCGGCCCAGGGCTAGGCTAGCTAGGCAGGCCCTGTGCTCAGTTAAGTTGCTCAGTTTCGTTCAATCGGTGATCGCATCCGCATCATCAGTAGATGCTTGACCTTGACCCAGGCCCACAATGCACCAGCCAACTTTCCAGACATCCGGTCACACCTGCATTCAGGTGGAGAATCGGATTCAAATCCGATTATGCGCTTTCTGTTAAAGAAACAACCCGGTTCCCCGTTAGCGCACTGTTTGATTACGCGCTTGCAAATGCTAGGTCTATCTACGGCAGTGAAATTTGGGGTTTTGAAGACCTCGCCCAAATTGAAATTTTCTTTTGTAGATATTGTAAGGAACTTCTTGGTTTACATAAGCGAACTCCGAATTGTATGGTTTACGGAGAAATAGGTAAAGATAGATTACAAAAAACAGTGACCCTTCGGATGTTAATGTTTTGGTTTAAACTTGTTAACAGTAGGTTTTCCTAATATGTCAAAGATAGCGCATATTTTGTATAATTTTTAATATGTTTTATCGGCGAGGCAAGAAAATTCGATGACATGGGTAATTAGGATAAAAGAAATATTTAACAACTTAGGTCTAACTGCAATTTGGAACAGCCAAGCAGCACATCTCACTTTAGCTGGCTTCAAAAGTTTAGTTAGTACCAGATTAAATGATATTTATAAACAAGAGTGGCATAGTAATGTAGACAAAAATTCTCAATGTTTAAATCATCGAATTTTTAAGCAGGATCTTCATTTTGAGAAGTATTTTCGACACCTTAATGATTCACAGGCAAAAATTTTATGTAAATTCCGTTGCGCTAATCATAAACTGCCAATTGTTTCTGGAAGATACAATCAGATTCCAAGAAACGAAAGATTTTGTACCCATTGTAATGAAGAGAAAATTGGTGATGAATTTCACTACCTTTTTCAGTGCAGACTCTTTAATGAACAACGAAAGAAATACTTAAAAAAATATTACTGGAAATACCCCAACACTATGAAGATGGATCAATTATTTAATTGTCAAAAGAAAACAGTCCTTTCCAATTTATCCAAGTTTTGTAATTATATAATGACACATGTTTAGATTATTAGTATTTTTTATCCTTTTTGCAAATACTACATGCCTTTTTTACAGGCTGTGCCTTCTTTACAATTGATTTGTAACTTATTTGTCTTTTCATTCTCTCCTCCTTTTTTCTTCCCCTCTCTACTTCTTCTTCTTCTCGTCCATATTTCCTTCCTTCTTGTTCACTTAGCGTATGAATTCATTTCCATATGTCTTTGTGTGTTTTCTTTTTTTTCTGTTTCTTTTTTTCCTGAACCAAAAGTCACTCGTATATCTTTTGTTAATTCACCAGTCTTGTGTCCTTCTCACTCTCCCTCTTCACCTCCATATATCCCTTCTTTCTCTCTCCTCTCTCTCTCTCGTCATATTTCCCTTTCTTTGTTTTTTTTTCACTATATATCGTGTATATACTGTATATTTCTGTACATTTTTTTTCTTTTCATCAATCGCATTTCATTCTTATTTTGTTTGTTATAGTTGTTTTGTACACTTTTCAGAGTTATTTGCAATTATTATTTATTGATATTATAATGTGCTATATGTTTTTCATTAGACTCCGATACCCAGAGTTTGGGTTGTGAGTAAATAAACTTTCAACTTTCAACTTTCAACTATCGGATTCTCTGTAGATACACGCTGATTTTTCGACACAATCACTAGCGCGCATCACGCATAAATCACATGGCGCGTACAGTACGCGTACACTGCATTGTGGACGCAAACCAGCAAAGTACCGGCGCAAGAACTTGTTGTTTCCTCTATAACGTGTCTTACTATGGGAATGTCGAAATCTGGGGCCGTATTCTGAGAGCTAATTAAGTGTCTGATTAGCACTTAATTACGGAATTGGTATTCTGAGAGCATGATTAAGTAGGGGGTATATTAACTACCATAGCAACAAGCGTTTTGGCGGGAAGGACCTACGCGTTTGCGCGTATCAATGCGCGTGCACCTCTGAGAGGACTTAATCACAGAGTTAATTACGAATCGGTATTCTGAGGGTGTAATTAAGTATGAAAGTTAATGGAAAACTTAATGAAACCAAAGAGTGTCATTAACTACTCCGATATCACGCAATACATCGTGTTTTCTCTGCCACAACGATGCTTACCGTCTTCGTTAACCGAGGAGCGGTTAAATGTTGTTATCTTGGTATCCGTAGAATTCAGAGAAAAAAAGAAATATAGCCGATCTTCGAGGAATTTTGTCATTTTATGTGAGCAAAGAGGTTGAGATCTTCGCGTGCGTAGGTGAGGGGTTGTAATCAAATACCGGAGTGTGCGCATGGAGCTCTTGGGTTGTAGTTACAAAGGGCGTGGAGGAGCGCGCATGGAGGGCATATTTGCGCGTGTAATCATCATTTTGGCTTCTAACAACGCGTCTGATTGGATGGAATAACAATTAGATGGGAGGGACCTAAGATAATTACAGGGGACTTAATCATACCTTAATTACGTCCTCAGAATACCGATTTTGCCCTTGATTAAGGGCCTATTAACTTCACGACTTAATCACGAAGTTAATTACAGACTTAATTACGACCTCAGAATACCACCCCTGGTGCCACATTCTCAAAGCCAACTCTTTCTACAAGTTTGCTCATTTATCACGAATTTAGTTATGAAATTACTAAAGACGATTATGAAATCAAACGTCAGGATTTGGCAAACAAACTGATACTAAAGTGAGATAACCGGCATGGGTGAATTTCATTTTACGGCGATGTTTACAAAATGCGTCATATTGTGTGAACCCCTGAAAATGGCCGACATCAAAATTTCTGCTGACACTGTGTTGCTTTTCTCCTAAATATTCTACCGTCGGATTATGATGACAAGTGACAAACGGTGTTTATATAAGACTAGAAATGTGATTGATAACTTGGTTGATTGTTGAAATCAGACGTTTGTACTGAGTATAAAATTTAATAAGAATTATCTGCTGGGTGTCGAAATCTGGGTCCTGTCGAAAACTGGTGCACTAACGGTACTGCTTGATCATGCGATCGATGTGCACATCACAGATCAGTCATCTCTGCATACGCTGAAAATATGCTGGAAAATATTCACCCACCTGGATATACAGTATATCGTCATGGAATACCCATCTTTCTTTTTTTATTTGTTCTCTGTCGAAATGTCGCGAACACAATCGGGAACGAACAGTGATCTCAAACTTATCCTGTCTCCGAAGCAATTTCTTCCTTCTATACAAATAATGCACAGGATAGAGTGCGTTAGATGTAAATACCCTCGAGTGCACTATACGCCTCCACTAACGCCACGAAATAATCCTGTGTATCATTTGTTTTATAAAATGGGTCGAAAATTCGAAAACTAACAGCATTTTTCAGCGTTTTTCACGTACCTTTGTGGGTCAAGACGTCCGAAGATGTTCGTCCCAAACATTTACGCACGTCGCACTCGGAAATCCCGCACATACAGTATAAGTATGATGGGGGTTGGGTTTCCGGACACTTAATTTCCCGCATGGAAACTTACTTATTTTACATAGAATATGCACCCTTTACCTTAAAGACTTGATATAGACTCCTCATATAGGCCTACTAGACAACATACTCTGAAAACGGCGTGAGAATTAACCTGCTAAATCGTTGGATTAGCCCTTCATAGTGACTCCATGTACGCGTCCGGTCCCACAACGCTTGGTCTACTGTACTGTACAAAGTGTACGTATATTATATATATAGTGCATGAGGCTGAATGCACTATAACAATATAAGCACCGACAAATTCTGAATTTGCCCCGAAGGCCAGTTATATTCAATGAGGCCGCAGGCCGAATTGAATATAATTGCCTGAGGGCAAATTCAGAATTTGGAGGTGCTTGGTACTTGTTATAGTGCAATAAGACGTCATGCACTATGTGTTATATAAAATAGCATACATACCCAGTAGTCTCAGGCAAGATAAATTGAAAAAATACGAAAGCCTAGATCATTTAAGACTCTACACGTGTCTAGACAAGCAATAATACCAGTTTCTTTGAACCTGTGTAGACAAAATCCTGAAGATCCAAATTCAACTATAGAGTCTAGGGTCTACGTGGTTATCTAACGTTTTTTAGGCCCTACGATAGGTTAGGTCAAGGGCCCTGGCCTAACGTTTTCTACTAGATCTACGTCACTTACGAGCGACAGAGCTAACGTACAGTTAACACTTGACCTAGCCCCGGAGACCGCGCCGCCAGGCGCGGTCCTGGCGGCTTCCCCGCAGTTTCGCTTATGTGAGCTCCCCTATTGCCACATGCGGCGACTTCACAAATAAACAATAACTAAATTTCGATAATGAACACAGTAACAATCAAAATTGAAGTATAGATTACTTCATTGGCTTGGTTCTCACCAATTCATGTGGAAACTGCAAAATTTTCCACATTTTTTAGGAGTAAGCGACCTGCCCCAGTGAGGAGAGCCTTGCTGCCATTTTGAACGTCTATCCATTTGCACGCATCTACGCATGCGTAAACAATGACGTCATCGGTAGGGAAGCTCAAGGATATGAATAATGCATAATTACTCAATGCATAATTACTCAGTGCATAATTAAAAGGTGAAATGAATATGCATCAAACAGTTCATTTTCAATGTTTGCAATACTGTAGTACTATTTTGTATACAATTACACGGCTGGCTTAGTTACAACTACTAACAGTCTAGTTTATATAGAATTGTGATTTGAATCACAGCATCATGGATGCCATCTTCAGTGAGATAGAGGAAGAGGTGGGGTTTCAGTTTTTCCTTGTTTTTTTTCCCCCCATCGGCCGCATCGTCGATGTACATAATACTAGTAACATTGTAAATGAATATTCATGAACTCAAGTGTGAAGACCTAGGGGGCATTTCATGAAGCATTTTGTCTGACAAAGTTGTCGGACAAATTCGCTCTCAGCCAATCAGATACAAGGATTTCAGTAGCTTGTAACAGTTTATCAGAAAAATATCCGACCAAATCGCTTCATGAAATGCCCCCCTAATTGATGTGCATGATCAAGACATTATTATCATTATTATTATTATTTTGTAAGCGATTCAAGCAGCATTACTGGGACACATTTCTTCGGCGTATTAAGGGTACGGAAAAAAATTCCAGCAGCATGTTGTTGTTATTTTATTTTTTTGGCGTGTATCATTCATTTATGTATATTTACGTCTGTAGCAAGTAATACGTAGCCTTTTGTCAAGGCCCTCTCGCTGTATGGTGTGGAGAGCCCAGCCGAGTGGGGTAGCGCTGTGCGCTCGGATGGACTAGCTTCGCTCGTCCGTTCGCTCTTCCGTTACAGCGAGAGGGCCTTGACAAAAGGCTAGCAATACAGTTCAAGTATTCCGTGCGCTTGTGCAAGTGATTGTGAATTCTGTGAACATCGGTGAGCTGCTTATAAGACATCATTTTGTGCATCACAAGCAATGAAATGCATCAAACAGTCGCCGATGATAGTCATTTAGGTTTCATCGACCCATGTAAGTATTCCTAGTAGTTTCTGTTGAAAAATTAAGGAAATATAGCGCCGCAAAGGCACCCGTTTGTTCAACATGAAGATCTTGAATGGGAGCACGGCGCAGCCGCCACACTGCGTGTGGCGGCTGTCGCAGTTACACTTAAAGCCCAAACAAAGTTCTGGTACGCCTGCAAAAGTTGTCAAATTTCGCTCCCAAATGTGAACGTATGCTTAGGAAATGTGCAGGATAACGATGTTATAACAAGATATTCGATGGGTAACGACGAAAATGCGAAATACTAACCAAAAAGGTTCAATCTCAGGACTTACCCGAACGGGGTCAGGCTAAACTCGGACTCGGGGATAACTCGGCTTCGCTTTGACGGCGGGATGAGTTGTAGTGGTTGTCCCTCTGATTGTACCGTGTTGTCCTATGGGAGCGGCCTGTATAAACTAGCGCTTCGTGTTCTGGCTACTCGCAGTAATGGTCCGAGTTGTTACAACGCGCGCATCAAAAACCTCTTTTGCGCGCATGCAAAATTAGTGTGCGCCTATCAAGCACCTCTAAAACAATCAAAGGCGCTTGATAAACAACAACAAAAACTCCAAAGATCGCGCGTCTCAGCAACTGAGGACCGCGCGCTGTCATTTTGGTTTTGTACAGGATTACGTTAGCACGCACTTTCCTGTCCATTCAGTTAGGCCTCATTTGGTATTATGCAGTGGCCAGTAGAATGTGGCGATCACGAACTGCGTGTAAATTGTCTGAAGTAGGGTCGAATTTTTCCCGAGACCGAGTTAGTCTGGAACCTTCTGGAATAAAAGTCGATAAGGTGCGGGATTCAGTACTCGATGATTAAAATGAGGGAGCAAAAACCGATATCAAATCGATAGTGGTTTATCGTTGGCAATCGTTATATTTTGCGTGCACTATAATTTTTGTCATGCACTGCCGGCCTGTATCATAAGTATGTATGCTATTTTATATAAGAGTATACGTACGCCACACATGTTATGAACAAGGGAAGAAAGGCCGGCCGGCCGGCAGCCCGAACTAGAAGTTGCTTACAGGATTGACAGCGCGTATGCATGCAATTCAAAGGAGCCGCCGCGCGCACAGACGATCGGCAATAGGATTTAACACGCAGTGCAATGGGACTAGAATAAAGGAAGCACATATGACTCATTTCAGCGCTTTCTATTGGCTACATTAGGGAACCCATTTTATAATACCTACTAGTGCTACTACCACTACTAGTAAGTCGCGCGTCCACGTACTGCACTGTGGAGTCACCCGCAAACTTCACCCACGCAGCCACGTTACGTCTCGCATGCCAGTAAGGGTCCTATTTCTGCAGATTTTTTTCATTTATTGTCGTGCGAACAACACATGGCAGCTTCGCAGCAACAACCAATAGTCGTATTAACAGAAAATGCAACAATATTAGTAGAACACATCAGTGAAAGTTTGAGGAAAATTGGACAATCGATGTAAAAGTTATGAATTTTTAAAATTTTTGTGTTGGAACCGCTGGATGAGGAGACTACTACAGCTTGTGAGTCATATGCGTACAACAGTAGGCCTATAAAGAAAATGTAAAAGAAAATTCAACATATTTTCACTTTTTTCGTATAATAAAAGAGCTCTTGACTTGCCTCTTTCTAAAGGCAGGGGGAATAATATTACCCATAACATTTGTCGGTAGCGAGTCAGGGGAATGTGTACTTTTTTCAAAAGATGGCATTTTGTGAAATTCTCTTTATATTTTCCTTATATTGTTGTACGCATGTGACATCTACGTTATTCATACACTGGAGTAGTCTTCTCATCCAGTGGTTACTGCACAAAAACTTCAAAAATTCATAACTTTTGAACGGATTGTCTGATTTTCCTCAAACTTTCAATGATGTGTTCTACTAATATTGCTACATTCTCTCAATCCTTATGTTTATGAAGGTGAACTTGTCCTTTAAGAATGGAGAAATTTCAAATCATATTAAAGCTGTAATTCAAGTCGAGAAAATCGGAAGTACACGTAGAATACAGTCGGTTGTGTGTGTAGATAGCATTAGTCACGTATCACGCGCGTACGAACGGAAGTGACTTTGCTACCGGACTATCCCATAATGCACCGTAAATGACGCTTAAATCAACATCCGGGTACTTTTTACGTCATTGGCGATAGCGAGAATTAACTCTCTTTCTTTGTAATATTAAGATCCTGTACAATATACAAGGTGACAATACTTTCAATACGTTTGTTAAAACTACTTTAAATAACGTTTATTATAGGCTTCATAGTTGTTACCATCCCTATATCTCCTGAAATAAACAAACAAGAACGCAGGCAAGGACAAAGACTCTGTACACATCTTGAATACTTTTTCTCCATTATGTTGTTAATTCATTTATTACAAAGAGAGTTTTAATACAAATTATCAAGTCTTTAACGTACTGCCCTCATCCATTTCGGGGATGTTTTCGTGTAAAATTATAAGTTATGCAGTATTTTTATAGTAATAAAGAATGATAATAAATAACACTTACATAGCGCCTGATACTGACGTTTCTAAGCGCATTAATCCAGAAAGGACATTGACTCAAAATACAGCATTATGAACATTATGATACAACAACAACAACAATAACAACAACAACAACATTATCATATTGTTTGTGTTTACTTTATCGAGCGACTCTGATTGTCTTTGTCGGTACACCTCGGTTCTTTCCGAACACCTTTCGGCATCTCTCGGTAACCCGATGCCAGAGGGCGTGCCAGTAATCGGCTCCTCTGGACATCCCGTCCTCCTATTGGCAAGTCATAATCATTATACACATCGGAATGCGGAATACTCACCTCTGCCGTGTAGCATAGCTGTCGTGAAATGGCGTGCAGAATGACAGCAAATGAACCCACGAGGCCAATTACGCCGAAGGCAACGCTGATAGCAAAAACCTGAAGAAGTACGGTGTGAGAATAGAGGTGCAAGGTGCTAGATTACGTTATTATGTCATTGTATCATTACGTCGTACACTTTGTAGACTTGTTTTAAAGCGAAAACAACTTAATTGAAATTGAATTGAATTGAATCATCACATCCATGCCTATATTACAGCACTGCATCAATTAGAATTTGGGCATCGTACACTGTGCCATGAAAACTGGTAAACACTAAGCTGTCTTTTAGGACACCTTGGTCTTATGAATTCCCTTGCTGATAATGTGAATGTTAGTCTTCTTAATGGAAATCACTTGAAAAAGTGGATGAAAAGAATTGATCAACTCTGTCCAGATGTTATCATACATAATAATGTAACGTTATAGACAGACATATACATACATGCAAATAAATGAATTCATTATTTATAGATAAATAGATAAATCTCTCTCTCTCTCTTTATATACATGTACTTGTAATATAAATATTATATTATAATTACTATATCGTAATATATTTTATTATATTATACTATACTATATTATGTCATATATATATATATATATATATATGTATATATTAGGTTATGTGTGTAGGGGTGTGTGTGTGTGTGTGTGAGAGAGAAAAGACAGAATTGACAGCGCTGTCTTCTTTATTTCATGATGCATTGGCAAATAAGATAACTGATGAAAAGAGGTCTTTTGAATTTATATGAATCGCAGTGATCCTGGTCAAAAAACTATAGCATCGTCTCGACCTTCAAGAGCCGGACAGTGAATAAAAAATCAAAGCACAAAAGACACCCTAAGAAGGTTGTGATAAAAGTATGCAACGTCATTATTTAACGACGTGGTCATTCAAGTCAACCTGTAATAACCTTTGTATTGGAATTTGCTCTCTTATACATGAACGTAGAAAAAGATCATTCCGATTAACGTAGGATGCCATGAGAATTCTATTCTCAGGTCTGAACGAGATTTCTCTCTCCGCTTTCGACACAAATATGATAATCTTAAAGCTAATCTGATATACTTCAATATATCGCTTGAATCATCATCTCGAAGGCATACAAACACTGCAAAAGAAAAATAAAGAAACCGTTTTATGCCTTTAAAGGGGATGGCTAGTAACTGATCAGTGGGAATGCTGGGGGATGCTTTTTCCAATCCTCATGGGATTCTTTTGAGAGTACATTATATATCTACTGTTGTGCGAAAATTAACGGGCCGTTAACAATCGCCCCGTCACTGTACAGGCATGCTAACCTGGAAACATCAAGCTGCACATTGCTTGAATATGAGACCATTCTGAAGCAAATCATTTTCACACAACAATAGATTATACTCTTAAATGAATCGGACAATCATCCCCCAGCATTCCCACTGATTCTCACTGATCAGTTACTAGCCATTCCCTTTAAATGATATAATAAATATGATTCGACATACCTTATTTACAAAATCCTATACCACAGAAATCTTTGTCCTTTATAGGTACATACCATTTTGGTCTCTGAAATTTATTAGGGTTCCCAATTTCAAACGCCATAACGATATTCTTGACAAAAGAAAATTTAAATATATATATATATATATATATATATATATATATAAATATATATAATTATAATACATATCTGGATATGTGTGCATATTATATATATATATATACATATATATATATATATATATATATGAGGATATGCATTATACACACACACGTACACACAAACATTAATACATTCATATATATATATATATATATATATATATATATATATATTACATGAATGACAACCATATTACGTCTTGATTAAAGTGTAATGCAGGTATCTGAATGGCTGCTTGTACGCACCGTTGTGTCGTCTTGGTCTGTGACATTGAAAGGAATGCAATCTACGTCAAACGATGTGGAGTTCGTTGGACCCTCAGCCGCCATTTTTTACTTTCCTTGAATTCGAAAGCTCGATCTTTTGTGGCATGGGTTGACCGTGCTAATCTCCTATGACTCTGTATAGGCCTCGATACCCTCTGCTTCGTGGTCAGTCCAGTCTGGCTGTAAGTAAGACTTGAAATAAAAAGATGATTCACTTTAAATAGCTACTAATAATCAATACAACGCCTATATAATATGTTTTATGTATTTGGAAACCACTCAACAATAACTCGGTTCCTTTGCCCTGTCTTAAAACGAAAACAAAAAATGTATATTGGAATGTTTATGGCCAGTGGAATAATATGCCTTACGTGCATATTTGACGTCACTGCGTGTTACGAGTAGATACAACACAATCTTTAGCGAGTATGTTTCAACATATCTGGACCTTACAAATGTCGTAGTTAAGAAAAGAATAAATAAAGTTTACACTTATTTCAGAAAACTGTGTACTACATTGCTATACCCCTTATTTGGTCGGACATCAGAAGCAGAATCCAAATATTGGAAGAAAGGTACGACTGTCTTTGGCTAACGTTATAGTGGTGGTGAACCTGTTAGTTCTTTATGGTGACACATTTATCACCGATTAGAAATCTTAGGCAAACAAATGGCATATTCATCAAACCTCAGCAAATAAGGCCCGTTTTATCTCTCAAAGTATCCAAAAGTTTATGTCGCTTGAGAATGAAGTCAAAATATTTTAATGTAAGGGCTAAAAAATATATTGATAATGTCGTGTCTGAAATGACGAATAAATAATGAAAAGACACAGTCAACGCGATTTATTTACACAAGCGAAGAGGTGCTCAACTTGTTTAGACAGGACGGTCGAAGTCCAAGAAGAAACTTTGGAAAGGGTATACCTTACATCTCTAGTTGACAGTTTGTTGTATGGACACTTCACAAGCATGTAGTTCATACAAGTAGTCCAGTGCATGTTATGATACTTATTGCCTGAGGAATGGTGTAAAATTGGTTATGCGCTTGTGTGCGCATTTTGCGTCCCTTGCAATTCCAGCTCCTATTCGTCTTTAAAGATACCTCGAAATATGAATGACGTTCCGTATGCTGGAAGGATTAAATCTCCTATAACATCCATTCTCCTTGACGCTCCTCCATCTACACATTGGATGTACAAGTCATTACTTTGTAGAAAACAACCTAAGTGAACTCCTGCAATCAGCAATCTATTCTCTACGTAACGTCTTGAAATGTTGCAAAGGTTTACCATAGAAAGTTCAGAACGTCCTACCAATTGATAGTACTCGGAGATTTAGGCAGAAAACACATAACCCTTTCCCTGAATCATAATCTCTGGCTTACAGTATACACCTGAGTGCAAGCCTTGCAATTACCTTGTTCGTTTTAAATCAGCTGCCAATCTGCCCCCATATGAATTTAGATATATCAAAATATCGAAGAGATCGTCAGTCACATTAACAAAACTTAATCAACATCAAACTAGTTCTCACCAATGTTTAGCTGTTTTTTTTTTGTTTTTTTTTTGAGGGGGTGGCACCTGCGCACTTTACACTGTAACTCCAAGCTCTACCGCGCAATCTGTTGATCAGGAAACACTTTAAGTCCTTTTGTTCACTGTTTGTCATTACATCCTGTTTCTTAAAGGAAACCAAAACAACAAAAACAACAACAAAGAGAAATGAGGATTGAGTGAAAGCAGCAACATCAGTAGAACACATCTGTGAAAGTTTGAGGAAAATCGGACAATCGATGTCAAAGTTATGATTTTTCAGTTTTGATGTTGGAACCACTGAATCAGGAGACTACTTGAGTTTATGACATAATGTGTGGACAACAATATAAAGAAAATATGAAGAAAATTGAAAATACTTTCACTTTTCTAACGTAATGAAAGAGCACTTGACTAATGGGGGGGGGGGGGTAATTACTACCGTTAACATAATGTCAGGATCAAGTTGATGGCGTGCATAATCTTCATGAAAATGATTTTTTTTTTTCACGGAATTCTCTTTATATTTTCTTCATATTGTTGTCCACACATGACGTCATGAACTCTAGTAGTCAAAACTTTAAAAATTCATAACTTTTGCATCGATTGTCCGATTTCCTCAAACTTTCATTGATGTGTTCTATTAAGTTTGCTGCTTCCTATCACTCTTTGGGTTTTGGTTTCCTTTAATGAGATGTACATTGTTTGCATTGATAATGCAATGCTAGTGAAGCACACGAGGAGGGTAAAATCTATAAATCACTGTTTTTATTTGTGCAATCATAACCATCATCATTGTCATAAGTTTTAGATAAGGAATATCAGTCGTACTCTTCAACTTTACATGTCTTTACATGTCTAATCTGTGTATATGGTGGACACATAGTAACAAGCACAAACAACTACGACGACGACAGCAACAACAACAACAACAAACAACAACAACAACAACAACAACAACAACAGCGGCAGCAAGTCGACTCCATTAAAAACCAAATTGCAAAAACTTGTGCAATACCGGGATACTTTGTAATTAGAACGATTTAAGCAGAGAAGACCCATTTTCAGCCGGCAATACTGATTTTTTTTTTTTTTTTGGGGGGGGGGGAGGGTAAATGAACGTTGGCAGAGTATTACGAGCTATACAGCCATGCTGTTTCCATGAGATTGTACAAACACATACACACACACACACACACACACACACACACAAATGCACTGACGAGTTTGCAACGATCTGCCTTCATTAGAACACCAGTGTTGAAATAAAAGAAGAAGAAGAAGAACAAGAAGAAGGAAAACAAAAACACCAGAGTATGAGACTGTCGTGCATGATGTACATACCAAATACTTGCGGCACAGGTACCATTTACAAGGTATTCGAAAGAGATATAGATTACAAGTGAGACCGAAAGGAGGTATATTGTATTACAGCTAGGCGAAAGAGAGGAATGGACGTTCCTTAATTCTCATCGCTAGGACTAAGATCGGATGAGTTGTTTTCAAGGATGGAAATGAGAGGACACGAAGCTTCAGACAAGAAAGAAGGCTGTCAGCTATTGGATCGCAGGATGGATTCTATGAATCCCTAAAACTTCATCCATTCTACTTCACCAGGTTTCGGTCGACGCTTGGCTGCTTAATTACAGATTTATCTCTGGTTGTGCAGTTGGTGGCGTACACGTGCTTACTTCACGCAAGGGGGGGGGGGGTAATCCGCCCTTATAACGTCCGCACAGAACGGGTATAATACAGTGTACGAGTCTAGTCAAATGCTGATGTTTAATAGATAATCAAATGAATGTTCAACCTATCATGGAGATATTGACAAGGTTTTGTGGTTCATATTGAGTAACGCCTTTACGGACAAGACCTGCTGTCATCTATAAGACGTATAGGCGTACCCTCCTCCCGAAATATAGCAGATAAGGATTTATAAGTCCATTTATTCGCTTTAACTGACTGATCGCAATCTCAAGCTGCACAGCGAGACCCTGGTGGAAGGTAAATACCAGTGGAAGGTAAACAAGGAAATATTTTTACCTGAGATCAGTCGACTATTGACAAACTGCGCAGATAATGCACGTTCGTGTGGGATGGCTGCGGAGTGAGGTTGGGCTAGGTTTTTAGTGAATCTCTTTGGCAATTCATAACCAAGAAATATATAATGTTTACTAGTACTCACTGAAGCTTCATTCTAGGACATCCACTGACAACATACGGATCACATACACATATCATTGTCAGTAGCACTACTATACGTGCATAATTATGTACTATTAAGTAGGCCTATATTCTTATCAAGCTGGGTACAAATTATACATCGAACATCGCTTTTCTAGCAGGTGCGCAAAGGTCTATAGGGTTTGACAGCCAGCCCCATGCAGATGTTTTATCGCATATTATCTTTCATGTGACACAATAAAACAAACAGTCAGAAGTGGAAACGATAACCTGTGATCATATTTTGCGCAAAACTGATAGGACAGAGCAGAGTCTCTGACATAGATAACTACAGTTCAACACCTATTTTCTAAGACGACAGGAAAGAAGTTCCTTACCTCTTGCTATCAGTACGTCAAGGGGTCCACTAGCTTTGGTACCCTCATTGCTTCCACCCTGAAGGCCAAGTCATGAAGGAAACGATCTCCTGCTCGATCTCTGATTGCGATTATATTTGTTCGCCTGGCAAAGTCGTGCTGTTTTGAGACGGCTATTATCGATTGCTACATTCGTCGCGTAACACCTGCACAATACAGTATGTCGTTGTCTTTAGAACTAGCTCACCTGCCTATGAATAGAAACCAGCAGTGAGGAGGCGGGTGAACAGACGACTTTGTTGACTGAGTTGCGCAAGAGGCTCAGTGGTGAAGCCTTGTGTTCCTGAGGATAGTCAAGAGGACAGCGTGTGCACCTTTGAGTTCGCATTATCAGTAGAAGCGCCTTGGTTTGATCTTTGCTTGTTGACATGTGACTTCTATGTGATCATCTTAAGACTCTTTGTCGTAGAGGGCGATTTAGCCTTTATTCTATAAATATAAGTTAAATTCGATTACTGGTAGCTTACCTTTCTATATTTCCGGATGAAAGTGATTCTTATGCAGTTTAGAGGAAGAACAACTCTCATCGTTGTTATCAACCCTCATGATGTACACTATATGTCTCGATCGAATCCAAAATGACAATGTGAAGTTATAGGCGTTTTTTCTTTTCTTTCATGATTTGATTCCTGAGAGCATTAGTTCATGGACTTACAGTGAGCAATTGTTGGGCCTTGGTAAATACAATCATAATCATTGGCATTGTGTGTATAATATGTGTATATATAAATATATATATATATATATATATATATATATATATATATATAATTATATATATATATATGGGTCAGAATTTTGAACGATGTACAATTGAGCCAAAACAAGGCAAAATTTAAAAAGTAGGAAATTCTCCAAATCATTCATCTTACCTGAAAGAGTATAACTCAAGCTTTAATATGAACCCAATTATACTAGGATTTTCCCAGAGGAACAAGTTTTTATTCACCGCTGAAGTTTACCATGTCCAGAGCAGCGAGCGTCCGTGAGGAATAGTACTGCACATACATTTGAATACCATTTAACATAGTTTCCAAAGATCTGATTCAGTTCAAAATCCTAACGAAATAACTTAAGGGACATGTGTACGTGATTGCAGAATATTAAGCTTGTACTCTTAACCTGTACGTAATGGTAGACAACTGATGATTTAACTAAATTCGTCATTTCTGTGGAAATATTGCTCTTCCGATAAACACTTTCTTAAGTTTATGCGCATTTCACAGAAACTCAATATTTTCACCTCTTATTTCACTATCCCATACTTTAATCGTCACTCCCAAGTAGTAATATACCTTTTTAAGATGTATCTCATCTGGGCAGTCTCTATAACCCAACAAACATAGCATAGTTTTCATCACGGAGGTTCGCATGTAGCTCACGGACGTTCGGAACAAACAAGATATTGAACAATGCAGCTCTCTTGAGTTGGAAACGCATTCTACTCCCAAAAAACAGCAATTTCATGTCGAGAACAAACTCCTCTGCAAAATCCTGAATAGACAATACCGATTCTCAATTATATAAGCTTGTTTATCTTCTCATACTGAGGAATCAAAGAAAACAATTTTTCCATCTCTCGTAAATGAACGTACAAACGTACGTGTAATCTCAGTGACGTAGTCCATCCTTGAGAACGAATATATTTATCAAAATTTCGTTATCATGAAGTAAATATTCAGGTCCTATACTTGTTATATAAAGTCTACAGTGCAAAATTTGCTTTTTATATAACGAACATGGTCACAGCTAAAATTATGACAAAGAATTGATATAGAAAAACAACAGAAATGTGCTCCGTTACAGAAATACGAATTTTAGCTGGGGAGGGCAAACGAATACGTTAGGAAGAAATCCCTCTGTGTTTGCTCCTTGTGTTACACACTGTTACCGAGGAGAATTTGTGTTATTATATTAGTCAGAAATGATAATAGGTTCGATACTGCGAAGTTTCGTCATAACAAGACACAATAAGTCCATATAACTTGGATGGATGTTTGTGACTTCGATATTATACAATATGGTTTGTTATAACAAACCTTCTGTAGCGCGTCATTTCGGAGGCTCGTTATTCATACAGTTTGTCAACACGAAAATTGATAGAGTTCGTATAATTATGAAGCTATTTTATTCGGTAAATGATAGGAATCTCCGAAGGTTAATCGAAAGGCTTATTAATTGGAACATGAAAAATTATGTTCGCTTATTCAAATGTGGAGAAACAAGTTAACAACTAAAATCCTCCAATTTCAAAACCTCATAATAACCGTTTTCACCTAAACGACTATCAGGCCCATTCCACTTTTAGAAGAACGGACCTAAAAATAGTGATCCTTAATATCTATTTTTCGAAGTACATTTCTAATAACAAACCTCCTGAATTAACTACAATTTTTTTTTCATTTTGGAATAACAAACCTTTGGACATCGGAGTAACGAATCTTTGGAAGAGCGAACGTATCAAAGTGCAACCTTAAACCTATTCTTAATCATTACTTTTTTAACATGTGTTTTCAAAGTAAGCACAAAAGCACAAACAAATTGACGATCTCTCTGTCTCTTAAATGTAAAATTTAAAAAAAAAATCTTGGAAAAAAATTACAAATGAATATTGCTTTTCATTGATGAGTATAAAACAACGCCATGTGATGATAAGCGGAGGATTTGTGTGTTTTCATCAGACAATAATTGTATACTGCATGATTTTTGTTCGCTTGTGACGGCATTTCAATGAATAAAAAACATAAACAAACACACAAAAATTCTACAGAGGAATTTGGTATAACGGGAGTGCACTGGCAATTCTTTTCTCTGTGTGTTGGAGTTCGATCCCTTCTCTGTTTCTCAGTCATTTTCATTCAACTGCTTCCACGTCCTTTTGAAAGTTTTCCGTTTCTTAGTCAACACACGCTCATTACAGACTTCTTCCGTCATTATCCTGAATGTAATTGCGTAGCACTTTTCGGATTTGTTTTGGTTTGTTTTGTTTGTTTTTTTTTTCTGTTTGGTCGCAGCATGTTCAGGCTATTGAGGGAATGAGAGAAAAATCGTCATGAAGAGAAAAATAAGAATGAATTAAGGCATTTAATATCATGACAACTACAGCGAACGTCCGTTATGGAGACCGAAACTGGATGTGTTCTGTTTGAGACGGCAGCTACCATACTCAAAAGATAAACACTTAGAGCACCTGTCACTAAAAAGTGGCACTGATCTTCTTTCTCCTACTATGTAATCCATTGACTTATTCAACAAACGAACATCCGTGAAAAAACGTTTTCCGTTTGTTATTACAGGTAAATTGAGTGCTGAACGCTATTCACTTTCGGGTATGAGCGGCTCGGTGATTTGGTAATATTTTTAACTAACATTAATCTTATGTGCAGTGATATATTTTTAATTGTCAGAAATTTCCTTTCTCGGACAGAACGTCCGTGAGCGAAACTTTCAGAACCTGTAACAGTACAAATTGTCTCAAGAACCTCATTTGAAAGAAATTTAAACGCACAGAAATTACAGATTACGCAAAATTCCATTTTCCTATAACTTTGTTTTAAGTGTTTAGCTGTTTTTGTATAATTAGAGGGAAAACAAGCGTAAAATTGTGAGTAAATTTTCAATTGTTTTTTCATCATGATCACATAACGCCTTAAACATTCTGAAACTATTGCTCTAAACTCATTGTTTACTATGTAAAACTTTATTTGTCGCTATTCGATCCAAAAGTTTTAAAGAATACAGGACACTTTCGGGACAAGTTATCCCTATCGGAGGGATTGCATACGTCACGGACGTTCTCTGGAATTATCACGGACGTTCGTTCTACTACTAGGGTCATGTTCCAGGACGGATAACTAATCGGCAGAGAGTACCTAGCCTTCCTAACTCTTTCAAAAATTTGAAAAGGTATTGTCAATGCAAATTATAAGAAATTTGACATCCTTACAACATATGTATTGCTCAGAGGGGGATCAGGAGGTGAATTTTCAGAGAAAATTTTAATTATTTGCTTGGTTTTTGGTGAATTGCATGGTCCAAAAACTGCGGACGAACCTCTGTCCGCTCCAAAAATGGCATGCAGCTCCTCGGCTAGAGAGCCAAAGGTAAAATGCACCTTCGCCATCAAAGCAAGATGGTGTCCCACTCGAAAACGTTTTAATCATCACGGACGTTCTTTTTTTCTTGGAGGTTCGTCTAAAAATATAATTTCGGTTCCTATTTGACAAGGGATGGACAGAAACTCAAAACAAACATATTATCGTGTTGCTAGATCTTAGTTGATTACGACTCAGAACAATATCGCCAATAACGTTTCATGGGCTACGATCTTTATTAAAAAATAGCGGAAGCACGTCCGTGACGAAAACTGAGTATAATTTTGCATAAAAGAATATTACGTCCCATGTACAGCCAGCAGACGTACAATTTTTGCAGGATATGTTCATTAGGTGGAACACCAAATTTTCGTATACGTTACAGTTGGGACAACAAAGTAGAATTTGCAGCAGCGATAGAAATAAAAGCATCACGGACGTTCGTCTGTTTAGGACTTTGATATTTTAATTGTTCTCTGTAATTTTATACGTGCTCATAAAGTTCTTATAATTTTGTGGTACATACCCATGATATGTCAGATCCAGAACATGGTCAGATATTAGATGCCACGTACCATTAAAAATGCACATCATTAGTTTGAAAAACAAAAATTATTGTGAAAATAGCGTTTTTACCGTAATTTTACGCTTTAAGTCCTTGTGAAATGTAAAATATCAGGCAAAAGTCAACCAAACCATATATTTCCTGAAAGGAAATTTACCAATCTTTGAGATGACATGAAAAAATCTGGTTTCTTAGATCATCCTGGCGTGTTCTAAGGGAAAGAATGTCATAAGGTACGAAAATTGGCAATTGTACATCGTTCAAAATTCTCACCCATATATATATATATATATATATATATATATATATATATATATATATATACATACATATCATGCATTCCATTTTTATTTTCACAGGGTAGCCCTTTCAGTTAAAAAAAAACCCTGAATATTAAAAGCGTGTAAAACAGATCTTTTTCAGAACTTTTATGGGAAAGGGGTTCGTTTGCGCAAACATCGACCATTGTAGTAAACGTACCAGATCAAACCGTCATCTAACAAAAATTGCACTATTACAATACATCGCTCTAACTTCATGTATCAAGTGTTTTTAACAGGCATGGCATATGCCATTTTACAAGTGTGAATGAGATAGCCTAATTGATTAACGTCTGGGGGAAATATTGTGGTGAAATTTTATAGAAACATACGATAACTAAGGCTTTGATATCAACAACCGCAGTAATGCTAGTGGTAATGGTGATGATAATTATGATAATAAAACATTAATGATGATAATTAAAACTGTTTGATAATAAGATAATAAGATCAAGTGATAATATATTCATCCAAGAATGAGGCACCACCCAGGATTTGAACCCACCACCTCGTATTTCATATCCACTTCCCAGTGCTTTCATGCTTTCTCATAACAATTCCTGTAAGTGGATTGGGTGAATGCAGCAATATCAATAGAACACATCAGGGAATGTTTGAGGCTGATATTCCATTCAAAAGTTACGATTTTTTGAAGTTTCAGCTCTGCCATTGCTGGAAGAGAGTCTACTGTAGTTTGTGATGTCACATGTGCAGAACAATACATAAAGAACATGATTATAGAGAAAATTCAACATATTTTCACTTTGCTCACAAAATAAAAGACCACTTAACTTGCCTATTTCAAAAGGAACGAGGAATAACATTACCCTTAACATAATTATGTCAGTAACAAGACGAGGGAGTGCGGAAATCTTTTCTCTTTGAATCAAATTTTGTGGAATTCTCTTTAGATTTTCTTTGTATTGTTCTACCCATGTGAGCGCACAAACTATAGTAGTCTTGTATTCCAGCAGTAACTGATTTTCCTCCAACTTTCACCAATACATTTAACTGATATTAGGCCTACAACATTCACTTAGTCTGGTACGGTGACCTTGTCCTTTAATGCTTCATTTATTTTGATTATAACTGCTGCATGATTTAGATAGATTGTGAACTGTTTCAAGTCACTTCGTCATTACCGTTATCATTATCATCATCATAAGGGGCAGCATCATTATTGTAAAATCATAATCATAATGATACTGATATTGCCTAAGAGAGCAAAGAGGAGAGTTGAAACAAATGAGATTATGAATCCAATCATATATATTTATTCATCTGTTTCTCAATTTGTACAATGAATTTAATCATTTCGAAGCGAAAGTAACAAACTGATCAAGCAAATTCATTATCATTTACATCCATTACAAGTATTCGTAGTTTGGCGCTCTTTGTACAGCAGAAGCGAATTTCACATAAGTT
Organism: Diadema antillarum; assembly: GCF_040938485.1. NCBI lineage: Eukaryota > Metazoa > Echinodermata > Echinoidea > Diadematoida > Diadematidae > Diadema > Diadema antillarum. The sequence continues at coordinate 595,944 of NW_027271593.1, forward strand.
TCATACTGAATAAATTATCTTCACACTTGACGCTAGTCCAAAGAGAGAAGTTCTTTTCTACATATTGGTAGATACCTCGTTAATAAGTTTCATTTTCCGACCATCTTCAATACCCCTTGTACGTACTTCTGTGGTATTTCTAGGGTATTTTCATTTATAAGTAAAGTATATCCTGTCTTATCATGGCGTCAATTGCTGATCAACGCATCAAAGGCGACTAGCTTCATGGTCCCTTGACAGGTTTTTGATTCAGACGACTCGCACAGAGTCTACGATACAGTTCAACTTAAGTCCGAAAATTTGGCGTAAATGTAAATACTCACTCCTGAGTAATACACGCCAGTAAAACCAAAACAACAGTATTAAGGCTTCGAGATAAAATGCATCAAACATTACTAGGGAAATGTTACCCTGGTATCTTCGTTGAAAAGTAAAACCAGTGACCTCAGATCGACCTTAGAAAGCAGGATCTTTTGTTCCTGATCTATTTGCTTGATTTAAATCCCTTGTATGACTCTTCTGGCAAACTCGGAATATTATCATTAAATTGTTCGACCTCAAAGTCTATTCGTTTCCATGCAGGTTGGAATAGAAGGTTGCTCTGCGCTAAGTACAGTTTCATGCCGAAACCGAAACAGACATTAGTTATTATACTGCCCGTAACTGTAGCACTCAGCAAAAATCTCATCAGCATAAGAAATTGACTATGAGAGCAATTCTCGCAATAATGCAACTATAATCATGATTGCAAACAATTTCCAAGGATTGAAATAGCAAAGGAGGGTAGCGTTTTCACATTGATGAATGTGTCAATCTATAAGTTATCACATTCATGGTCAAAACTAAATGAAAAATATGCCTGTTATGATCCTAGAAAATTAGGATATGATAAAAATATCATGTTGTAACCAATTGAACAGAAATGTCGAGTTCTATTTCTCTTAATGAAAGACGGTGTATGGATTGATGAAAGACTTGAGGGCAAGTGACTTTGACAGGTAGAACCTCAACAAATCGATGCTACTTTTCAATCCCACTGAGATATATTGCATATGTGTTCTTCATACAGCGACAATCATGAAATAAGGTGTCTTCTGTAAGAGTTTTCTTGTAGTGTACTCGAATAATTATCTTTACAATGTTATCCCCTGCAAGAAACTCTTCCTCGAATTGAGATGTAGAGCAGTTACAATACGTCTTCAGTTACTCATTTCTCTACTTGGAAGAATTCGATAACGTCACACTCCTATTGCAAGAATGATAAAACTTTTTCTTTTTGTCCAAAAACGCAATCATAATTATTGTCATGACGGTATCGTTACGACGGTATAGTTATGATATCGTGACGCAGTTTTGCACTTCCACCCATCGGAAACCTTATGATAAAAAAAGATCAGATATCCACATTACATAATTCACAACAGTTTGAAACGTTTCGAGATTGCATGAATCAGTTTAAAAAAGAAGAAAATAATAGTATTAACGTAAGACTCGAAGAAAAATGTTTAAAATAATGCCTTCATTCACCATCTTTGTCTCCCTGTAACTGACATGTCTAATGAAAAGACGAAGTATTTTTACAAATAACCTTTGACCTGACACTGAATCGGAGCTCGTGGAGTACAGGATCGATCATTCTCACAAGGCGTAATTTGTTTTGCCAGTCTTTATTTATAAAGAAATTAAAGAGATATCTTAGAATAATGAAAGTCCAACTTCTCACGAAAAGAAGATGTTTCTCTGTGTCCGTTTGGTTTTGTATGATTGTGTAGAATTACAGGAAGCTAACTCCGAGTAAATCTATTTCCACATGCAGTCATGACGCGCGTACTGCGTTGTATTTTCATATGGAACCCACAATAAGGTTCAATATTCTTTATAAAAATATGGTCTGAGGTACGCAATCCCCCTGGTATCCAAAGTTTGCTTGTATGTTGTTACGTGATGTCACTCCATGTTGCCGAACAAACGCAATTTTGCTCCATTATAGTGTGAGACCAAAATTATTAGCATTTGAACGATGTTTACTAGTAGGTATTGGTGGATAGGCATGGCGTCCAAAATGAAAGTAAAACAAACTCTGGGCTATTCATTGGTTTTGGTTGGTTCAATTCCTCAATACCGAAGTTACACGAAGAACACAAACAGTTTAGGAAATCTTTATATTTTTGTTGAAAATTTCACAGAAAAACTATTCTGCTCAACATGATTATTATGTTAAGAAATAATTATGAAAGCGGAAAACACACAGAAAAATTGTGTACCCTGCTTTTCTTTTACAAAAAAGAAAATTAGACTGATCACGCATCTAGAGATAAAACAACAACAGCAACAACAATAACAACAATAGTCAGAGTGTCAAAGTTCAGTGCACAGTGGGAAGATTCAAGGCTGCCCCGGAGGAGAAGGACGCCCATCATAGCATGTGTCTCAGTGCAGCACAAATTGACGCCACGAGCAGCAGGTTGGAGAGCGACACCTGAGACGCAGCCCCGCTGCCGCTGCCGCCGCTGCCGATGTTTGCCCCACACGCTAGCCAGTCCGACGCGAAACTTCTCGGCGAAGAGACGAAGTACACTTCGTTATCTTTGAAACTGTAGACTTGCCTCTTCTCTAAAAAGTAGCTGACACCACCAGCTGTGGATACACGATATGAAAAAGAACAAAATCCTTGTAAATACTGACGTAGTAATCACGATACACATATATGGTAAACTTATTGTGATGTACAGTTTGGGAGCTACCAGTGCACACCATAAATTGAAGCATTTGATCGAAATTTCCAGACAATTAAAATCATCACAAGGACCAAAATAAAACTTTCAAGTGATACCTTACTTATAACATAACACGAAGTATTCTTGGAGTTATGATTAGAAATATCCCATATTTTCTCAATGTATCCTTTAGCAGCTTTAACCCCAAATATCTGAAGTCAACAAGAATGGAGTTAATTCGCTTTGCCGACAAAAACTCTCCCAAATGACGTCATGTCGACGGGCCCTCATCTGTCGACCTGACCATGAAGAACGGTTCGAAATCCAATACTTCCCAGAGATGCGTTCAGTATCACTTTACGATTTCTCGTTTAGACAAACATGTGAATGAATTTACGTAGATCGCTTCTTGTAGATTTTGGTTGACAGTCAGACATGACGACATTGTTCAATTACTTTCAGCATTTCATTGTTTTTACAGATAATCAATGGCGCTATATAAATGCTATTTATCATCATCATAACTACCACCACCTCCACCACCACCACCATCATCATCATCATCATCATTATCATCACCATCATCACCATCATCATCATCACCATCATCATCATCATCATCACTATCATCATCATCATCATCATCACTATCATCATCATCATCATCACTACTATCATCATTTTCCCAGTCATAGTTGTCATTACCATTAGTTATCAAACGGAAAGTCTATTTTTCTCGTGTTGGCAGAAGCTCTTCACAAATTCGAGCCATGGTTTAGTTTGGGTTGAGATGAGTCCAGACCCATATGAGCAAATCACATAAAACGACTGGCCTCGTATATGAAGACTTAAAAAGGAAGTCTTGCTCAAAGCAATTATAAAATAAGTGGTAGGTCTCTATAACACATCTCTGTGGTCCTACCTTTGCCCTGCGTCCACACGGCGTCGAAATTTCCGACGCGCCCTCTCCAGTTTGCCATAATAGGTCTCGGGTAACTCGGATCCACTCGCATGGTATTCTCGTTGATACGCCAGTAGCGTCGTCCGCTGAATAGGTAGATTTTATTGTTCCTTGCCCATTTGAAAGCTGCTTCGATCTTATTGGTAGCGATTCCCGTTCGTTCCCGGATGTCCATGGGCTGGTACACCCCTCGTGAAAATTCCCAGATCTCGTTACCTGTAAGCAAAACAGAAGTTACCAAACATTCCTTTTTACCGCGGTGCAAATGACAAAAATCATGCTGATTCGATCTCTGTTTAACTAGTCACTCTCAGTCAAGTAAAGGTGCTTCAAAACTATTCCTTTCATCTTTGTTGAATCAGTTTAAAAGACATATTTGCTCGAACCATTCAAGAGGAAAGGACTGAACTTATAGCAACTTCTTTGAACAAAACAAAGAATAGGAAAGTTTTAAAAGACTGCCTTGAGGTAAGATGAATGTTGCCCACGCCAGAATGTGTGACGTCAAAACTTAGATGATATACGTTTGACTATATAAAACTATGCCCATTCATGAGGTGAATATTGATGCATATTCATGAGAGGTCACCTGAAAAGAACACCATTCTTTGCTGGCCCCTGAACGTTCTGATGAAAGCTGCGTCGGGCGGTGACTGCATATCAATGAACACGGAATCGGTTGCCATGGCGACTGAGACTCGCTCTCCCGCCTTCTTCACCCAGAATTGCTCTCCCTGCCAAAGTAGAAAACAACAGTAGAAGTGTGAGATGATGTGGGATTTCCCTGTCTTTATATCATTCAAGAAGTAATTGATAATAATTCATGCAGTTATTCATGTATTTGTGGCTATCAATCAAAGTCGTGAAAAAACTGAATTACACGTGATTTCGGATAAATTTCAATAATATATCGCGTAGAAATACAAGTACAAAAAGAGAAACATATTTTGAAAAGTAGTGCGACTTTACTCAATACTTACAACAGGATTATAGAATAAACAAAAGGCGCAGACTCATGTTTAAAACCTCCCCGCTCATTTTTATCACCTCTTCACTTAATTTCATCAGTTTCTATGTCGTCTGGAGAAGCTTACAGCGTACAAAGTTTCGTTTCGTCACTTGTCATTTATAATCGGGATTTTCATCGTCAATATGATTTAAAGTTCAAGCATTAAAGTTCGTCAGAATCGTCACTGACGTTCGACTCTGTCGCTGAGCGAGTGTAGAAGGCTGGAAGAAAATCGTCGTATCTTTTTTTTTCAAACAAATTCATTATGTCTTCATTTAAATTCGTCAAGTTTTACATTTGTATAATCATGGTTCTTAATATCCAGATCTGTAACTTTTCCACTGTTTTCTGTGTGTCGGTCGAGTTTGTAAACTGATGTAAGTCAGTGCCCCCAAAAGAAAAAAAAAATAATTTGTGTATAATTATGATTAAAGAGAATGTAAGAATGTGAAATGTTAAATTTGATGAGTAAACGATTTGGTAAAGGCATTTATTACAACATTATGCCGTATATCTGAGAGACAATTTTGAGTGAAATTCTGGTGAAAATTGGCTCCAAGACGAAAAATCATTTTGCTGTCTAGTCTCTTAAAACCTACGAATTTGAATTGAAATTGTCAAAAAAGCAGGCAGCAAAGCACGAAATGAAATGGTAAAAAGATGAACCTGAAACAAACATTCGAATATTCTGGAGTATTCAAAGCTGAATGAAACAATGACAAAGATGTATAAATAATAACAGTGTCAGGAATGTCGCCAATGCCTATGATATCAATCGGAAATTGATCAAAAATCAGGACCTGTTGCTCATGTTGAAAGGTAGTTTGTCGAAGAGTGTATATTCGTCCAGTGGTGGTGAGTTTTTGATGTGTCATGCCATCATCAATACTTTGTTTCTTTGGCCTTCTTTTATCATTTTGTCTCGTGATGATCATAGCATCACTTGTTTAGAATGCGTTACCATTGCAATGGCATTGTGCATAACGACATCAATTTACGTTCTATGTGTTTTGAATAGCAGTGCTTGGCAACAAGAAATAAAATCAACCCGCCTATGTTCTTACGTCAGTTCAAAACGCTGACCTTTAGGCAAGATCGAAAGCAAGAAATGGAAAGACAGAAAAAATGAAGAAGAGAGGTAGAGGTATAGGTAGAGAGAGAGAGAGAGAGTGAGAGAGAGAGAGAGAGAGAGTGTGTGTGTGTGTGTGTGTTTGAGAGAGAGAGAGAGAGAGAGAGAGAGAGAGAGAGAGATGGAGGGTAGGGGAGGGAGAGAGAGATATTTGGGGTGGGGTAGGGATAGCAATGATATAGTATCCGACCAGAGTGATACACTGTGATGAATAAGATAGAAATATGAAAAAAAAAGTATATTTTAAACAGTTGTGGAAAGCAAAACATCAACATTTGAAAAAGAGAAAGCAAATGACAGACTGTAAAAATGTAGGGAATAGTGGCAAGGAGAAATCCTTTGTCTGCCCCCTCCCCGAAGAAACTTTCTCGCATACGCCCTTGTACTCGAACCGCTGTTGCCTGGACATCACGCGTATAGCTATCATGCCATCACAGTGTGGAGCTCGAACTCCGCCTCACGTGACGCTGCTATATGAATGACGAAATCATCTCCCTGGCTCCAGTTTGACACTGATATGCTATCTGAGCCTTCTACAGGTATTAACTGGTTACCGATGTTGCATAGTCATGCGCCTATGACATTATTTTAGGCACATTATCATGCGGAAGATGCCGCTGTCAGAAGATACCGCTTTCGCAAACGGGGGATTTGATTTGATATTCTTTAATTTAGCTTGTTTTCTGTATTTCTCACCAAGTATTCAAACGGGCAGGGTTTGCATGATCAAAACACAATAAACCGGTTTACTAACATATTCAATTTTTTACATGTCTTTCTGACAATAGTTCTTGACAACCTGAAAGCTTGCCCGCGGTTGTCCGACGTAAAACAACTAACAAGTTTCTAATGTAATGCAGACTGGATTCCAAGTTGTTTGGAAGCCTCTCTATTGCGTCCTGATAGGTGGAGATACAGTTTTTGTGTAGAGGTTGTCATAGTTGTTAAAGAAAATAATGAAACATAAGAAAGGCTTACGCTGAAAATGTAGAGCGCTGGACCTTTGGTGCCTGTGAGAGTGCCGTGAGCAACCGCCGAGACAGGGGCATTGCACACAGATCTGTCCCTTGGTCCCCTGTCGGGCACATTGGGCCGACCTGGTGGAGGGCGGGGCCTATTCGGGGGCTGCGGTCTGGCCCGGGCACCTGGGGCAAGATAAAAGAAAAATGAAACAAAACAGTGCTTTACAACAAGTCATAGTATGGATAATGATGATGATACTGATGATGATGGTGACGACGCTATTACTTCCGCCAAAACAACAACAGCAACAGCAGCAACAGCAGCAACAGCAGCAACAGCAGCAACAGCAACAACAACTACTACTACTATTACTACTACTTTATTACTACTACTACTATACCACTACTACTACTACTGCTGCTATTACTACTACTACTATTACTATTACTACTACTACTACTACTACTACTACTACTACTACTTCTACTACTACTACTACTTGTACTACTACTACTACTACTACTACTCCTACTCCTACTACTACTACTACTACTACTACTACTACTACTACTACTACTACTACTACTACTACTACTACTATAGGTCTACTACAACTACCGACACCATGACTGCTGCCACTTCTACTACTACTAGTGAAATATACTCCTGTAGCTTTTACTATACTTGTATCAATATTGATGATAAAAAAATATATTTGGGCTTGTTTGCAGGAATTAGCGTCTACAATGTTTGCTGGTCCTTTTCTTTCAAGAGAGCTCTGCCGAAAATCAGAATTTCAACCGGCATTAAGAGGTAACTATTTTGTACTTCATCGATCGAAAGGGACCGAAAAGTAGGTGAAAACTGGTTCCCCCAGTCATACCTGTTTTAAGTTTTTTATCCTAAGCATCCTTTATCAAATGAAAAGATTTTCTAACACGATTTAAGTGGAAACATTAGTGTTGAGGATTGACTTACCGTAGAGATTCTGAATGCCCCGGATGTCGTCGCTCGGCAAACGGAATTTTGGTTGGTAACCTTGATAGTAGGGCGCCATCAACGCTCCACTAACTTCAGAGTGGGCCAACCCAAGACTGTGTCCGATCTCGTGCGCGGCAACAATGAATAGATTCGTGCCTGGTATGAGACGACATAAAGAGAAAAAGAAATGCTTAGGAAGAACTATCTTTGTTACAATGACAGGTGGAATTGTAAAATCTTAGGCAGGAGGAAGTTGCATTCATAGCCAGAGATAGTCAGATAGATAGATAGATAGATAAATAGATAGATAGATAGATAGATAGATAGATAGATAGACAGATGGATAGATAGATAGATAGTCAGATAAATAGATAGATAGATAGATAGATAGAGAGAGAGAGATAGAGAGAGATAAGAGGATGGACAATATAGATACTTAAAAAGAGACTGAGCGAAGAGAGATGAAAAAAAAAAACATTTCCGTAATAATACTTAAGGTCTTTTAGTTGCATCAGTATCATCTTGATCATGGTAGCATGAATCAAATATAAATGAGCATAAGCAGTATCTACAGATACATATCGTGCATATTATTATTGACATATAAGCAGACACGAATAAATGTATGGTTCTCTTAAATGCGTAGTTTCTATTAGATTTGTCATGTTATGTCAATATTCAGTTGATTTAAAATCTAAATATTAGTAAATCTGGCACAATTCTTTGTCATTCTTCTGTACCATGCCGTGTTCTGTCACTGAACGTCTCGTCTTCGTCGAAATGGACGTCGCCGCCGATGCCGTCACCCGGAAAGTAAGCGTGTGCCAGCGTCCCTCCTGGCCCGTCGAACGCGTAGCCATCTCCGTGGGACTCCCGAGCAAAGAGTATTATGATGTCCGCATTAGGAAAATTGGTCTCAGAGAAGTCCAGGCGAGCAACGTCGCTCCAGACCTGGAAAGATTGTGCCATGACTCGCCGAATGGTGGCGCGACCCAAATCTGGCGTGAAGTTCTTGATGCTGTCGGTGTAAAAAGGTAAGTGTATGATCAGGTTGGCTGAATTCCATCAACAGTAAAGACATTGTCGTAGCATGGACATTTTGAATCTATTTTTAGCTCACCTGAGCCAAAGGCTCAAGTGAGCTATTGCGATCGCCCTTCGTCCGGCGTCCGTCGTGCGTCGTCCGTCGTCCGTCGTCCGTCGTGCGTCGTGCGTCGTGCGTCGTACGTCGTGCGTAAACTTTTTACATTTTCATCTTCTTCTTGAAAACCCCAAGACCGATTTTCATCAAACTTGGCAGGTAGCATCCCTAGGGGGTTAGGAACTCAATTTGTTAAAATGGGCACCATGCCCCACCCAGGGGGCCCCCAGGGGGGCCCAAACCCCCCAAAATTAAGGAATCTGTAAAAATCTTCTTCTCTAGAACCAGAAGTGATAGAGCTAAGTTAATACTATGAGTTAGTACATTGATGACTGTAGTTTCAAGTTTGTTCATGGCAGAATCAGGGGTGCCCCCCTTGGGACCCAGGGGAGGGGGTGGGGAAGGGTTCTAATGGGGCCTAAATTGTACATTTTCATCTTCTTCTTGAGAAGCCCATGACCCATTTTCACCAAACTTGGCAGGTAGCATCCCTAGGGGGTTAGGAATTCAATTTGTTAAAATGGGCACCATGCCCCACCCAGGGGGCCCTCAGGGGGCCCAAGCCCCCCAAAATTAAGGATTCTGCAAAAATCTTCTTCTCTAGAACCAGAAGTGATAGAGCTTAGTTAATACTATGAGTTAGTACATTGATGACTGTAGTTTCAAGGTTGTTCATGGCAGAATCAGGTGTGCCCCCCTTGGGACCCAGGGGAGGGGGTGAGGAGGGGTCCTAATGGGGCCTAAATTGTACATTTTTATCGTCTTCTTGAGAACCCCATGACCCATTTTCACCAAACTTGGCAGGTAGCATCCCTAGGGGGTTAGGATCTCAATTTGTTAAAATGGGCACCATGCCCCACCCAGGGGGCCCCCAGGGGTCCCAAACCCCCCAAATGAAGGAATCTTTATAAATCTTCTCTAGAATCAGAAGTTATAGAGCTGAGATAATACTATGAGTGAGTACATTAATGACTGTAGTTTCAAGTTTGTTCATAGGAGATCCAGGGGTGCCCCTCTTGGGTAGGGGGGGGGGGGTGGTTGGAAGGGTCCAAATGGGGGCCTGAATTGTACATTTTCATCTTCTTCCTGAAAACCTCATGATGGATTTTTGTCAAACTTGGCAGGTAGCATCCCTAGGGGGTCAGGATCTCAATTTATCAAAATGGGCACCATGCCCCACCCAGAGGGCCCCAGGGGGCCCCAATCCCCCCAAATTAAGGAATCTTAAAAAAATTGGGCCTTTATTGTACATTTTCATCTTCTACTTGAGAATGCCTGGTCAAATTTTGGTAGAGCTGTGAATAATTTAGATGAGTGACTGCGTGAAAGGTGAACTTGCGATACTCAGGTGAGCGCTAGACCTGCGGGTCTCTTGTTTTTTTTTTAATTTAAATTTGCCGATAAAAGTGGAAAATTGCAGTATTAAAATCAGTGAATAATGGCACCGTATAAACAATATGTGGATTACGGATATTGGGTTTGCGGTTCACCATGTGGTAGTCCTGAAAAGGACTGTTGGAATAGGAGATGTGATCGTTTCTATGTTACTTACCATTGTCAAGGTTTGTATGATGAAATTCAAAAGACATAGGGATCTTAGTGTACAATCAGTTTAATTCAATGCACTTTTACTGATAATCATAGAAATGTAGAATATCTACAGTATAAAGTGTGACGGGGAGTTCTGATAGAGTAGTTAAACTTTTGACTTAACTGTGATCCCTTTGTAAATTTGAATACAGATGTATTAATATAAAAAAAAAGTCGAATTCAAAATGTTTCATGATAGTAATAATTCATCAACAAGTAAGGTCAAACATAGGTAACTACATTAACAATCAAAACAAACAAATAGAACAAAACAGTGATTAGGGACCAGGGAAAGAGCGCTGTATTACTCAGTAATATCTTAAAAATGAGCTCCCGCGTGTTGGAAGAATGTGGACAAATCCAAAGTCTTACTATAAAAGTTTTAGAAAGCTCTATTTAGTATATTATTGGGTTTCTTGGACACATACGTATAATCATGTAAATTTTCATTTGAGTTAAAATAACATTAACTAGAATTTATTCAATTTTGGAATAATCGGATTGTGGGAATATCTTGATTTTCATAAAAATAAGATCGCCGCAACGCATTTGATATTTCGACTTCTTCGTGCATCAAATACATATATATGAATTGACATGAATGCACAATAGAACATGATATAGTGTAGGGCATGCATAGTTACATAGTATCAGCCGGGTTCATCGTGAAGTCACGAGTGCGCCATATTTGGTAACAGGCAGATGCACATATTTTTAATGATTTTGCATTTTTCTTTTTTCTTTTTTTTTTTGATGTCGGCAGTCTGATGGCTAGACGCGGAGGAGGTATTTTCCATCACAAATCTTGGCGGACTACCCCCCCCCCCCCCCCAGCCTGGCTGAATGTTCTTAACATGAATCAGAGAAAGACGACACAACAGCGGGGAGTTGAACTGGCTCCAAGATTCATTAGCATCATCACATTACAGCACTCTGTCGACGTTTCAGCTGTATTCATTTACTCAGCATTGCTCAGGGTAAAAGGGTGCTAACAAATTCAGAGCTCCCTACAAGTGTGAGGATTTTTAACAATATCGCCTTCATCTAATTGCAGATTTCCGGCCAATGTTTTAGACATTCACACTAGCCTGTTATTAAACAGTGTTCAAGACCCCAGATGAAGAAATAAGGAAAGAGTTTGCGATGCTATGATGTCTGTTTATTTTTGTTTTTTGAATCGTGAAAGAATATCAGCTGGGCGGCCAAAGTAATAAACAACTATCATCAACTGGTTATCACCTCAGACTGGGTCATCACTATGGACGTGCACAGTAAAAAAAAAAAGAAAAAAAGAGAGACAGTACAATGATTCTTAACATGACGAATATTTGGTATGAAGCCGTGGACGGAGTTAGGTACTAGTATTTAAGGTTTCTGTTGAGCCGAGTTAACCCTTTCCATTCTGAATTCTGAAATGCTCATAGACTTAACACGCAGGCTTCAGGTTCCCGTACGGAACGGGCTAATAACGCAGAAGACCTCAGATGCAGACCTTTTTTTTTTGACCTCCATTGGATACACATGTTTCGTGACTATAGTAGAGAGAAAGTCACTCTAAATTGCATACGAGACACGTTCCCAGACTGCAGATCTGCGTGGTAGGTTTTGTACAGGAATCCATCCACATCAACCACAGCTAACTTGTTCTTAGCAAATTGGTAATTCCTGAAAGTTATAAACTTTTCCTCTATTTACTTTGACATCTTTGTCATGGGAATGAAATGTGGTCCGGAAAATATCATTTGATTTATTCGATCTTTATGTATTGCAATAAGAATTGTAATTACATTGAAAAAAATGACAATAATGGTAGCAGTGAAAATAACGATTACCATTATTATTGTTAATATCGTAATTTATGATCATAATAATCATGATGCTAAGAATAACCATGATGACTAAAATAATGATAATTGTGATATATTATTATTTATTATTATTAACAACTTTAAACTGAAATAAGAATAAGCATCATGCCTGTTATTAATGCTCTCGTTATTGTTGTTATCATCATGAGTAAAATCATTATCATTTCCAGGAGTTGTGAGGCATAGGATATGAGATGAGCCCCAATTGAATCTACTTACGCCCATGTCAGCTTCCTCTTGGTCCAGCCATGCTGGATGGCGAACCGCCTCCTCCTTGTCTCCGACGTGTCCACCGGCCTGTCCGAGTTGCCGCACCGCTTGCTCTTGATCTTGGCCAGGGTGGCGTTGTTCAGCCGGCCGGTCTCGGCGAGGCCAGCCATGCGTTGCAGTCTCCTGATCGCGCTCTCCTCATCCTCCTGACTAATGACACCTTTTACGTTGGCCAAGTACTCGTATTTCTTCAGGAAATTCTGCGTGTGGGAGATGAAAAAAAGAGGGAAATTATATAAACTTGGAAGTGTCTTGGAAATCAGGCACAATGTTGTCTATAGAATAGAGTACGTGCACTAATGAATATAAAGACACATTGACATTTTTATTTTGCCCATTTGTTTTCATTTCACTTGAAGTACCTCAAAGACTGTATAGTATGAACCGCAACAATATTGACTTTTGCTACTTTTTGGTTTATGCATTGCTTGACTGCAGTGTCCTTATCATTCGTGATATTATTCTCACTATTTGTGCCTTTCTTCTCTGATATAGATAAAACAATGTATACTTAAATCATTATGAAAATAAAAGTCAACTCGATCACTATAGTGTAGTCTGGTTGTGGCATTCCCAGAGTATTATTCTTTGAAGTAGATTTCAAGTGGATATGCTACGTATCGATACTAGATCGTATCCTACTCCCATTTGAAACTTGCCTGACATCCTACACTTTACCCGTTGAGGACGGACTGATTTTGCTATAACACGTATTTCCCATAGACTCCTGCCCGAGTATACTCGGGACTAGTCTTCAACGGGTTAATACTCTCAGTATGGGATACGCTAAGTTTATCGAAATTGATATCCGATCTGATCCGAAAGAGGTGTGCTCATAGTATGTAATTATATTCTAAGGATATTCCATAAACAGGATTCTCCTTTTAATTTCCGGTTCTCTCCGGACTACTAAGAATCAAGCGCAGACTCTCAACGATGGATTTAAGTACAGAGTGCAGCATAGGCTTGTAAAAACACGAATAAAAGACGTATGCCTGTGCACAACGTAGACTTGAGTCTCTATCTTTAGGCGGTAGATAAAAGAAACGTTTTAATCAATGTCATCTATTTGATTCCAGTGTAGATAGAAGCAGAACTAAAAGCTGAGCTAACCACACTTTGTCAATTCATTCTCTCGTCATATACTTCCTAATTTTGAGTGGTCATTCTCCCATGTTTCGATGCAAAAGCTATAATTCAATGCAAAAACAAGGTAATGGCTAAACCTACGTTTATGTATTGCATGCTATAATTATGACAAAAGGTTGACTATACATTTAATGTACGATTTTCAGGAACAACTGCATATCACTCGAAGTATACTAATGGCATTCGTATAAACACATGTACATTCAATTGGCAGCTCAACTGGAACGCTGCGTGACTGATACAATGCTTTTAACCTTCAACTGAACAAATACTGTTAATGCTGATGTCTCTTAGAAAAATATGATGAATATTTGTGACGGCAAAAGCATATCATTATTACAAGCTTGACGAACCAGACGAAAGAAAAAAAAATTGACACTGACATGACTGATAAACAGTGGTAGACAATACCTAACAGGCTCTGCGTATATTTTCGAAGGAATATGAGAACAATGTATAATAAAGATTAGTAGATCTTGCAGCCGTCGCAATCTTTTGATTACATTGTAGCACGAATCACGAGACTTTCTTTTAATAGTGAGAATGATTGTGTTCACCTGTTCAAAGATATTTACACATTCTTCAATTCTACGTAAGCTGGGTTCTGCTGACTATTGCGCTGCATCACAACAATTATCTACCATTCCATACGTGACTATTGTCGCATATTCACAGCATTATTCCCTCCTGGGAAGAACACATTGTCCCACAGTGTGAGAACCACAGTGTGAACACAGTGTGAACATAGTGTGAACACAGTGTGAACACAGTGTGAATACAGTGTGAAATCTCCTCACACTGTTAAATTCGAGCGTTTTAACAGTGTGAACACAATGTGAGTCGTCAATTCACAGTGTGAAACAAAGCACTGGTATACTATGTGAACACTCTATGAAAACCACACCACATTGTGAAATCATCTTCACACGATTAAACTCGGGCGTTTTCACATAATCGAATATATGAACACACTGTGAACACACTGTGGGACACTGTGTTCTTTCCAGTAGGGTACTTTTAACATGTTTATAATAATTTGAGATGACAGACACTGCCAAATTTAGGCAGTGTATACCGCGCAGATTGTTCATTCGTTGTATAATCATATTCTTCCCTGTGTGCCTGCCTGACATTGTTTCGCGTTGAAAACTCGGTACCCCAAACAGCCAAAGCTAGGAATAGGCCAGTCTGTTTGAGTGGGTCTCAAGCATAGGCCTTCCCTGTCATTCAGCCTGCCCACGTGATCATAACTAACAAATTCTCCTAAATCACCCTTAATTCCTCCCGGATATTGGGTGTTGGAAACGTAACCATCAGAAAAAGGGCTACCACTAGCACACGCCTTATTCACACGATGTTAATAGCCACACTGCTCTCGTGGTAATCAACATATTCATAGTTTAAAAGTTATGAAACAGTTCAAAGAAGAACATTACTGCCAATTACATCATAAACATCTTCTCGATCATGAAATATAGTTACTCAATAAACATAAAACAAGACAGTAACATTTTACGAGAGTTTAATCCATGCACGTATAAGGTTCATCAGATTTGGTAATGTTGGCAAAATCCAAAACATTCTTTCTATAACATAATAGTATACAATATATTTCCTCGCAGATATATTGATATACTGTCAATTACGCTGTCATGATGCATATTGCAGCCAGTATTCATTAGATTTTGTAAATGCTTATTGATGACTACCGTTGTTTACTAACTGTTGATTATATTGCGCTGATGGAAATGGCTGGCGAAAAATAGCCCGGAAAGTTAGTGTAGGACAAGCTAATAATAGGTGGACTAAAAATAACTTGAGTGAATCTTTCCAATTTGTTTTTCATAGTCATGCACGCATTTACAGCAAAGGTGTAGAGTACGGACGGTCTATTTGTCATTAATGTCAACAGTTTATCCCTGTATGATAACAACTAATCATATCTTAATTGTTTTCAGTGCGCCTCCACGCAATTGTCACAAGCATGACAAGTATACATATCAATGCCAATCTGTTGTAACTTGAACTATTCTCGGGGTTCCAACTTAAATCATGTGCTGTTTGATCGTGCTGAGTCGCAGCTACACGTCATTGTGAAAACCACAGAAAGTCGTATCTTGTTTTAGCACTTTCGCTTCGAAATCAGATATGATAGGACTGAAGTTGAGATGAAAAAAAGAGAAAGAAATTGATGTGGATGACTCACAGAGATAGGAGAATTAAGAGATTACTCTATGTGACGTTTATCGAGATATTCTTTACAAAAAGATGTGCCGTATTGCAGTACATTTCAGGCATCACATTAAAACTGCTATACTGAATGCTATATTTCGTATCGAAAGAAGGGTAATCATGAAAATTGAAATTTTCTGATTTTGCATTCTCTGATGAGAAAAAAAGAAGATATCTACAAGTATATGTCCTCATATCGTTGGTTGTAATTTTGGTAACAATATTGACATTGATGATACTATGTTAAAACTGATTTTTTTTTTGCATGTATGTTATGTATGTATTGTATATATATATATATATATATATATATATATATATATATATATATGTTGCGAATTCACGTATTGGCGCCAATGTAACGAAGAATAAACCGGTAATGCAATATTTCGCCAATATAGAGTTTATTGAGCAACTCAATAAACTCTATAGCAACTCTTGAGTTGCTCAATAAACTTTATATTGGCGAAATATTGCATTACCGGTTTATTCTTCGTTATATATATGTATATGTATATATATATATATATATACATATATACATGATTATATATGATATATGTTCATATTTCTGTATAATCACATCTGTACTGTATATTTATATCTATATTTATATACTTACTTACAATTGCTCATTACAATATATAAAGCGTAGCAGCTGATACTCACTACTTTCACATAGCATTAAATCAGGTACAATCAGATTATGATAGGCCTACCTGCCTACTGCCGATGTCGGTTGACCGTTTTTGCTTCAACTTCTTCTGAATACATTGCTTCCACTTTATACTACTACTACTACGATTACTACTACTACTACTACTACTACTACTACTTACTACTACTACTTACTACTACTACTAATACGATTACTACTACTACTACTACTACTACTACTACTACTACTACTAATACGATTACTACTACTACTACTACTACTACTACTACTACTACTACTGCTACTATTACTACTACTACCACTACCTTCAACTTCCACCTTAGTTGTCTTCTCAACTCCTGATACTTTAAACCCTTGTGAAACACTAGTCTTGAATGCATTGCTATACGAGTGTGAAACTTGAGAGTTATGTATGCATAATGCTTATATATTGTATAGTCATAAAGGACAACTGATAATGGTCAAGAAATATTAATCCTGGGAAAGATAAGTCAATGGACAGGTCAGTTGCAATCTGCAGATGGCATTTTGGGAACTTTAAAGGGTGTGTACAGTTCTGGTAGAGGTGAGGATTTAGCTTTTGACATTTTGTGAGATATTCAGAATCCACTCTATGAGATGTCAAAGAGCATGCAATTCTAAGGGGTATCGAAAGTTTATTTGATGAAATTTGGTTTTGAAATGGCTGAGATATCCAAAACAAGGTGGAACAAAGAGATCCTAATAAAAGGCGTGGCCTGTCGCCTTTTATTATTATCACTTTTTTGGGTATCTCAGCCATTTGAAAACCAATTTCTATCAAATAAACGTTGAATCCTTCTTAAAATACCATGCTCTTTCATATTTCATAAGAGGTTTCTCATTATCTCACTTAGGAATGTTCAAAACATGAATCCCCACCTCAACCAGTCCTGTACAGTCCCTTTAAGGTCTTTATAGGGACGGGGTTACGACCTTTCAATGTCGAATGTTGTTCAAGGAGGAAAGCGCCGAGCTCTCACACCCAGCTACGATAAGGTATAAAGTGCGTCTTCTTGTATTTTGTGACAGCACCCAGCTATCAGATACAGTCGGGGCTTAACTCCTCACTTCCTGCCGAGAAAAGCCGCCTGCGTCACTGACACTTGTGATCAGGTACGGGCAGGATGCTACCGCTTAGCGACCATCGCAGAATCCAAACACAATAGGGAAACTCCTAAATATGGCAACACGTCTTCCACCTAGAACAATAACCCGGAGATTTTGTGTGCAATATACGACAAGAAAAAAACAAGCAAACAAAAACAAATTAAAACAGTGAAATAAACAAAGCAAAAGAAACACAGGACTAATAAGATGAAAATGTCAATTTTCACGAAGAAAATTGGAATAAATCATGTAAGAAATAACACCTTTTCTTCTATTAAGAAGGCTAAGTCAGCAAACAGCACCAATGATAGAAATTTGTATTACAATGATATCAGGCATGCTTTTCAATGTAAACTAACTTTTGGCTTGATTTCATCAGACCTATACTCAGTTCTACAACAACAGTTTAGAATATGAGTGTGATTATTAAAGGAAGAAGGTTAGTGGTTTGTGGCCAGGTACCGAATTTTATCAAACAGTGTATCGTTTGCATAGTGATCAGGGTAGAATTGTAGCTACGTGGTGAGGATAAAGACATTCGACGCATGCAGGCAGTGTATGAAAAAAAAAAATGTGTCCAGATTCTCACTGGATACAGAGCCGCTATATTGTCAAAGCAAGAAACAAAAACAAAAGTAAAAACTAGGTCAACATAGGTATTAAAACAGACAAGCAAAGAATGGAAATAAGCAAAGTAGTGACGTCATGTAGTCCGAGGGAATGGCATCTAACACACTGTTACTTATTTTCATATGGCACTGCTACTCGCAGAAGTTACAATAAAAATCGGCTATCAGCATTTTGTCGCAAGCTAGCGCGGTATCACCTTTTCGTCTACCCTAACACCATATGAATGCTTGACATTTGCATTTTTTTTAAGGCTCTGAAAGGTGATACTATTTTTCCCCACAAGTTCATCCGGAAGGCGGCCTTTTGGACGAAAATAACACGAGACAATGTTAAAGTCGGACAGTTTCCAACATTTAGCGCAGAGAGCAACTTAAGTTCCGTTAACAAGTTAGTGTAAACCAGTGTTGACGTATCTTTCATGCATACCTCAAGGGTTTTCCGCTTGCTGCATGACACGAAAATGTTCCAACCCCCCCCCCCAAAAAAAAATGACATTATTTTGGCATCAAATCATAGACGGATCAGAGTTTCATGGGGCATCTTTGTGTCTACGGGACCCCCTAAGATGTTTTTGAAGTGTGAGTTAATAATATCCAATGAATGTCACATGGTAAGGTGGTGGATTGGTTATCGTTAAGAAATTTGTTAGGAAAGGCAAACTCTCACACCAGTCAGGCAGGTGTCAGATATAAACCCTGTTTAACGAAATAGCACAACTTTTTCACGGAAAGGTTTTCAGCAAAATTATTTGACAGGGGATATGAATTTAATATGTTGAGGCATGCATGTGTAATGGGCACACAATTGGAGACAAAGTGGTCAAGTTTCGAAAGTGTCAAGAGCCAATTTCTATCTATGGTGCATGTTTCTGGGCTTTTGTTATTTTATCATCAATGTTGTATTCCCTTACACCTACCCAGACACTTCTCACGTGTTTGTTTGTTCGTTTTCGTGAGCGCAATTGCAGTGAAAACAGCTATGTTCAACCACCCTTAACCTGCTTAATTTACTTCATTTATCGAACAGCTGTTGAAAGAACTTGATATTATATCATAATTTATCAAATAGGCGTTGAAAGAACTTGATATTATATTATATAGCTGCCAACATGTAACAGTAGATGTTTTGTGAACACAAGACCTAGTTGTTGTGTCGTGATCAAATGAGTAGGCCTACACATTACAGATGAAGTAAGAAATGCAAAACAGTTACTGAAGGTGGTATTATTAGAACAACAGCAACTAAACATACAGCAGAAACATAATTTTTCAAAAGCGACTTATGACGAGAGACTATAAGATATATACTGTGTGTGAACTCACGTATGCATACGCAACAGGTCAATCTCATTTTCACACAGAAGTTAGTCATATAAAATGTAAAGATGATCGTTTACACTTAGTCTATTGTGCATAGAACCTTTCGTTTAAAAAGTTACCCAGTTTTGATAAAGGATGGGCATTTTTGTCTTGTAAATGTTGAACTCAATACAAGGCTGGTGTACGAACATGATATCTACGATTGTCTTTATCGCTAAAGGTGACGTATCAGAGACGTCAGGCTTGAGGCACCTTCTCTCTTGGGTTTAGGTGCTCCGAATACGGGAGGTCACCGGTTCCGTTTCCAGAGAGATGGGTAAAGGGGAGCTGGGCGGGGGAGGCGGAACTCAGTTGACGTCAATATATTCGTCTTCAAATTTCATCAGAAAGGGATTTCTTTATGACAATTGACATGGGAACAGCTTGGTGTTTTTTTTTTTTATAATACACCGATCAGTTTTAATTCCTGTGAAGTTTGGGAATAAAGGTGAGTTTTTAAAAAATTCCTTTTACTTGCAAACTTCCATCAAGGTTTCTCTTTTCTCAGTTTCTTGCTAACGTCATAAGATCTACTTCGTGAAAATATATCTTTCCTGTTCCTATCTCTCTTTAAGCCTTACTATATATGGTATAGGATAGATTGTTAATGACGTGATTTTATATCTTTGGATACATGTATGTAAACAATCGCTCAGATATGTACACAAATCTAGCAAATACCAAAGTTAAACAATACAATCTTTATGACGTATACACAACGCAAAACCCACGCACATAATTCCGCAGACATTATTCGGCACCATAGATTCAGAATGAGATCCGTTCTAGGGTGCAAATTAGTGTGAGTAGATGGGTGTGCCTGTGACTTGTAAATGCACTAATATAGGATTCGTGTCACCTTACAAGAAGAGACAATTATTTTTCTGCATTTTGAACGTACAGTTCTGGAAAGATTACTTATAGCGGAGTTATAGGTGTAATGGTATTATTTACCATTCGCAGATGAAAAAACAACATTAGTGCTTCAAAATAGTTTTAAAATGTGAATTAGTGGTAGAAACAACCAATGCAAAAATATTAATCAGTATAATCAATGTTGAATATTCTTAGATATGCAAGACGTGAAAAATAATCTTAATAAAATTGTTTCCACAATGAACCGTCGACAGTTATAGTTTATTAAGAAAAATATCATTATCTCCTTATATTTCAGGCTTTATTGCGAAATCTTTATATGGTAGGATGTTTTGTGATACAACTGACGTACATACTGTATATGCATCAAATGTGATAACTCAAACATTTTGTAAATCACTGCTCCCAGTGGTACACAGTACCTTTAAATCACAATAGAGTTGAAAAAGCCTAGTTTTACTTTTTATGATGTGATATTTCTAGAAACCCTGGCACTAAACAGTCAGCTGGAATATTTCCAGCTGCATTGTCTATAAAAAGCAACAGTGTTGGACTCAATCTTTGTCATCCTATGGGGGCGAAAAATAAAAAATAAAAAAAATCAGAGAACATTAACAGTAACGACATCGACCCCACTATGGGACATGCTCCTGGTTATGTTGTTTGAATCATGATTCTAATTCTGGCTCGAGACGCAGTGGCGTGCCTCCAAAGTGAAAGAGAGGGGGAGGGGGGCAGAACAGAATGCAGAAAGACCATACCAAACTACCTAAAGTGAGGCTAGAGTCATGGAGCTGCAACTTACTACTAGATTTGTAGTTGAGCAAAGGGTGTAACGAGAATGTGTAAGAATTGGGGGGGGGGGGATGGTGGTTAAGGAGGGGTATTACGAAACTTTTTAAAGCTAATCCTCCTCAAAAAAAAAAATAAAAGCCATTGAATTTGCAACTTTTCATCATGTTGCGAAAATCTATGACATCTGGGCACAGTTATACAGTGAAGATGTATAGAGTGAAGATAAGACACCACATTTTGAATTTTCGATCGAACGCTAAACATTTCTTGTTGCTTGAGTATCATACAGATCTCGTTATGACTTCCTCTTTTTTTTTAAAGATCGATTCGTACAGAATAATATTTTTTTTCCGTCTTGATAGTTGTCATACCAATTAAGCATCCTTTTCTGATATCAACTGGAGTCGTGACCAAAAAGAATCTTTGGAATGATTGGACTAAGGACGTTTCACTCTCACGACGAAACACAGAAGGTTTGTGGTCTTGATGAACAATGTCACATATTCGTCGATTTTTAAGATTTCTTGAGGACATTTGAATCATAATCCATTATTTAAATATTTCTTCCGGCTTCGCTAAAATGTTTTTGTGAAAGTTTCTATATTCGCATCATGTAATATGATATTGATTTGGTTACTTTTTTCCTTTCCGTTTTTAGAGATATTGTCCTCGTTTGCATTTTCAAGTATAGAAGGAAACTGGTCGTATCGCTTGAATCGAGAGAAATATCATGTAAGGCCAAATCTTATATCTTGTTTTCCTTGAGATAAGCAAGGAAAAGCTAAATCTCAGCTCACACTAAAAGCAGAAGTCTTAAAGTGCCCAGCTGCAGGGAACATGTCATCGTTACAAAGAAAAAGCTGCTCTTTTAAAATTTTGTCTGTCGAGGAAGAACTAGAACACTCACATCTGACTGACCCCAACCGAAAACAATAGAATTAAACAAAAGACACGTATGTTTTTCTTTCGTTAATTGCATTGGATTAACGAATTACACAACAAAATGATTGTGAAAAGAAATACGAAGAACACTTCAAAGAATATTTCGCACAAGTCCCCAAACATTTAATGCGTTACAGGAGACTTGATTAACTACCCAAGACTTGCTGGGGTTATTTTGGTTCAAGCAAAATGTTATCACGAATTTCCAACCCCTACAAAGATGAATAACGCTGCACGTCATAATCACATGAACTTCCGTGTGCCCTTCCCACTGCAGAAAATATCCTCCGATGGACACGTCAAGATTACGAGACGTCTTGGTAATGGGTAAGTCACTCATAGATACCGCCTCTATTTCGATTTGAAAAAAATGTCAAGTTTACTCAAACATTTAATGTTTAAGTTTCCTGTATGATTTAATAATGGAGATGTATTTTTAGACGCAGGAGTGAGAACTTTTGGTGGGTGATTAAATCCTCCGGTTGAGTAGGTGGTCTGTATAAGTGCTGCAATGTAAAGACCGTCAAAAAATAGATCCCTCTCCCCCGCTTATCACACAAGCCCAATTCCGTCATTGCCGACTTGAATGTAGACCAGGTGAGACTGAATATCATCACGTAGTTACATTATTTTCGTTTTCTTTCTCCCCCTTCTCTTAGTGTTTCCCTCCCCTTTTAGGGCAGAAAATAATCAAGTCAGTGCTGTTGACATAAAGTGTACCATTATAACACCAAGGGGCTGATGTCGCTGATAATTATGATGTGCTTACTTTGACTGGGTGTCTGTTATCAGCGAATGTATATTGAAGATTTCATTCTTACACACTCTATAGAAAAGGGTAATAACAGAGGTTTGGCTGCTATTTGTATTGCTGTGGGTTACGAACAATGACAACTGCATAAATGATGAGAAGATGAGTTGGTTTGAGCCATAAAAGATTCCTTGTTCCAAGGAGGTACTTATCATACACCTCCTTGTTGGTTATAATTCGTTAGGATCTTCTGGTGATGTAAGTTTAATTTAAACGCGTTCACCCTTTGAGCTAAAAGTGGGATACACTGGGCATACGGGACAAGGGTTGATACTAGGTCCCGACTGCTAGAGCCGCAACTAATTCACGTAGTCACCTACGTCACTCATCGCTATTACACAAAAGAGGATAATCAAACAAGAAAGAGTTGTGACAGGGTTTCGACCCCTTGTTCATCCTGGGCTCGGAACAGTCAACGCATTGCCTGTTAAACAGAACCACTATCACTGACGTGCGTAATGCGACAAAATGAGAAAACAATGGGACGTCCCAGTAAAGGGGGGGGGGGGGAGTGGTGGTGGTAGAACAAGGAGGACAATAGTGCCTTGGGTTGCCATGGTTGCAACTGTGGGAGGATCACGTATGAACGTCTTCAACTCTGAAGCGGGTTACGCAGCGCGCAGCTGTCTGGCAAAGATACGCGTAGTCAACAGATATATTCATCCGCCGACTCTTGAGAACAGTTTTCACCCCCTGTTTGTGAGTCCGTGATCTATTTTTGGCTGAGACTGGTAGGACCTTGGCAAATCTTAAGGGGCCTCCAGTACCGGCTCTTTTCTGTAAGGACCTCAGAAACACTTCATCTGATCTTGTGTCAAACAAAAATGCGTGCCAGAATTCAACATTTTCAACACATTTTTGTATTTACTGCAGAACGGAAATACTGGAAACTGAAACTGAACGTGAAATGCTTAACGGCATACCAGACATGACGGGGATCACTCTTAAAGGACAGCTCCATTATTGGGGACTCAGGATCAGATGATGGACGGATAAAAGCGTCAGACAGGGATCTTTCTCGAGGACTGACGCAGAGAGAGGGAGAGAGAAAGGGAGGCTGTGGTTAGTGCTTCCAGGCTAAGTTATGAAAGGGAGAAGGATCCGATGCAGCAACCTTTACACTTGGCGGCAGAGAAGTGGGAGAACGTGAGGGTGATAATGCGATGGCATTACCACCGAAGAGCGCGTGAGGGAACTAGTTTTTACCTCCCAGATTACCAGCTTCCGGTAATTTGTGGGATGTCGTTGTTCGGCGGCAATACTGCCGAAAGACCGCAATTGTTTAGCGCACATCTCAATGTTCTAACAAACATAGGTAGTCTGGCCAGGATATGTCCACTAAACCCGAACACATCAAAGTTCATGAACACCATTGCTCCTATCACTTTTGTTTGTTTATTTGTTTGTTTTCTTGCCCGCCCCAGTTATCTTGGCTACTTAGTTCTGGCAGAAGACCATGTGCAAAGTGGATACCAAATTCTAGCTGAATTTCATCTGAGACCATCATGTAACTGGTAAGAAAAAAAGCCTCTACTTTGCTACTTTTAAACTGGACCCATGTTGAAAATGAGAGGATCAGTCCTACATTCCTGGCATTATAACAGGAAACAAAACAGTTTAAGTTCCATAGACTGGAATTTAACATCCTAGAGCTTTGATGTATTGTACCCATCTTGAAAGAGAAGGAGTGAAATTTAATCCCTAATCCCTCCTTGGAGTCAATTGATTTGTCTTTTAATTTCTTTTTTCCATTTTCTTTGGAGGCAGGATGTTAACTACGAATGCTTTATGGCTATCTATTTGAGTCTCTGATTACATTATAATGACATCTTGATAGATATATCTTGTTATGATTATAAAATCATATAGAATAACAAAACTATATCTATTATCCCTGTTGGTAGAACTCAAAGTCCTTCAGTGTGAACACATTGTGAACACAGTGCGAAACATTTTACACTAATAAATTCGAGCATTTAAAAATTTGAACACATTGACAATCATCAATTTACAGAGTGAAATGGAACATTACTATGTGAACACTCTGTGAAAACCACACCGCAGTGTGGAATCATCTTCACAATGTATTCACAATGTCAACAATATGTTCTCATAGTCGGCAATGTGAACACATTGTGAACACATCGTTCCGAATTCACAAAGGTAGTTTAAATTTAGACCAAAATTTGAATATAAACCATGGTCTAAAATAAGTGTGAAATAAAGATATAGTTATACCTTTAACATGTGCGTATCGATGCACGTTTGTTACTGGACGTCAAAATTAATTTGCATAAACCATGGCCTAACGAATTCAGGCCATTATGAAAACACTGTGAGAAATTGATCTCTTAAGCAGGGATTCTACTTTGTCTCGTACGTCTCTTCAACCATCGTTTGTACGTACTAACTGGTGAGTTTTTTTTACTTAAATAGCGAGGCAAAAGTATGTCTAATGATCCCGAGACCTGCTTTGATTGTGATTACTTTATTCCTTACCTTGTGCCCCTTCCCGATTAACCAAAATAACCCTCTGGATTGATACGCTACCGCGTCTCTATTAATCTTCTCGCTTATGGTAAGATCATATTTCTGAGTCACTGTACTATTCCTGAATTTCTGCATTCACAGATCAACTCGATCATGAGTTCGTGGCAGCTTATGCTATGCTGTTTCTAACATAACCTCCTAAATTTCTATAGCATATACTTCTCATCTTATCTATATGTTTTTTCGTATATCAGTTGTATAATATACTATTGCTCGTGTTTTTCTACTTGTGTAATACTTTGCAATAATTTTGATTATTGCATTTGTCATTGTCTGCACATTTGGAATTTGTGTTTGTTTGAATGCGGAAATAAAGCAAACCAAACCAAACTTGGTGATTTATACAGGAATATCTGTATGGTTTGAAACTTATAGATTTGTAGATCACAATCAAGAATTGGAATGTCTACAAGCAAAACGCTCCTGGAAAACCCCAAACAAACTAACAAAAAACAAAACTTAAAACAACAAAACAGAACTTAACAAAAAAAGGGGGTAGGCCTACGTGAGTGAGTGGAGCACACGGCAGGACATGTGAAGATAGGCGAAACGCTAGACAATACCCGGATGTTTACCCTTCTATGCCATGAATATACAGCGTGACATTCCAGGGTTGATTTATCAATTATTTTCTCTCTTATATGAAGACGACATTGTATAAACAATGGATAATTTACGAAACCAGAAATAATTCACAATTTCTTGTTCGTTCAATATACATGTGTGTGCAATATCTTCCCACAAGGTAGCTCACTTAATTGCCTCATTAAGGCGTCCGGTATTCCAAGAGGGCACAATGATTTACTCTATCTTGCTTTCTACAGTCTGTACTCTCCTTCTGTGTGGAGTTATACCCAGGCATCACTTTAGATTTAGTAACAAACACCAATTTTATTGAACTCGACCCAGCTTATCGTTTAGCTATGACTTACATTCCAATCACAATGATATTGGATCGATCCTAATTCGGAAAACAAAGATGATACTATACAATTCCACATACCACAACAAGGCCCAACAATGATATTAGTGCTAGAAATAAACTGATAATAATGATGATACTAGTGATGATAATGGAATAATAAATCATGACAACGAAAAGTTTGTAGATTATATGTCTTGATTGGAAACAATCTTCCATGTAGCTGGAAGGAGAACATCTGAAAGATGTTAGGTTAAAGTAAATGATGAATGATGATGATAATGAAACGGCATTTATATAGCGTCGTTTATCTGTTAGAAACATTCAAAGGCGCCCTGCTTCCACAAAGTGTCACACATCACTCACAAAGTTGTTTGAAAAGATAAGTCGTTAACGATGTAACTATATGTCAATGTTTATGTTTATATTCATTTCCATTATCCTGGATCTCATGTTGATATCATACGTGACCTCATCCATCATAAGAAAGGAGATTGCCATAAACCTAAGTATGAGGAATTTGTCTATTTAACCAGGGATTCATGTGTAAACGCTTGTAAATTTGTCTTGTCAGGTTTGACGTTTTAATACTTCCCTAATTCATGTTGAAAAATCTTCCCTATGTGCTCACATATGATCGCTTTGGTCACATGAGTGTTGAGAACAATGAAAGGAGATTGAGGGAAAAAAAAGCTGAGAATACACCGTAGAACAAAACAAACAAACAAAAATAAGCGGTCATACATTCGAATAATATTGATTACAAGGATAGGGAGTCTACAGTGGGTCATCATTCTGAAACATTAGCAAATGCCTTTGCTGTCTTTAATTCGTGGGAAAGTCTTTGAGGAAGAGTATTTGATCGGCACTAATTGGACATGTCCACACACAGTCCTGGCACATATGTAGCGGGAGGAAGTGTCTCATAGTGGACTAACAAACACACATGAGCCGATCATCATGGTCGAGGAACAGCCCGTATCATTACTGAAACACGCCCTTTCATTCTTACACGAGGATTGAATATCATCGGCCGTTTAACACAAATCAAAACGCCAAGCCACATTCGAATTGACTTTAATATCTAGGATAGAAACAAACAAATTAACAATGATCTCAGTTGGGAATTTAAAATGTTATGGCGTTATATTTTATTACAAGTTTTTGTTTTTTCGAAAAGGTGATAAAAGTCTCCATCGCACGTGCAAAAATACTTGACGTGGTCACGTCATCGTATCTCATGTTAAAACGTGACTTGCGCACAATTAAAAAAAAAATAAAAAGGTCTCCAATGCAGGACAGATAAGATAAATCATATTCGTCATATCAGATTATTGTACAGTTGTATTTACGCAGCAATAACTTTTTTTTTTTGTTGTTGAAGGAATTGTCGTTGCTATATTATTGGTCGAAAACACTTTTGTGTGCGTATGTTGATTCACAATAATGTGAAAGCTTTTAGATTGTAAGACCAAAGCTCGTTAACTTTCCAACTGTGGTTGAGGCCAGTTCACCCTTGGATGAAAACATATGAAACTTGGAAAGGGATTATTATCTTATTTTTCAATTTCACATCCAAGGTTTGATAAAACGTTCTGTCACTGTTTGATTCTTTTCCAACTCAACGTGATCATACAGTGGTAGTTTAGTTTAAATCATCAATATGAATAATCAAACTAATTAATACAACGTAATTTCGTCAAAAGCGCTTGTAGAAAACTTTCTTTTTTATCAATCGAATCGATTTGAATTCGATCCAGTTCAATTCAATCTCTATACGAAGTGAGTGCAGAAACGTTGCTGACGTCATGGCACGCAACGCCCTTCTAATGCAGGCAAGTTTCTTTTTGCACCGGGTCCTGCGAGAACTGAATCACGTGTCAACAAGTGCACGGGAATATCATCGAGAGCTCAATCAGTTGCCATGAGGGTCACGTGCTCGATGACGTCACTATTAAGTATAGGCCTATCCCGTGTTATGAATGATATGCTGTACTGATGACGTCGTGTTCTTTGTTGATTGATTCCACGACTCGGAATCGATCAGCCAGAATGAAGCCATGGATGATCACCATTTGATTGCCTCTTACCTTAAGATAGGCGACGTCGTCGGCGTCGAAGTCCTCATCGGAGTCGTTGCTGTTATATGAAGGTTGTGACTGGCCCTGGGACTGGCCCTGGGACTGACTCTGGGACTGGCCCTGGGACTGGCCCTGGGACTGGCCCTGAGAAGGGCCTTGAGACTGACCCTGAAAGTGACTCTGAGACTGGCTTTGTTGCTGACCGGCGCCGGCGGACTCAGCGGCGCTCGCGTCCTGGTACTGTGGGTAGTAGTCGTTGTAATTCGCATAATCTCCGTATTTATTGCCCCAGAATTGTCCGATTACACAGGGAAGAAGAAGCAGTCCTAGTAATAACACCATTGGCCTTTCGGCTCCTTTTGTAGAATTCCTGACAATCATGTTGGATTTGTATTTTTTTTCTGTTTTGTTTCGACACTCCTACAGGGTGTCAACAGCAAACAGAAAGCACTTAAAGATTGTTGTATAATCACGAGAGACTACCAACAACTTCACACATTTAGCAGAGTAGAAGTATTCAAAGAGTTCACAGTGGG
The DNA here is from genome assembly GCF_040938485.1 of Diadema antillarum. Lineage (NCBI taxonomy): Eukaryota > Metazoa > Echinodermata > Echinoidea > Diadematoida > Diadematidae > Diadema > Diadema antillarum. The sequence continues at coordinate 625,262 of NW_027271593.1, forward strand.
AACAGACTTCAAACTTTTAGTTTTCCCGTCCTTGAAGACACTTTTTGCCAGTCTTGTTCCAGAACGAGTACTGGCCTAATGGTGTGATGGTTCACGAAAAGTTGCCGGGTCGATCATTCATGCTAACTCAGTCGTTCACCAGCTCTCTCGGCAGAAATGTGGCTGAGTGTCAGAGGGTTGGTCACGGCCTGAAATAAACCGGCGACTTGGCAGTCTGATCGCTGGCGAAATTGAGAAAGAACGAAAATATACCCCGGCTCTTGAGAAGGGGGAAATTGTCGCTTAGCAGAGATGATTTCGAAGTGTCTATGTCTGTGCATGTGTGTGTGTATTTGTGTGTGTATGATTATGTGTATGTGTGTGTGCGTGGCCAGGACTTTGCTAAATTTTCGTGATGAATAATACCCTATGACGGGAAGATAGTAATTACTTCTCAGCCAATCAGAATAGTGAAAGCAGGCCGAGCTGTGAGGGGGAAGGAGGGGTCGTGCGTCGATGAGTAAGAACTTTCTTTTTTTTTCTCCCCGCCGCTCCTTAGCAAAACTGACGTGGAGACGATACTTAGAAAAGGGTGGATCTGGTGGCATAACTGTAACCCTTAAATTGATGTGTATATACCTTCATAATACGTGAAAGCTATCATCAATTTCTGCCGTTACGATTTATTCCCGCAAAGGTTAAAGAATAATGGTGCAGAGAAGCAAATTTGTTGACTGAGATTTTAACAGGCGAAGAGGAAACGTGAAGGTCGCCCTCGACGTTCTGGATCTCTAGCTACCGCTATTGTAAGCTCAAAATGAATTGGATTCAACTTGACAGGCATGACATGTTAAGCAATGGTAACTTGGCTAATTCATGCACACTGTCAATAGACATAACTTAGCTGAACGAGCGAAGATCAAAATAGCCTCTCAATCATACTACACAAACTTTGTAAAACCAAGGACAGCATCTCGTTGACATTCTCCAGTTTGACCTCACTTATTTTGATCCTTAACTTTTGTGCTTAAAATTAGGGTCAAGTTTATAAGAAGACTAACAACCTCCCCTAAAAATAACGACAAAGAACAGACAACCCCCCCCCCCACCAAACATGTATATGAGTGTTGATCACTGCAGTCAAACATGTGTTTCAACATAATAATACACATCGTAAGTACATCGTAATACGTACATCGTAGTACGTTTTCTCACACTTAACGAAAGCATAACCAGCTGATAACATTTGTAGTTTTCAGAAAAGCAATAACAACGGTTAAGGTCAAGTATTACTATCTATGAATGAATGAATGAATGAAAAAAAAATGTTAAACTGAAGAAGACAATACTAATAATGAATTGAATGATGATGAACAAAAGACAGAAGCACTCAGCCTCCATCCAAGAAAAACACACATTCAAACAAACACCAACCAACCAACCAACCAGCCAGCCAACCAACCAACCAACCAACCAACCATCCATCCAACCAACCAACCAACCAACCAACCAACCAACCAACCAACCAACCAACCAACCAAACAAACAAACAAACAAACAAGAGGAACATAAACAAAGAGGTAACGATTTGCATATATTATTATGCAGCTGGCCTTAAAATTGATGGACTTCTGTCATTCTCCACACATCCTCTCCCAAGTTCAGTTTCAATTTTATCAGTGTTATGTAGAGAAGAGAGTTAATCATGCAGTATATTGGGTAATAGAGCGTACAGTTTTTATAATAGCAAGCATGGCACTCTTCTGTACCTTGATTCAAGTTTGTGGAGACGTAGACCGTCCTGTAGTAGACCATGTAAATAAAACGATAAAAATATGAATGAAATTCTGTGAAAAACAAAGAAAGCCTCTGAGATTGTTGTATGTCAATCTCTCCGAATAATAAAGAAAGTAATTTACGGTTTCCCGCCCAGCTCATAATCATAGCATTGGACGGACTGCGATATAAATTCCAGCATATCGTAGAAATAATTGGTATGTATTAATTAAAAAAAAAAAAACTTTGCGATGTTTTTATTGTCATGCTGATTTTTATATGAGTGTTTTATGTTGAAAAAGCTGATCATCGCAAAAATTTTGCCGTGAATAAAATGAAACGAAATGAAAAATATTAAAAATGAATGTGAAGAAAGGCAATCAAATAATCAAATCAAACAATGATATCAAAGACTACTGTAACACTACTCCGGATAGAGAATGTAATGCAAAAACAAAACGTAATAAGAAAATTTGAAAGACGAGCTCTCATACGAAAGAATATGCCGATATCCACAAGAAATAAAAATAAACTGTCAGTTGTTAAACTTCTTTGAAATAAAATAACTAAACATTACATCATCTCTTTTTAAGTGAAACTGTTGACTCGCTGACACTTGAGCCTAAAAATTATCGAATTTGTCGCAACTGTTAAGTTAACATTTAAAGATTTAGTGAAGCTATTATCCTTTGAATCTTAAATCAGATGTTTTTTGGTGAGAGAATTCAGTCACAATTCAGCGCCTGGTTGTGTGACGATTTACATTGGATGAGAGCATTCTCAATATATTGTATGTGAAGCATAGTCAGAAACAAAAACAAATACAAAACCAAAAAGAAAGCAACAATGAACACATTTTGCCTAGGTATTCATCCTATCCAACTTTCTCTGAGGAACAGGATTTTGTATTTGCAAGTGTGTGTTTTTATTTTCGTGTATACAGCTCATCTTGACGCTTATATTCCGTTTATTCTTTCCCGGTAGAATTCCCTCCTAGTTCGAAAACATGAAAAATTACAGCTAAATAGAGCAGCGTGGTGTGGCAGATAGAGCTATGTATTTGTAAATGTAATAGGTTTGGGGTTCGAATCCTGCTGGTTTGTTCTTAGACAAGATGTTTTGGCCTCAATATCCCTCTTTATCCAGATGTATAAATTGGTACAGTACCTAGTTATGCTGGGGTATCAAAAATGGCGGAGCCCTCTCTCTGCATGGTAGAGTGTATAGGGTTATCACACACGGAAGAGACTTCCCTGGATGAATAAGACCATTTGTCAATCTTGTTATCATTATCATTAGAAAGGATACAGCATCGGTAATAATGGCACATGAGGCTTGAAGTGGGTGTTGGGGTTGTGCTTTTATCGTCTTTCGCCTCTTTCTTCTCCTCTAATTTCTTTATTTCATTTCTTTCATTTCTTCCTTCTTCTTCTCTCAATCCTCAATCATCCTCACTATCTTCTGTTCAATTTTTCGTCCTTTCTGTTTCGTCCTTTCTGTTTCTGTTTAAAAACTTCGTATGCAGCATAATGATTCATTCTTTTTTTAATATATTTGTGACTTTCAAAACTGTTGTTGCTCGGTAATCTCACTACTCTTTGTTTATCAGTGAGCCCGTGCTTCTGTGCCTCCAGTGCCCTGGTTATGACCCATCGTTTCCTTCTCCTCCCCCCCCCCCCCCTCTTGTCCACCTCGGGATTTACTACCTTCCTCACTGTCTCTCTATCCTCTCATCTATCTTTCCTTACAAGAGAGCCGCCTTGTGTTTGTCAATGTGCGTTGGTATGTGTTCATGTATGTGTGTAGTACTCTGTTGTTTTTTTTACTACCGCTAAGGGAAATTGTTGTTGTTGTTTTTGCTACTATATGTATGTTTTTTTTTGTACGAGGGGACTGCATTCTACAAGCTCTGCTTTTTAGCAGTCACCTCCCTTTCCAGCAATATTGTCTATGCATTTACCACAGTGCAATGAGTTATTTTTTGTATCTCTGTTGGAAATTTGCCTGTATCTGTTTTACAATGTTATTTCTGTTCATCGCATTGTGGTACTGATTTTCTGACATCTGTGTATACGGATGTTTCATTATACTTCCAATTATTTTGTTTGTTGAAAATGAAATAAATGAACTTGAACTAATATATATTTTTTCATCTTCCACCTTCACATCTCCTACATCTTCTCCTCTTCCTGCTTGCACTCCTAGTTCTTTTTCTTCTTCTTCTCCTCCTCCGTACTTGTACCCCTTCTTGTTCTACTCTTCCTCCTGCTGCTATTTCTTCTGTTATTTTCTCTTTCTCCTCCTCCTTTTCTCCTTCAATTATTATGTTCTTCACTCTTTCAGGCTTCGTTGTCGTCTTCTTACTTCGTCATATGAGGGTAAAATGGCACCTTCCTAGATTTGCTAAGTATTTCGTCAAACTCATTGATTGATTGCTTAATTGATTTATGCATTTATTCATTCATTTATTAATTAATTTTGCTTAAATCTAGTATACTGAACTGATCCTCTCGCTGGCCAAGATTCAGCCTGCCTGTCTGCGATTATATACTAGACCGCAGATCACAAAGCGGTTGTGACGTCAATTGAATACTTTGATACAGCCTGGAAAAAGATGGCTGCTTTTTAGATTGTGACTAACCCCGATCCCCACAAAACACGCCACCCACTTAATCATCATTTTGTTTGTGTCGGAAGTCTGTTTTAACCGATCAGAAGAAATAGCCCGACATAAATTACCACCCCTTGACAGCTGGGATTGCTACGGCAATCTTGTTTATGAAGGCTCATCTTTGCCAACTTCCGGTCTTTGAGATTATGTTCAGTCAGTTCATCACGTGTTAGTGGATTTCAGAGTTGCCATTATTATCCAGACCTTTAGGTCTCCTCCCGAGTTATCAAAATATTGTGATATTTTCTCGACTTTGTGAGTATAACGATTGAGTAGGCCTGGTAGGTTCGAGTGTTTTATTCTACGTAGTTAATGTGGTTCATTACGACTTGAACACCGCCATGAACTTGTACAATGGCGTTATGGGGGTTGTGCACGGCGTCCCTGGTTCAATGACATCGTTTCGATGAATTGCCAAGGCCTGATAATAGTGATAGGAGGACATGGCATCCCATGATTTATTCTGTATTCTAGGCTGATATCATGGCTGCTATACAAAGACGGCGACTTGCCAATACAATTTGATGCCAAGCATAATGAGAAAGTGAAGGTTACATGAAGAATGCAACATGTAGCGCGAATGACGTCCAAGTGGCCATGTACAAGGCAACGACTCAAGAGTTTGGAATTCGTTACACTTTTCAACTTCAATCCAGATCGCCCCATGTCTTTAGTTTAATACCCGTGCTCAGAGAGAGAGAGAGAGAGAGAGGGAGAGAGAGAGAGAGAGGGGGGGGGGGGAGGGAGAAAATTCACTGCGAAAATACTCCCCAATACCCCCAAAGATTAAGAAGAAGACCAGACACTTACATAAAAGATGCTAGTGATACGACACCAAAAGGCGCTTTAAGAAACGAAGGAAAAAAAGTCAGGAATTTTTTCATTTGAACATGTAATTTTTTTCTTTGTTTTCGTTTATCAAGTAGAAGCCATGCACCATTGTGTTTCTTGGTACCCGTTAAAGGTGACTCCATGTTTATTATAAAGGGACCTAGCACCTTCCAGAATCAACCTCTTTACTTTATTTGACATCTGTATGATAGATACCCACTCCATCTCAAAAAAGTGGATGTTACCAAAGCTGAATACTTCCTCTACACCTGAATACATATTTGTATAATCCTATGCTTACTATGGAAAAAAATTCACTACTGTAATTCATCGCATATACAGTATAGTTAATAAGTAATCTGTAAAGTAGTTTATAAGAATAACACACACACACACACACACACACACACACACATATATATATATATATATATATATATATATATATATATATATACATACACGCACACACACACACACACACACATATATATATATATATATATATATATATATATATATATATATATATAAATGTTCATCTTGGAATTTTCCACGTGTTGGACTTCGAATGTTATAATTATAAAGAAGAATGAGTCTCAAATACGCCATCTGTAGATCCAACAAGAAGGTTTTTATTCACAAAATTTTCACCCCGCCTCGGGCCTTCGTCAGTGAAGTGTATACACTACACTGACGAAGGCCCGAGGCGGGCTGAAAATTTTGTGAACAAAAACTTTCTTGTTGGATCTACAGATGGCGTATTTGAGACTCATTCTTCTTATATATGTTTGTGTGTGTATGTGTTTGTTATATTCTTACAAACTACTTTGCATATTCCTGAAAATTAACATAACACTGTTTAACAACAATATGTGCGTCACTGAAATGTAACAAAATAACTTCTGAAACTTCCCCCAGGATTGAGGAAGATCTCAGTAATGTTGGTTATATACTGCATGTGTACAGAGTTGCAGAATTCATAGTGATTGGGAAGAAGAATTGCAATGAACAAGGATGATGACGTGAGAGTTCACGCAAGCAGAACAAAAGAAGAAAGCATGCATGAATTCATGCTGCACATGTCAACTTGTTAAAGAAACGGCATCGTAACAGAATTATATTGCGGCATTTCTGTAATGTGTACTCCTCTTATACCATCATCATTGTTAAGTGTAATTCGTTTTGGGGTTTTCAGAGTACAGTAGATTGGTTTGATCTCTGCGCAAGGACCACAATCAACTCCACAAAACTATAAATGGAGCTGCCGATTTATGACGTATGTGATGTGATATCATAAAAATCGTCTGGGCTTCCCCTTTAAAGACACTCAGTCGTGGCGAGTGGTTTGTGCGGCACGGAGACGAACGCAACACGCTGCCTCCCCCATTCTGTATCAAATGTAGTGACCCCCGAATGAGAATAGCGCTGGCTCAATGGGTCAGCAAAAATACGTTAGGCTACAAGAGAGCTCCCTGTGCTTATCTCCTAACCCAAAATGGCTGTCCCAGCGAGCCACGAGAGCTTCCGAATGGACGCACACTCTCAGTGTGCATGCGCATGAAGAGAGGCCAAAAGAGCCACGCGTCTTCTGGCCTCTCTCCTCCAATCACCGCAGCTCGCGGTGACAATATTTGTGTATGATGCGTACACACACACACACACACACACACGCCGCAGCGTCTTCTGGCCTCTCTCCTCCAATCACCGCAGCTCGCGGTGACAATGTTTGTGTATGATGCGTACACACACACGCACACACATACACTAAAACTTGTCTCAGTGGTAGCATTACACAAACTTCGGTCGTTCGGAGTTTACGTACCATGAGGGATGGCGATCGGCTGCCTTTAAGACGAAAGAGAGGAAGCGCGAAATCTACGTTTGATTCATTAATACTGAATGCCGCTTCATTCTGTGTGAAGATTCATCTTCAGCTTTGGAACAGTCAGGAATGCGACACTGGAAGTAGAGGGTCGTTGTTGTTATATTTTTCATTCATGCATTGTTTGAATCCTGGCTGTCGCTCCGTGTAAGTGGGTGGTGATGGGCGTTCTTAATTATGAGTGTAATTTGCTATCATTACTGAGTCCTAAACATTAATTGATCGCACGCAGGAAGTCAAAAATTTGCCCCTTCTGGTGTTCTTTTAGGTGAGGTTGTAGGTTTACGCCCTATCCTATCTATTACAGTGAGTAACGGTGAGTTCGTTTACAATGCACTCAAGCGGAACATCTTTATTTATTAGTACTTATTTTTTAAGCACAGTTTATACTCATAGTTTTAAAGTCCTAACAAAGTAAAATCTAAATTGAAATTCACATTGTGCACATATTAACAGAGCAAGCCCATATTGCATGTTCTTATTCATAAAATTTTGAATAAAACAAATATTGGAGGCATAACAAAGACAGAAAGTATTACGTATGCATCGTCCTGACATGAGATGTTTGAAATATCTAAAAATAGGACAGTTATGAAACTTAAGTTTTCTTATGTTTTCATGAGACAATGAGTGTCAAGCAAGTATGCAAATTAGGCGAAGTGATGAGGCCATAAGTTTTCTATTGACCTCCACAAGTCTTTTTCAAACTTTCCTCTTTTTTTGGAAACAAAATCAGAAACAGAAATTATTCTTCCTGTCAGTATTTGTTTTGTTGTAATTGCGGGGAAGGGATTCAGTCACTGCAGTCTTGGCATGGTTGTTACTATGGTATTTTTGTGAACAAACCAAAAATCGGAGGTTGTGGCATTACGACATCTTCATCTGAACCAACATCCATTGTACGGTTGTGGCGAAAATCACTATTCCGTTAAACCATGTGAAAGTTAAAATTTCATATTTTTATTATTTGCAGAGCGCGTTCGTTGTGAAATTTTTACTAGTCTGTTTGCAGGATGTTACTAAATTGATTGAAGTCAAATTAAACACAGATGTGAGGAAATCTACTTTCAGAAGATATTTTCACATAGGCAACAAACAAGTAGAAGTGTCACAGTATTATGCCTTTTCGTTTGGGCAGGCTTCATTTATGTTCGTGCGTGAAAGAGGAGACAATGGTTAGTTTGGCAACTTCTTAATAGATGACAATTTTCCATGGCTTTCTTTACATTTTTTGGGGGGTCATCCTTGCAAAAAAAAGATCATTTTCCTTATCATGCATTCATTTGCGCGCGCGCGCGCACACACACACACACACACACACAAACATAACATATATATATATATATATATTATTCTTATTCTTATTCTTATTACTATTATCATTACTATCATTATCATTATTATTATCATTATTATTATTACGCTTTATGACTTAATTTGTACATCTTACAAATTTGTAAAACAATGTAATTACGATAGTATAATTCATGATTTGTATTACATTTGATTTTGTTTTGGATGGAAATAAAGTATGATTGAATTGAGTCGAATTAAATTGAAACTGTTTTGACAAGATATGGCTTTATGTCACTTAGAGGTAAGCATCAACTCAACACGTTACCTTCTATATCCAGTTAAATGTCAGAAAGGGAGTATACACGGTCATTCTAGTTTATCTGTGAAAGTTGACTTGCCTTCGTACCCGGACGAAACGATTTCATCAAGTTCGAAAGCAGCTATTTTCTCGATGGTCCAGACATGTGACCGGGTTAGCCTAACCCTCACCCGTGCCTGGGCCTATCATCTGACAAGCCAGTGAGTGTATCTGTTACCATGACTACGATATTTCACTGACGTACTTTCAACTATGATTTGCACATTTCTGAAACGAAAAGTGCCCATTAAAATATTCCTTGTTGACTCTTTTTGTATTTTTCACCTTTTCCTTTATTTCCCTATTTTGCCTTACCTTTCTGTCTTTCCTCAGTTTTCCATTTCTTTTCTTGTTTGTCTGAACCTGTCTTGTTCTAGTTCTTCCCTTGTATTTGCCCTGTCATAAGCGATTCATTCTATTCTTTGGTCTTGTTGCATCTATATAAATGAGCCCTTTCTTACCCTCGCTTTTTTGTCAGGCTATTAATGCCCGATGGTGCGTTTAATCCCTTACAAAATATATTGGAATAAAGATGATCTTATCTATTTACAACAATATCATGTGGTCATCTCATAAACCCTTTGTGCCGTTAATACATGCTTTGGTCAATGTATAGTTCATACACATTAAAAGTAACCACGTGGATCATATTTAGTTAACAAATAGGTAAGGGCAAACATAATGCTTTAAACATCATTTTAAAAACCTCCGCGGAATTTTTCAAAGAGCATCAATAACATTAAGAGAGTTCAACATCATGACATTATCGTTTTCTGGCTGTGTTTAAAGAATGAAAAATCCTGCAAAATCTGTTGGCATTCATTCATTTTTACTCACATGATTATGTAAACATCTTTTTATATTGTTTTACCTGCTATCTATTTTGATCGAAGTGAATTCTGCACAAATTATTCCTGTATCATTAGTATCATGATTTTATACCTCATCGCATAGGGTCATTGTATTTCTAGCAGGAATGGAGAAATCGAATCAATCAAATAATCAAAATCATGAAATCGATGTTTGATATTCTTAAATGCAATAATAACAGATGATATATTCGTATCTCTCTCTCTCTCTCTCTCTCTCTCTCTCTCTATATATATATATATATATATATATATGTATATATATATGTATATAGTGTAGCCAAAAATTATTTGGACACCTTAAATTTTATCTTAAATGGATCTGGAGTGATGCCTTTTGAGCAACAATTGTTGATCAGTGGATAAAGAGTGTTGTAGTGATTGATTTCATGTGGTAAAGAGAAAAATGAGATTATATCTACCCAAATTATGAAATGATCAATGGAAAAGGACTTTTGGGGTCACAAAAACATTATTTGGACATCTGGTATTTGAGAACATTTTCTAATTTCAACAGCACCAGTGGACAAAATATTAGCATTCTGCTGCAAGGAACAAAATAGTAGAATTATGCCTGAACTCCTTGGCATGCATCAATGCCCAATACACCTGCTGTAGGACAAATGATGAAGATGTTAGGCATTAATACCAGACCATAGCTTGCCTAACGTGGTACATTCTTTCTGCTATTCATAAGCATCTGCATCATACCTAAGTAAGGCCATGTGCTATAATATCATGCTGTATAACACATTAGTAGTGTCTATTCAGCTTTCAAACATGGCTAAAACTGCTGAAATGGCCCACGCATTGCGTGAGAGGGTGATCAAGTTTCACAAGGAGGGACTTTCTGTCCGTGAGATTGCAACCAGGTTGGATATGAAACGCTCTACCGTGCACTACACCATCCAGAAATTCAAGAAAACTGGGGAAATCAAGAATCTGGTAGGCCGTGGAAGGAAGAGGAATACCAGTGCAAGGACAGACAGTTACATCAAGAAGTTGGTAATGAAGAACAGGAAGATGTCGTCAAAGGAGCTTGTAAAGCAGGTGGAGGAGGCTACTGGTGTCCGGGTCTGCATGCAAACAATCAAAAACAGGTTAAATGAACGTGGGTTGCATGGGAAGATTCCTCGCAAGAAACCGTTCATCAGCCAGAAGAACAGGCATAAAAGCCTGAAATTTGCCAAAGAACATGTTGGCAAGAGCATGGATTTCTGGAAATCTGTCCTGTGGTCAGATGAGTCGAAATACAACATGTTTGGCTCAGATGGTCGTCAAAGAGTCTGGCGAAACTCTGCATAAGAATACAGCACTCAGTGTCTAAACCCAACTGTGAAGCATGGGGGTGGTAGCGTAATGGTGTGGGGTTGCATGACAGCTGCCGGTGTGGGCAACCTACATTTCACTGAAGGGATGATGAATGCCGAGATGTACCAGGAGATCCTGTCCACTCAGATGATCCCCTCTGCTAGAAGACTGCTTGGGCGCCGTTTCATCTTCCGACATGACAATGACCCAAAGCACACTGCAAAGCGAGTTCAGACCTTTCTCCAGAAGAAAAAGGTGAACGTCCTTAAGTGGCCCCTACAAAGCCCAGATATCAACCCCATAGAGCATCTCTGGGATGAGCTGGAGCGGAGGCGTCCCCCAGAACCGCACCCAGCAGCAAGCAGAACTTAAAGAACATATTTCAGCGCACCTGGGAGAGTCTCGACCCAGCGATTCGCAACACCCTGGTTGAGAGCATGCCACGGAGGCTATGTGCAGTGATCGCAGCTAAGGGAGGACCAACCAAATACTGAAAAGGACACGTTGAACCTGCCGAGGTGCCACAAACCACTACATGTCCAAATGATTTTTATGACCGTAAAACTGGAAAAAAAACACCTCTGAATTGGACAACCAGTTAGTATGAAACTCTTTTTTTATTATTTGTGCTCAAATGGAAGCCTGTAATCATCATGTTCCAGCCAGTTAATTAAAGGGTGTGTACAGTTCTGGTCCAGGTGTAGATTTAGCTTTTAACATTTTGCGAGATATTCAGAAACCACTCTATGAGATGTCAAAGAGCATGCAGTTCTAAGGGGTATCAAAAGTTTATTCAATGAAAATCGGTTCTGAAATGGCTGACATCTCCAAAAACAAGGTGAAACAAAGAGATCCTAATAAAGTTGGGGCATGTCGCCTTTTATTATTAGCACTTTTTTGGATATCTCAGCCATTTGAAAACCAATTTTCATCAAATAAATGTTGAATCCTTCTTAAAATTACATGCTCTTTCATATTTCATAAGAGGCTTTTCATTATCTCACTTAGGAATGTTCAAAACATGAATCCTTACCTCAACCAGTACTGTACAGTCCCTTTAAAGGATATGTCGACTGAATATTTTCTATCCAAGTTTGTTTGATTTTTTCTGGTTTCCAGATAATTTGTGTGTGTGTGTGTGTGTGTGTGTGTGCGTGTGCGTGTGTGTGTGATTGTTTTCTGTTGTGTGTGTTTGTTTATGTGTGTGAGGACTGTTTATTAAGATTTCTGGCGGATATCTTTGCGAGAGGAAACCCTCTCTCTCCCCGATGTCATAACCAAGAACGAGACAGCCCCATACAATGAAAGCACGAGATCTTGAGACTTTCTTTCCCTCTGACAGGTTTCTGGACAGCAGTCCAATCAATTAGTTAAAGTCTACAATTTGTATGGAATTAACTTCTCGATTTGTGAATGACATTCACATAAAGGGATTGTTGTTGGAAAATAATATAGGATTAATGTAGGTGCGATCAACATAGCGTAACGATTCACTGACCGGAAGTGATACATGGTCATTTTTACACCTGACCCATGTCCGCGTAATCATGTTTACGCCAGACTGTATAGAGTCATCCGCTCTTAGCGCAATTGAAGTTTAGGATGGCACCTAGGCGATAGTCATCCATTAGATCTGTAGAAATACTCTGTAGTCGTCACGATTAAACAAGTACTCGTCACCATGGAAGCTATAAGATACCTGCCTGCGGTGATGCAGTGTAAGACACGGTCTTTCCTGCGTCCATCTTCTTTTCCTGTGCTCACAGTAGTCGTTATGTTAGGATCAAGTCCGAATGTTATACGTTCGTCCTGAGTGGAAGCAAGATTATTCAAGTATGGATACATTTTCCATTTAGGCACGACTTTCACAAAACACTAACCGGTTTTTCTTGAGTTGTCTGTACACATGTATTATTATTTTCATACCATTCCAAAAGAAAATACTGTTTCAATGATTCTACTTGGGGTTAATTGTTGCCTTTGTATTCATAGAGGCTTGTCATCACACAATGAAGAAATGAAATCGTTTATGAAGAATCACATAAATTAGATTAAACCGATTTGTCATTGTACAAAAAAGGAAGTGAGCAATACTACACAGAAGACATCGTAATCTTGTAACGAAGTGAGCTAATAAACACACACACACACACACACACAAGAATATATATATATATATATATATATATATATATATATGCATACATTTTTAAGTCAACATGATTCATCGAAACTTCCGTTGGTCTTAATCTATTTTATCTCATCTGCTGCTCTTCTTTAGCAATGTTTTTATCTTAATCAGACAGTGCTCGTCATTACTGCGTGTAATTCTCCCATCTTTATATTCAGGGCTGCGTTGAATATTTAAGGCTGTGACAGTTGTATTTTATCTGCTTACATTTTAACTGGAAATAACGTATATATATGATTATTATGAAACAAATCTAATCCAGATTACATAAATTATTGACCATTGCATGAATACATCACATTGAACTCCTCAGCGTCAGGATTGGATCCTTTGAATGGCCCTGTGCAAGTCTTTGACCTACTAGGTGCCGTCATAGGTAATTCAAGTAATATTCTACTAATCACGTGATCAGTGACAATTTCAATGTGTTTCATACCGCAAGCACGAATAAACATCGCAGTTGTGTGTGTCTCCAATGACGTGTATTTAATTCTCTTGTGGTTCTCTGTTTGTATTTCAGTGACTATTGCATGATTTAGCTTTGTTCAGTTTGTTCGAGGCGGTTCCATCACTGAAATCATATTAGATGCCTGCATCAGTTCACTGGCAATTGCTCTCTTTTGTTAATCTTGTTCAAATGTGATATAGACCACACGTGCAAAGTTCATTGAATTTGACCTTCCATTGTTTGTAGTTTGAAATGACAGCGACAGGCAGTTATAGCAGTGATTTTTGCCTTGCAGCTTATTTGCGATTCGTTTTCCGTCAAATGTAATACTGACGAAACTCTCTGCGATGACATCACCCTATTCAGCTCTTGCTTTTAAAGGGGGGACTTAGGGAACTTTTTCGGTTAATCAAGGTGGTTTCATACTACAGAAGGAAAGGGGGCAATGAATAGTAGCCTGGTGTTGTATGGAAGCTGAATTTGTTCGGCCTTATTGAGATATATTCTTGCCATTTGTGGGGACTACACTCAATTTGTAAAGATTGTATGAATTCATTTTCTCTCATTGCGATCTGAAAATGGACGGCGGGAGGATCAAAGTGAGTATCTAGCCCTACGAAACACAGACGGACTATGTCTAGCTGCTCTTGTAGTGTCTTGGCCCCCTTCCTTTTCCTGCAGTACTTTCCTGCCTAACCCAACAACATGACTTGCTGTGATTCAAAAGGAGTTAGCACTGCGATGACAGGCGCCCCCGAATTTTAAGTCGGCCATCTTGACTGACGTCACATCCTGGTTACGAGCCGTTGCGTTGTTGCCGCACACTCACCGAGGTATATCCTGGGTGCGGATAATTTTAGCAGCTCTCTGTGCCATTTTTAGCGCGCCTGTTCCCCCCTTGCCCCACGTGACGATGTTTCCACACTTCTTGCCTGTTATCTCGCGGTGCTGTGCCGCGCGTGTTGTGATCGTCCTGCGCGCGAAACATCGTGACGTCTGAGTTGCCATGCCAACAACGACGTTCGACGAAAGGGTCGCCTTTAAGTGACACTCCGTTCCGTGTGCAAATTGTTGCAAACAAAAAAAAAGTAAAATCAACAAACAGACAAGTGACATTTTTTGACAAAATTGGTATAAAGGCAAAGAAAATTATGAGATTCAAAAGTTTAAATATTTGAAGAGTTTGTTCGCAAAAACCGATAAGTCCATTTTTGAAGATTTTGAAGTACGGTCTCTTTCATAAAGTACAAAACGATACCTTTTAAATGATATATTGGTCACTACATTATAAAGGTACATTTTTGAAGTTATGGTCAAAAGAAGCAAAAATTTTCTTATTTTCTTGACCTTTAATCGCAAATATCTCCATTTGGCAAATATGGACTTATCGGTTTCTGCGAACAAACTCTTCATTTACAAATGTTGGTACTATATATGGATGGAAATTACGAAGGTGAAGGTGTAACCCGGTGAAGCTCATTTCTTATTGCATGCACGTCTTTACAAGAACAGTGTTTGCTTTAATGATATGGTGAAGCGAGCATTCAAAATTAGCTTTACTGAAGAAATAGGTCGATTTACAAAAAAAAAAATAACTGTAACGGAAGAAGACAGAAAAAGAGTACACGGAGAATGGGAAGATAGAAAGCCAATCAGAAAGAGATCAATAAAGAAAAAAATGTCTGAAAGAAGGAAGGAGGGAAGAAGAGGAAAGAGAGGACAAGAAAACGCACAAAGGATAGTGAGAGCATACAGAGAAATAGGAGAATGGAAAACGAAATGAAAAGAGTTAGAAAGAACAGTGCAAATGGAATTTAATTCAACGAGGCAAACTTTACTCTGTCTTTAAAAATCAGAAGATATCCCTCCCCTCAAAGGGACGACTTAGTTTAGGTTGAGAACTAGCGTTAAGGTTTCTAACTTTTTTTTTCTATGAGATAATGAGAAACCTCTCATGACATATGAAATACCAAAAGGTTCAACGTCTATTTGATGAAAAATTGGTTTTGAAATGGCTGAGATATCCAAAACAAAGCCATCCTAATAAGAGGTGTGAACTACCTTTTATTAGGATCACTTTGTTTTATTTGTTTTTAGACGTCTCAGCCATTTCACAAACGATTTTCATCGAATAAACTTTGAATATATATCTTTTAGGATCGTATTTTCAGCCACATTTCTTATGTGGTTTCTCAGAATCTCCACCAATACTACATTATCCCTCTATCGCTCTGTGTGCCACACTCTTTGCCCTGTCCATACTTCTATGTATGTGCAGTGATGGATCGGGGGGGGGGGGGGGGCACCGGTCGCGAGCCTCCTTTATTTTTGCTGAAACAAAAGAAATAAATAGATTTTTTTTGGGGGGGGGGGGAACGTGAGCCCCCCTTTAATTTTGTAAAGGCGCCCCCTATTAACAAAATTCCTTGATTCGCCCCTGATATGGGTAAATTTTGTGCACATTATTTGACTCATTGACACGATAATGGTTAAAGAAGGGGCGGACGAGGAGGATGAATGAAGGAAGGGGTAGCTAAAGAATCAAGTGAGTGTCAGTGCTGGGATAGTTCCAGGCAGGGGGGAACGATAGTCAGTTAATCTGTGTTGCTCTGCAGAGGCACGGCAACGGGTAGGCAATTATCCATAACCAGTCTATAGAGGGCACCATAACCAGATGATAACTATGTGTAGCAGAGAGTGATTAAGGAGCTGGGGTGGCTGATGCCAGCTTTACTTCATGGAGGACAGCTTTACTTCTTTGGGGACAGCTTTACTTCGTTGAGGACGAGTCCCGAGTATCCTAGGGCAGGTACCTATGGGAAATGCGTGTTGTAGCAAAATCAGTCCGTCCTCAACGGATTAAGACTTGGGTTTTATTGTACCGTTCTTCTGTACGAGACGAGACAGTTACATTGTACAATCATAATTTATTTTTTTAGTATTTTTTTCTCTCTTTCCACCCAGAGGATAAGTTTGTTTATTTGTTTCTTCTTATTGTACAGGGAGTCTGGGACCTGTTTTATTTGTAGGAAGGATTTTCATTGAATGGATCACGCGCAGTAATGAATTTTGGATCTGTTATTGGAGCATAATGTGAAAATTATGACCGCTTGATTCTTTTCATTATCATTTTCTTTATCATTCAAAGTGTCCTTCCATTGGAACTGAAAACACGACCGTTTAGCTTTTAACGGTCATTACGCTTCTTGCATGAATTCCTTATTTGCGTTGATATAAAAAAGAAAGATGCTTTGTTACATTCTGTAAGAAAACAGTTTTCCCTTTCCAGAAGTTGTGCAGGGAGCCATTTATTTCTTTTTTTAAAACATACATTAGTTTGTTTGAGAAAAGAATAATGTTCCCATTTATAATGTGTTAATTTTGTAAAAATTACGTCAAGTCCATGAATAGACGATTTGGCTGAAAAAAAAAAAGATGTGCGTTTTTTTTTGACAATCGAGTGTGTAATATTATACTTCTTCCTGTCCACATGTGTATTTTATTGATCTATTAGGTTTAAACGCCTAATATTCCGCACACTTGTCTTGATTGCACCTAAACTTTAAAGGGATAGCAGTGGTGGAGATGAGGATTGAGCTTTTAACTTTTTGTGAGATAGCAAGAAGCCACGTATGAAATAGTACAGACCATACCATTTTAAGAGGAATTCAAAGTTTAATTTGGGAGAAAATCGGTTTTGGAGTGGCTTAGACATCCAAAAACAAAGCGAAACAAAGCAATCGTAATAAAAGGTAGGTCCCACCTTTTATTAGGATTGCTCTGTTTTGGATATCTCAGCTATTTAAAAACCAATTTTCATCAAATAAACGTTGAATTCCTCTTAAGATTACATACTCTTTCATAAATTATTTCTTCAGAGTTTTCTCATTATCTCACCCCAAAATACTAGAAACCTGAAGTAGGTTACATGAACTATAACCAAAGCTGTACGATCCCTTTAAGGCTTTTTATTTTTCATGCATATATTCATGTGGTGTGAAGAGTTAATACTTTTTATCTTATTCCTCTATTGTCTTTAATGAACTAGGGAAAATTATATTTCATTGGACGTTATCTCTTTGCGTAGTCTAGAGACTTTGAGCGTATATCTTTTTTTTTTTAAAGAATAACATCTAAAAAATATTGTCTGGCGATTGCATGAAACTTTCACGGTGACGGGCCGCTCTAATTATGATACTAAACACAATTTTAACAAAACTGTCGTAAGGGTTACTATGATATTCCTCTCAGAACTTTTTTCCACTTCTCCAAGAATTCCAGGAGGCAGCTTAAAGTCGGAGAAGAATCATGAAGTTTGATTGGATAAGCTTTGAATATGACGACTAAAACCGTTGCTGTTACTCAACGGATTTTAGTCTGTCTGTAATAAACTTACAAAAGGCATTTGTTACAGATGTTCATTCGCATAGTGAATAATCTTATAACAATTGTCATTATTATAGGTTGTTTATCTTGCAACGTTTTAACTTTTATACTTCATAATAAGGCAATTCTAAAATTATTGAAGCTTTCCACGTCCCCTCTATTTGTTGACGTCCACTCTTCCCAAACAATGTTCTGTGAAGCTTCCTTCACATATCGAATGGAATCATGGAATATAATTTGTTTTAGAAATTTGTTTTAGAAATTGAGTAAAAATACATGGTCAAAGTAAAGAGAATTGTTGGAAAATAGCACAATACAAACAAAGAAACAGGTTGATTTGATTGAGCGCATACAAAAGCGAGCCTGCAGGATCATCATTGGTCGGAGCTATTCCAGCTATTCAGACGCTAGGGACACTCTGCACCTCCCCACCCTTAGTGACAGGCGGCGAGACCTCTGTGTGTCCTTCGCGAGGACCCTCCTGGATCCCTCCTCCAAGTTGCACCACCTGCTTCCGCCACCCCGTAATCACTCACACAATACCAGAAGTAAACAGAAATTCACCACTCTCCGTTACAGAACTGAAAGACATAAGACCAGTGCTATTCCTCATTTAATTCGTTTGTTAAATGAATAGTTATGTTGTGTGTGTGCGTGTGTGTGTATGCGCGTGCGTGTGTGTGAGGGTGTGCGTGTGTTTGCCTATGGTGTATCTTTTAACAACACATTGTAAATTAAGATCCTTTTTAAATACATGTACATGTGTAGATACTGTATAGAGTGTGTGTATGTGCTAATGTAACCGAGTTTAATGTGATAGAAGTGTTTGTAGCATCACCTGCACCAACAAATGGAAGGGACAGAAATCCAAATCTCAAGAACAGAATATTTTTTTAATGTCCATTTCTGATCTCCAAACATATGGTTTGTTTGTTTGTTAGTTAGGATGTTCTTTTTCTGTCACCTGCCGTTTTTTTTTTTCAGTATTAATCATTTTTTGTCTGATTGAAATGCACGCTTGTTTGTCTTTTTTTAAAATGATTTGAATCATTTGATACGTGAAGTCTTTTTTCCCCTGCTTTATGTTTTAACAAGTCTATTGATATAAATGTAATGTAAGTGATTAAGGTTTTTTTTTTTTTCTGGTGAATGACATAAATGCAATATATTTTTTGGTAATTTCTAGTATTTGAGAAATGTTTATAACAACCTCTGCATCAACAAGTGCAAGTAACCAGTATATGTAAAATAAGCACAGAATATGTTTTTATGTTCATTGTTGATTTCATTTCCAATTTTTCATTTTTCCTCATATGCCATGTGCCATTTTTTAAAGTCTCAGGCAAACTTTTCTGACTCAGCCAGTGCAATACTGCCATACACTATAGTGCGATACCTGCCTTCTTATGTTCTGTGTTATGTGATCTGTGATATATGAAGATTTTTTTGATTTTTTTCTTTTTTTATGTTTGACCAATTGTTTTGAAATATGAAATCAATGTTTTAAGTAACAATGATAATATATAAGGTTTTTATTTGGGGGGGGGGGTGGGGGTGAACGTGATATTGATTGTTGTAAGAGTAATACGTTTGTAAATGATAGTTTTGTTGTAATGATACCAAATGTGTGGTTATGATAATGATAATCAATTTTGGACACTGTTAGTGAATAAAATGAGGTAGAAGTAAAAAGGTGAAAGTTGGATAACGTAAAGCTTAAAAATAGGAGAGAGAAAATGAAGAATAAGAAGAACAAAAAGAAGAGAAAAAGGAAAACAGAGGAAGATGAGAAAAAAGTCGAATTTACAGAAATTTTTAAAGTAATCGTGATTATTTATGGTAATGAGAATAGTGATGTTAAAGGAAATTGTATATGTATAATGGGAATGGTGTTTTAGTTTTGAATGTTGATATTGTGTGACGAATATGTTTGATATGCATTTTTCATTCTATGTATTTATACAATTTTGTACATATTTTAAAGTAACGTGCTTATTTCTGTAAAATGTCTGCAATCCAGCCTGCGGGCTGCAATGGACATTACTCAGTAAAATACCCTTTCAATTTAAGTCTCTGTGCCGTTTGGACCATGAGATATTTGTTTCATGCTCTTTATCACACAGAAATGGTCTTGCCCCTCTGATGGTCAGCTAACCTACGTGACTCAAAGCTTTACCTATCTGTTGCATTGGTTTCACTGTTTTCTTTCAAAGCAATTCGCTTGTCCACTGTGGTATTACTTTACACTGACCGGACTACTTACATACAGCTTTGGAACCTACAGAGAATATGTATTTCTTACGAAAGAGGAAACACTGCCACGTTAAGCCTGTTTAGTGTACGTGGAGTGCACGCGGAAATAACTCACGCAATGATCCTGAAATGTAAGAAGTGAAAGTATATTAGAAAGTGGGTAAACTTATACGAAGAAAAGGAAGTTTCTAAATTTTCGCTATTTGGAATTTCGAGGTTGAACTCTGAACAAACTTATTTGAAAATCGAAAGTGTCTATTTTTGGCACATCGTGCATGATATATTATTATGATTACTACAAGAGAAAGGTACATAGATAAATAGATAGATACTATACCAGATTCGCAGCTAAACAAATTATGTATTTAGAATTCAGAAATTACCGCACTAAGAAACACTCTTACATAAGCTGGTATAACTCCACTCTTAAAGCTATTACATTAATAGGCTTTCAGTCCAGTCACGTACAATGTTCAAAGTACCACTGCTGACTTACCAGTGTTTCCACTCAATGGTTCTAGAACATCTAAGTGAATCTATAGTGAAGTATTTGCCTTCTAGCAATCTCAGAAAGATCTCATTATTCTGTTATTATATCAAGTTGTATGGAGATAGATCTTTTGCTGAGTCATTTCATTTTTTTCATTTCATTTATTTCCACATCCTGATAAAAAACATACAAGTAATACTAGAACAAACACATACACAGTAGAACATTGGAACAATACAGAAAAATGTTCAACTTAAAACAATTCCACACCATACAAACACAACATAAAAGCAATTCGTTCAGTTTGTGGGGGGATCAACATAGACCGTTTGGTCTTTCTATGGCTGATCCCAAGTATTACAGCTAAGATAGTTACATTGATGGAATACAAACAAGAAAACTATACTACCGAAAAAACACATACATTTAAGAAGGCAAGAGTCTCCATAGTGGCATGCTTATACACTGAATAAAACTTGAGACAGTCACTGCCCCCTTACTTTCGAATACCAGCCCATCTTATGTGAAGGACTCATCCGCAACATCCAAATTTCAAACCATTCTGAAAATATATCTATGTGACTGTTTCCATTTGAAAGCATTATTCTGTCCTATTTTTCCTCCATAAAGCGCAAAGAGACGCATCGACAGTGATATGCGCCATATCAAAACGTATACTATTGTGATCATCATGAATAAATCGATCGAAAGATGGATGGATAGATGGATGGATAGATGGATAGATGGATGGATAGATGGATGGATGGATGGATGGATAGGTAGAAAGATACATAGATAGATAAGCAGATAGACTGCGTATGTGTGTGTGTGTGCTTGAGAGAGAGAGAGAGAGAGAGAGAGAGAGAGGGAGAGAGAAAGAAAATTATGCTTATATCCGTAATGCCACACAAAAAAATTAAAGTGTTCATGTAACTATTGAAACCGTACGCTCTCAATCGGAACAAGGCAAAAGTTATCATATAACAGTGTATAGGCATTCATAACACTGTTATGCTGGTCAGTCTCCGCAATGGTGTGGTAAGTGTCCTGTTTGAATGAGGCATGGATTTATGCAAAAAAAGAAAAACTTTGTCTGTCGATGTACATGGAATCAAAGCAACGCTATAAAAATATGAATGAATCTGATATCTTGTTATCTCAACTATGAGAAGAATTCTTACAGAGTTTGAAATAAAATCTACCTCTAACTCTGCAAAATGCAGTTGCCTTTGACAAATCAAAATATATATAGTACACATTTTGTTTAAACCGAATAGGAATAAAAATAGCTGCTAAGTTTCAGATTCTTGTTTTCACGAAACAACATACATGTAATTCGATATTCATATGAATTGGGAGGAAGGGTTGTTTGTGGGTATAACCACACGCGTATAGTACAACGTGGCTTCAAAGTCTTTTCTGTTCTCATTACATATCATGCAGCTCCCTTCCGAGTCCGTAATACGTGGAAATGATAGAGGGGAGAATGTGTCAAGTCGTTATAGGGCTTTATGTGTAAACCTTTTCCTTCGTACTTTCACTTTTTTCGTAAGCAGAAAGAACGTCATTTGCCATGGCAGGCATGTAGGTTTTAAAATTCATTGAGATAAGCATCTTTGATGTAATGATTATTCATAATGTTTTTGTAATCCTCGTAAGTACTGCTTGCCAGCACATTCACCTGACAGCAACAGAGTGCTTATTAAATCCTAATATTTAGCAAAAATGAGATAAAAATGTGTTAATGCATTTATTGGGGAGGAAAAAAAAATATAATAGATGCTTCCAACTGTCACCTGCAGGCTTATTACGCAAGTACATTAATTCTTTATTTGAACATGAATCCCATCATTGTTACGTCGGGGAAAGCCTATAGGCCTACATTATATCGCTATGAAAAAAATAAGTGACGTGCCTAACCAAGTGAGCAGAAATAAAGATCATTTTCTGAAATTTGGACGTGAGCTAATAACAAAATGATCCATTAGTGTGGAAGTCATATTATTAGCCCACTATGCATAAGGCTATGAATCATTTCTAAAATTATTGGTCAGTGTACATACATACGACTATCTATCCTCTTTTTCTCTCTCAACAAATATTTATATCTGTATCCATCTAACTCTCCATCTATCTTCCTTTCTATCTATCTATCCATGTATCTATCTATCTATATATCTATCTATCTACCTATCTATCTATCCATGTATCTATCTATCTATCTATCTATCTATCAATCTTGTCAGTCTGTCTATTTATCTATCTATCTATCTCTCTTATCTATCTATCTATCTATCTATCTATTTATCTATCTATTCATTCTGATAACTATTAATATACACACACAGACGCACACACACACAGGCACACGCACACACACACTCGCAGACACACACACATTCAATCCTTGTGAACCACAATTTACGTGTATATCGTGACGTCATCCGATGGAGTGGAAATTATTGACCATAGGAAGGGGCTTGGAAAAGAAGAAAGCTTAAAGGCATTATTTACCATTTGCAGATGAAACAAAAACCCAGCTTTAGTGCTTCAAAGTAGTTTATAAACATGAATTAGGGATAGATACCACGAATGTAAAAGTATAATCAATGTTAAGTGTAGCTTCACTACATTGGGTGGGGTTCGTTCTTGTAAACGCACTGTTGCGTCACCGGCACACGACCAGTCGTCAAGAGAATAATGAAACACTGTCCAACTCGTTGTTTGCTTGAATCAATAATCCAGGCTTGTCCTGATTTGATGATTGATTCATCAAAACACTCGAAGAATCACAATTGAACATAGATACACCAATGCGTATCCAAGTGATGTGATGTGAACTCATGGTTCAATCATGGGATGAAGTGTTGCAAGGAAGTGTCATGAAGATTTGAAGTGTCGGGGTGAAGTGGTTTACTGTAACAAAGGAATATATGTATATACACTTTAATCATACTGTAATGCTACTACATACGGTACATAAGCGTCGTTATAGCTCACCTTGTGTATACTTGACTAATATTACTAATAAGCACTAATTAATCATAGTACGGTAATTAATGAACATAAAACATAACACCTAAACTGAATGATATTTACAATGTAATCGGTCAAAGTCTTATAACTTCATCATTCTGAAGGGTTCACTTCATAACCTTGTACTAATTATTATGTACTATACCTGTCTAGGTAACATGAACGGAGTGTTTATAATCATTACATAATACAGTCATAACAATGCATGGAATTATGTGTGTGTGTGAATCTCCTTCAAATAATTGAGATTTAACATACAAACGCTGTAAAGCTTTACTACTAACACTATACAACTGTACACCTTTAATTATATAACAAATCATGATGACAACAAACATTTCTTCTTATATCACAATTGAGTTATGACAACCATTGATATGTGGCTGAAATAACAAGTATTAAACTTCTATCTCAACTTACCAACTGTTTGAGAACCCCAGTCAATTGTTGCCATACAGTCCCATACTGTATTTTGCAGCCTCCACTGCTTCGTTGGTTCTGACTGCCTTCTATCACCGAGAGTTGCACAGTGAAAAAGTATCAGAGGTTTAACCTGTTTAAAACCAATTCTCCCTTTTCTCTATACAAATTATATCAAAAACCAGATTTCTAGAAGTGAAACTACTTGAAACAGTGCCGACAGTGGTGCTAAGTGCACTGGGTCGGGCAGACTCCCCTTAGTGATCCGTCATCTTGACACGGTTAGTCCTCTTTTGACCTCTGTCATAACCCTTATGACCCACGTTTCCCTATGAATATATTTGAACTATACACATGTCAGATCTCCTCTACTGACATCTCATTATTCTGAATGAGTGTAGGCATTATATAAGTCAAATACAGAGGAAAAATCACACTTCTGCCGCTACATTAAGTATTGTTGAATATACAAACTGTGTAAAATAGTTATGATTAAATCGTTTCTAGAATAACCCGTCTACATTATGGTTTATTGAGAAATGATAGTGATATATCCTTATACTTCGGGCTTTGTTTTGTGATACAACTGACCTACACATATTCATTAAATGTGATAACTCTAATTTTTTTTTTAATCACTGCTCCCAACAGTAAACAGTACCTTTAATTCTACAAAAGCCGACATGCCATCGGTAAGACTGGTAGGCGAGAGTAAACAGGTTGGTTTTTAGCAGGAAGCCACATTGTCTTACGAGGAAGTGACCGCCAGACGCGGCGAATAAGGACACGACAATGTGCAAAGCTCCACGGTATGACCAATAAAGCCTAGACTGTTCGTGATATTACATGCGTGCGTTGCATTCATATTATGCTTACTTTCCTTATATAGATGTGTGGAATACACCTGTAGAAAGGCCGCAGGGATACCGGAAACTGAAGCTGTTGCTGTTCATCCTCGGCTTGAGTGCTGTTTCCGTTCGGTTCCTGTTTTGATTTCATCCTTCGTGCGGTGGTGCGTAATACTCACCAGCTATGTGATTGATGTATTTATATCGCATAGTTTCGATGGTATTCATAAAAAAAAAATGATGAAGGTAAAGGAATATCAATAAGTACAAGAAAGGAGAAATACAAATTGTTGAAGAATTCAATGATAGAATGAAAGATTTCTTATATAAATAGATAGATAGATCGATAGCTAAATAAATAAATAGATAGAAGCATACATAAATGTAAACAAATACATCATTGAATCATAGATAGATAGATAGATAGATAGATAGATAAATGAATAAATAAATAGCTAAACAAAAAAAATGAATAAATGAATACATAGATAAACAGAATATTGATTCCTTATTATATCTACAAAAAGAATGAATCGCTATCAAGCGCATAGTCTCTTTTCAGACTTCCGTTTGACAGATGATAATCTCAATGATGTCTCCGTCTTTCCACTGACACAAACTGGCGCATTCGTCATTAGAAGCAAAAGTCGACCTATACTCCATGTAATACCAAAGCTACAATGTTTCATTATTGAACTTTGAAATAACAACTGTATTTCGAAGTCTAGACTACAACAGCATTAACAATGATGTGTGAAACAACTACGATGAAAATAGTATTTTCATTTGATGTCAGAGTTTAATTAGAGAAAAAGAACCAAAACAATAACACGAGACTGTGATCGAAAAAAAAAAATGTGATGCCGTCATATTAGCTAGAAAGAATAGATGCATTTCAGGCTTTATTCGCATAGGAAGGATCGATATACTGCCACTTTCGAAAGCGATTCCAGATTATCCTGTTGATCGTTTAGACTAAGTATAATGCAATAATCTGATGGATTGAAGGCTCGAAAGCCCGTCAGGTAAACCGATTTAAAATAAGATCGAGGACTCAAGAATAACCAGGTACGTTTGAACGATTACAAAATGGAATTGTATGGCACAATACTTGCCCTGGTGTGGTAACTCTCAACGTTGCCGTTACAAAACGCAGGACTGCTGGATTTTGACCCGATGTCTGAACAAATAGGGCTTATACGTGCTGAGACCGTCACCTGAGGGTATCTTTGGTCTGTAGGGTTGTAACAACCGCTTCTAGAGAACGAAAACCCTTCCTCCTGCCTGCCTCTTCTCAGCCCCACACAATCCCCGCGTTTTAAGTTGTGATTGCTTGTCCTGAATAAAACCTCCCTGGTCATACTATTATACCAGGGAGCTGAGACGTTCACCTCCCTGTTCATACACACACGCTGACACGCACACACACACAAATGATAACATTAATAATAATAATAATAATAATAATAATAATAATAATAATAATAATAATAACAATAATAATGATAATAATAATAATATATATATATATATATATATATATATATATATATATATATATATATATATACTGTATATATATATACTTCTATAAAGCCCTTACGAAGGTCTAAAGAAAAGACCGAAAGCTTCGGGAAATTAACTACGTTGAACTATAGCTATGTCCGTTTAATACTTCACCTTTTCGCACTATAGCGAGCGTGCGTGTGTGCAGCTAAACAACATCCAAACCCTGATGTGTTTCGTAAAGAGTATCCACGTCAATTAATTCATTTCTCTTCAATCCTATCCTCGAAGCCAACAGTTGCTAGTTCTCATTAAGCTGGGTTTCCTTGCTCGTTTATTCTAATGGTTTTTATCTATTGTTATTCCCTGCGGCATCTTTGGTAGAGCATTGTGATACAGTTCGCAGGGTTACATTATAGAGTTAAAGCCGCAAGAACTCTGACAGCCCCTGAATCAGGAAAAGTCATCTGTACGTCTTGAAGGGATATTGACCCTGGACTGTCGCTGCAGATGGGGAGTATTGAGACGCTGGGAACAAAAAAGCAGCAGCAATTGATTCACTGTGAAAGTGAAAAACCGTCGCAAGATAAGTGGCTGTTCTTGGAATATCCGTATCATGAGAAAGGAAAGAATATTGTAGTATACGTACTATTGTAAATGCAACCGTTGGCTTAACTGAAGGTAGCGAAGGCAGACTGGTTTTAGTTACACTTTTACACACTTGAGAGAAGAATGAGAGTTTCATCACTCCCAGTCTGTTTGCAACATAAAACTTCAGTAACCATTTCATAGTTATTTTCATCATCATTTCGTTTGGCTTTGTAAGAAATGGAGTTTATTTTCTTGGTAGCACAAGCTCTAGTCGGATACACCTTCATGTAATAAGTGTGGAGAAAAAAAAAACAACGAAGAGAAAGGATGAAGCATGCAAACTACCCGTGTAGACTGCAAATTTCAAGTGTTGCCCGTCACCTACAGACCTTTGTCACAAATATGAAATTGTGTCTTTTATAGCCCAGCTAGAAACATTGGAAATGAAACAAGTTACAAAAGTATTGTAGAACAGTTTACAGGTATAGGGTTACGAGTCAAAACTTCCTCTAAAGAAAAGTTCCTGGAAATTTGTATGATATGACCTATCATGGCC
Organism: Diadema antillarum; assembly: GCF_040938485.1. Taxonomy (NCBI): domain Eukaryota; kingdom Metazoa; phylum Echinodermata; class Echinoidea; order Diadematoida; family Diadematidae; genus Diadema; species Diadema antillarum. The sequence continues at coordinate 652,963 of NW_027271593.1, forward strand.
ATTACCGGAGTAAGAGAACGTGAGACTTTCTGTTTATATAATTTATTGTTATACTGTTACACTACTGCATAAAGAGTGAATGGAATTGTATCCAATAAGTCATTCATTCTCACAATTGTGTAGAATATCAATTAGAACAACCAAAAAATACATATGTCTTTCTTTGAAAAATGTTATAATAATGATAAAAGTGGCTATTTGTATACAGCGCAGAAGTCCACCTTTCGGTGCTCATGGCGCTTCAATGAAAAAAAAGAGAAGAAAAGATAAACGTATGTCGATATACACTGTGTGTGCAAACATGACAACAGGGAAAAGAATTAGAAACAACAAGCAAACATATACCAGATAAAGAACATATATCCCTTTTTGAACATTAGGGATTGCAGTTACAAAACCCTTAGAGTGAGAGGAACATGTACTGGCATACGTTTGGATTTGAATATTTCTGTAGATGACAGTTGGCGTAGCTGAATAGGTAACTGATTCCAAAATTTCGGTCCCTTAACAGAGAAAGCACGACCCCCCCCCCCCCCCCCCCATTTATGCATTATTCTGGGTGTTTGAAGTAACAATGCATCTGATGATAAACGTAGACGTGTCGGTTGTATTTGGGAATAGAGTCACATACCTGTATGGGGGGGGGGGGAGATAGTGAGCTGAATGATGTGCTAACAACATAATTTTAACATTTTTTTTTTCTTTTTAAGCTGGCAGGTAATATAAAGAATTGAGAATTGGTGGTATGGAATCAAACTTTTTAGGTAAAAGTTGACAACCGGGCGGCAGAATTATTTTTGCAACCGTTGAAGTTTTGTGACATCTTTCTTTGGAAGATTACAAAGAACTAATTCGAAAATCCAACCGACAAGAAATCAAACAATTAATAAGCATCTCAGCTGCGGATTTAGATAAGAAATGTTTTATGAAACTTGAGTTACGCAACTGATGTCTAACATGCCGCGGAACTTGAGCTATATGACTTCGAAATGACATTTCCTGATCATATCACGTAGATTACGGACTGTTTTTGATGGACTGATATAAATGATACCAATATGGACACGACATGATTGATAATCGACCTTACTTGGTATGCGCTTTGAAACCATTAACGAAAACTCAGGTTTATCATCATTTAGTTTAAGGCCATTGGATGTAAGTCAGATTTTCAAGTCTTGCAAACAGTCTTCAGGTTTGGCAATAACAAAGAGAGATAAAAGTTGCATATCTATCTGACACATTCCCAAAGTTTCCAAAGTCTGTGTTGGGATTTCTCTCAATAACACAAATATTATACGAACAATTCAATGACATAACATAACACACACACAAAAAAACACACACATACACACACACACACACACAAGCACAGACCGAGGTGGAGACAGAAGTAGACCTTTTAATGATTTTCCTTGTATGAGTGAGTGTTTTATAGGGGGTTAAGTTGTTATAGGGAGATAATGACAGAATGGATTCCTCTTCATTACTTGAATAGTCTTCATCAGCAAACGCTTGCCTATTGCACAATGCACTGTATGGTATTGATTATGACAACATCTACTTTAGAACACAACGAGGTATCAGATATCGAAGTTGCATACCATCCTAATTTAGATTTGATTGTATAAATTCCCCTTATAGACATATAGAGACACACACAAAAAGAACATCGTGGTTCCGTATTTAGAGAAACGGCTTACAGGCAAATTTGATTGGTTGCATTAGAAATAATTAGATCACTGTGAAACTTCGGCTCTAACAGGTCTCCCTCCCCCTTTCTCCATTTCTTTTCCTTTCTTTTTCGGTGAAACCTATCCCTATCTATTGATTGACTTGATTTAACTCTGTTGAATGAACCTGCTGATTGAAGCCAACATGAACACGATGCGACATTGCGTCAAAACTGCATCAAAACGGCATCGTAGTAGCCGGCTCTTGGTGGTAGAGAGCCCGTTTATAACAATCTCTCTAGAAAAGACCAGACGACATCGACTGTATTCTGTTTGGTTTGCAATCATACACTGTACATGACTCACCATACTTGACCATGCATGGTGTAACTTGGTTGACTTTCCATTTAATCACTGACCATAATAGGTCCAGCGCAGTTACTATAAAAAGAAGACAGAAGAAAAGAAAGGGTGACACTGAGCGAGGCAGTGGTAGCAAAAAAAAAAAAAAAAAAAAAAAAGATGCCAGGCGGATACAAAGAACTTGGTCATTACAATAGCAAAACTGCGTAAGAGGCTAAACAGGATGAAAGGTTAGTGGATAAGGATGCATGGTTGAATGAATTTGAAACGTGATTATTGTGATTACTAGTACTACAATATACTCATCAGGGAGTGGGAATATTCACTTCTGTTTGCAGAAGGCTGCGTTCACATAGAAGTATACGGTATTCGATATTCGCTATTCGCTATTCGGGCACCCAGTGCACCATCACCCGCACCGTCAACTCACCATCCCATGCAGTGAGGATTTCTTCTTCCTACATCCCAGTAAATCTTATCACCAATTTCTAAACTGCATCAGAATATCAGTCCACATGCTTATTTTTGCTAAAGGGCAAATCCAGACCATATTGTCATTATTTCATAAACGAGAGACGGTATACGCTGCAAGAAAATCGAACAAGCTCGATTCCCACTATGCTATACTTTTCTATGCTATTCGGTACCTTCGAATAGTGCCCTCTTATGTGAACCGGTGTTAGGAAATCCTATCGTTCGAGTCAAGCTATTCGCGTGCCCTCGAAAACGAGCCCCGAATACCCGAATAGTATACTTCTATGTGAACGCAGCCTTTGGGTAATTGAAATATTCTTGCATCTCAGTCTTTCAATTGCTATCACTGAGAGTGAAAACATTTACCAGTGAGAACTTGAAACCGACTACTTCAGAGTTGCCTTCGCAGTCATCGTAATTGGTCAAAATATTCATGAATGTATAGAATGCACAAGCGAGGAGATGAGAGTTTAAATATTAATCGACATTTTATACATAAACTAACATACAGTGACCTAGAACATTATCCACTGGCATTGTTTCAGTCGATAGTGAAGCTCATGTTAATTGTCACGTGAAACCAAAATGATAATCTAAACTATCAGAACGTGACTAGCGAATACAACTAAAGGGGGAGGAGAAGGAGAAGGGATGGGAGAGGGAGGGGGATGGGGAGGAGGAGGAGGAGGAGGGGGGGGGGGGGGTTGAATGAGAAGAGGAAGAGAGACAACACAGAATACCTACCCTTCCGGAACTTGCGGTCAGCCAACACATCACTTTTAATGTAGTTCCTCCTATCAATACCCAATGGTACGGTTCACGATCTATTCAGTCAGTATCCCCTCGGCTTTGGAACAATAATTTACTTAAACATATAAAACAAACAGACTCAACAGACAAATTCAAATCCATGTTAAAAACTTATTTGTTTATTGAATAGTTTTATGTCTCATGCCTAACCATCTCTGAAACTGTACATTTTTCTTCTTTCTATCTTCACAGCACTTAGAGACATTTCATTTGATATGCGCTGTATGAATATTGTGAATTGTTATTATAATTATTATTATTGTCATCATTGTTATTACTATTACTAAACAGAATTTTACCATCGACATTGTTGGCGATTGTCAGTCATAAGAGCTATAGTGAAATGTTAGAACCTGGACATTTTTTGTTTGTTTCGAACCCGGTGATAATATTAACAGCAAAAGTAGCAGAAGTAGTAGTAGTGATAACAATAATAATAATGATAATGATGATAGTAATGATAATGATGATAATGATGATAATAATAATAATAATAATAATAATAATAATAATAATAATAATAATGATAATTATGATAATAATGCTAATAATAACAAGATTAATAATAACAATAATAATGATGATAACAATAATGATAATAATGACAATAATCTCTTCTCTATCTAGGGTGACCGCTTCAGTGTTGCCACTGCTCTACCAGAGGGCCCTGGCGTTGTCAGGTACCCATAATATATATATACCTGGGTCGAGAGGGACATGTACGTTAAATCACCTTGTTCACGGACGTAAAAAGCACTGGGCCGAAATCGAACTCGGGCCCGTCGTTCGATTGGGAGTCCGGAGTTTTATCAACTAAGCTACAAAGACCCCCCCCCCCCCCCCCCCCTTACAGTACGCAAATGCAAGTGCGAATATACTTTAACAACTGGAACAACACAAAACAAAATGCCTGGAATAAAATGTTTCGTATGTGACAAAAATCTAAAACGGCATTTAAACGCTTCATCCTGCTGGCCGGGAAGCGCTTGCTTTAGAAACAAGACACCAAACGGGTTAGTCATCGCACTCTTATCAGCGATCAGGATGCGATGTGATGTTTTATGATATGTGATGTGTTATATATAAAAACATATATACCTGATACGTGTATATACATATTATGTATATTACGTATGCGTTGCTGACAAAGTATTATGGGGAAGCGTTTTCTCATAACGCCGAAAACCATATTTCCTAGTCCAAGAATGGTGCTGACGCTAGCTAATAGTATGACATTCTTGACCACAAAAACAAAACAAAACAAAACAAAACAAAACAAAACAAAACAAAACACGTAATGAACAGAGATTGTTCTTTTTTTCCCCTGTCTATGGCTTCATTCTGTCCTCCTTTAAACACTCTTTTTTCCTTGCTTTCATTTCTGTGCTCCTTCCTGGGTAATGGCCAATACTTGCTAAAAGAGCGTGATTATGAAGTCGCGCTGTTAACAAAGCGTACTGTGCCTGTTTACGTCAACCATGGAGCTACAAACTTAGCTCCATGCGTCAACCGACCACATTCCGCACAGGTGATTTTTCACACACGCTTGCTGCAGCGCTCCACTGTGTACACCGAATTGACTGCCCGTTGATCAGGGTGGGGGCGGGGCTGTAGGCTGCTTCAGCACCTACGCAACGAACCCTCCGCTGGAATCGGTAGCGTGTTCCGCAACGCTCGCTCAATAAGTTATTGGACCGCTGCAGGAAATTCCGCAGAAGTAAATTAGCGAGTGGAAGGCACAAGAAGCTACCCAACGTCCCGGTGTCGAGTATTATATACCTATTACAGCACTGTCTTGTTATAGTTGTCGTGTTACCTCTGTTCGTCCTCCAGCTCTTGCTCCTACTCCTAATCACCTTCCTCTACGAAGACGGACCCATCTTCACGTAAAGCCAGCCGGTGGTTCGCGGCAGATTCGTAGTGGAACCCGCAGTAGGCAGGAGCTGTCATTTTTTATTACCAATGATTGTTACGTGACGTTATGGCTACTCTACAGAGGCAGAATATCATTCGCTAGCCCAAGACCGGGGTAAGTTGCATTGACGAGTAGTTTTACATCGAGCGTGCTGGAATTGTTATTGTTGCATACATGTAGTAGAAACCGAGGCATGCAGGGTTTGTTTGAGGCATTGTTATGAAGCTTTAGATGGCATACTGGAATGTTCAAGTCAAGTCTCATACAGATCGAGCCGGTTTGCTCATAAATGTATGTCATGCTGTTTTACACAAGCTTTGGCAAGCCGAGCTTATTCACCCATTGGTGTCTGAACTCTGCTCGGCCAGGCAGGGAAAGCGTTCACGCAGTCTTACGTCATATTGATACATCTTACTCCTAGTAGAAGTTTTCCACTTCTATACATCCTACGTCCTCGTTGAAGCAAAAAGGTACGAGGCGAGTAGTTGTAGTTGGATTGAGCTTTAGGTTTCCCACTTCTTTTGTGAGATAATGAGAAACCTCTTATGGAATATGAAAGAGCATGTCAGTCTTAAGAGTGATTCAAAGTTTATTTGGTGAAAATTGGTTTTGAAATGGCTGAGATAGTCGAAAGAAAGGGATCCTAACAAAAGTTGGCACCCCCTTTTATTAGGATTGCTTTGTTTTTAGATATCTCAACCCTTTCAAAACCAATATTTATTGAATAAATTTTGACTTCCTCTCAGAATTGTATGCTCTGTAACATTTCATAAGTGGTTTCTTAGTATCTCGCAAAAAGTTAAAGCTAAATCCTCACCTCAGCCAATACTATACCATCCGTTTCAGTGTGCCAATGGACGATGTGAAACACATTGTGAGATCATCCAGTAAAAACTCGTTGTCCTCGTGGCTTGTTAGCTATAGGACTATCATGTACCGTGATTCCAATAATACCCACTATGATCTCGTATTGATGTATACTAGTAAGAGGTATATTCGGCTGTCACACATTTTTTTTTTCGAAATGTAACTAGAAAGTAGGAAAGCCTGGAAGAAAGGATCACCCCACCAGTGGCAGATTATTTTATTTGTTTCAAGAAGCCGATAGATCTATCAAGAATGAGTTAATATATTCGAATATATTCCATATATTCCATATATTCCAATATATTCCATATATTCCATAATAGTTATGTGATAGTTATGAGAAGTGTTGAAGCAATGGATATAGTGTACTGATCCATTTAGTTAATTGGAGATTTTTTTTTTGTTATACGTTGGAGTCTAAGCTCTGACTTCTTTCGTAGAAGAGAGATGGAGAAGAAGAAATACAGATCAATCGAAATGAATGCCATATTTCATATTTCATTCTCACTTAGTACCTTATTTTGTAGATAAATATTACTACAGGCTCTTCAGTTGTCAATATCACATCATGTTTTGATGCTCAGCTCTCCTCCATTTCCTTTTTGTCATTCACACAAAGAAATACACTTTGCCCAACGAACTGTGCCCCGGCATGATAAAGTGATAATTTTTGAGGGGAGAGTAAGTATTATTTGTGGAGAGTTCTCACATAATGCCTTCATGTACGTATCTATGTATCAATGTCTATTTATGTATATGTACAGCATGTATCTATCTATGTTAATATACCTATCTTTATTGGTGTGATAAAAGATGACAAAAGATGTCGCAGGATGTTAGATTTGTAGAAGCTTCGGATATTTTGTCTTCCTTATTTTTTATTTATTTGCCTGTAGTAACACAGGGATAAAATGCATTATGTCATACATAGATACCTACATACCTACATGCATACATATAAAAACATTGTGCTTTATACTTCTATATTGTTGAGAGAGAGAGAGAGAGAGAGAGAGAGAGAGAGAGAGAGAGAGAGAGAGAAATATACATATGTATACATAATCTTGTTGAACTCTGAACAATTGAAATGGAAACACTAAGTAGGGCCTATGTATTTGCGTCCAGCTTGTGTCCTTGTGTCTTCCGGGTTCAAATCCGCTTCCAATTCCATCTATGCAGGCATCCGTGAAGTGTGCTTTGTCAGATTGTACATGACTTAAACTTTATCGCCATTGTTTGTTAGCGTCTAGACCCGTACTTTTTTTTTGTATAGCTTTAGACATTTTTTTAAGCATTGCAACTATAAAAACATATTGAATGCGCTCCTCATGAAAGCGTCATTGAATTTTGCTGTATGATTTATCACTGCTTTGGTAAACGTCAAAAGGCATTCTTTTTTTAAAATCTATTCCAGTAGCTACAGAGTATCGGAGGGGAAACACCTGTGTGTGAGGAAAAGCGATACACTCGCAGAGCGAGAGTAGAAAAGAGCCCAAACAAACATGACAATGATATACTTCGATTTTGCGTTTTTAGAAGCATTGTGGAGGCATGGAGCTGCAAGATATTTCTGCTGTAGCTCCATGGTGGAAGCATGCATAATGGTTTTAGTAGTCTCGCGTTTGACTGGTGATATAAGTCAGCTTATGTATATCTACATGGAGATTCAACCTTGATCATGGTGTCTACTAAAATAGGACCTTATTAACGAAAACTTTGTCCACGATGGGTTTCTTTATGAACTCGATAGCATCCGGATAAATAGTCACGGGCAAAGAACATACAACACAAAACGACCAACGCAAAATGTGTGATTCTGACCGAGTTCACGAACCCTGTCAAATTGTAATTTGCGTGGGGAGAAAGATTGACAGTGTATACAAGCCTTCGCTTTGTACACGGTGTTACTTGTTAACTTGTTCTCAGGAAGATGCTCAATTTGAGATAACACCTTTGACCTTTGACGTCACTCTCACCAGTCAGAGTAGAGAATGACGTCACTGTTTTTGGTATAAGTTGAAGTCTGTTTAATGTAATGAATAAAATGTAACAACAACAACAATAACGGATATGGTGAAGTTTCAGGGAAATTTTGGACTTATCAAAGAAACATTGAATTTAAAATCTTTCGTGGTTGAAGAAAGCAGTGACGTAATGGCAATCGTGTGCAAAAGGGATTAGGGGATAGTGTTATTCCCTATTAACTACATGACATGTTAAATGGTCACAAATCTCCTCTTAATTTCCTTTATTTTCTGATGAAATCTGAAGGATTTTCTTATGTCTTTGTCATCGAGTCATTATACAGCACTATACTAACTTCGGAAAATGATTTTCAAAGGAAAGGGAGTGGCTCTTTAAAGGGATCGTACAGTTCTGGTTGAGACCTAATATCAGGTTTCTAACATTTTTAGGTGAGATAATGAGAAATCTCATACGAAATATGAAAGAGCATGCAATTTTATGAGGAATTCAACATTTATTTGATAAAAATTGGTTTTGAAATGGCTGAGATATCCAAAAAAGAACAATTCTTATAAAGTGTGGGACCCACACTTTGTAACGATCGCTTTGTTTTACTTTGTTTTTGGATGTTTCAGTTATTCCAAACTCGATTTTCATCAAATAAACTTTGAATTCCTCTTAAAATGGTATGCTCTGTGCTATATCATAAGGGCAATTCCACGGTAACTCGCGTTACAAATAATGGGTACATTTATGGGATAATGTGCCAATATCTTTGTAATTGGTAGGATCTACAAGTTACTTTTTTCATCATGGGTTAAGTAGACATACACCAACCAAATGAATCCAAAAAGAAAAATAAAGGACAAACATGTTGGGATTCTTGAATCATTTCACTTTGGTAACTCGCGTTACACAAAAAGGACATGGTCAATTCTATAAAGACCTCTTTTTGGAAAGTCTCCTCATACTAGACAATCTTGATAAAAGTTTTCCTACCTTGAATTGATAGTGGGTTAGGACTCATAAATCAACACTATCAAAGTTGAGTAACAATGACCTGGTAAAATGTAGGGAGCCTTTATGTCGGTAACTCGCGTTACGGTAACTCGCGTTACATTATGTCCACTAACACAGGGTGACACAAATTGATGACATTCAACTATTCTGATGGCACTAAATCTTGTGTTGAATATATTGAGAGATGCTTAGGTTGGTAGATAGTAAAATGAATAAATGTTAAACAAACATTTTACTAATAAACCCAATTGATAGAGAAGAATGCATTTAAGACTAATAAGAGTTTCACTCCTCATAGAGACCTTGAATATGTTTGAATATATACCCAGATGATTTAGGTGTATATCAAAGTACATTGTAATTTTCAGAGTGTAAAGATGAAAAATTTTGAAAGTCTTTTTAAAACAAAAATAAAAGTATCAAACCCTATCTACAAGTTTACAAAAAAGCTTACAATCTTTCAAAAATTAAAATCCTATCTTTGTTAGGGGTGAAAACTAGTACATTTCTTTGCAACTGATTGACAAATAGACCATTTCGTAATTCCACTTTGCGCATGAGCAGAAAAAGGTCATTTGTACCAACAGGCATTTTGGTTTTTAAATTCACTGACATAAGCATCTGTGATGCGATGATTATTCATGTGATCCTTATCTAAATGATGCTTGCCAGCACATCCACCTGACAGCAAGAATGGTATTTCGCTATATAAAAGGAGATAAGCTGTTACTGCATTCAATACAAAACAATGAAATGGATGGCTGCTAAATTATAAACTGATGGGAGTATTCTGATCCCCTGATCTAAATGCAAGTTCATTCTTTTTTTAATACGAATTCCATAAATTGTTATATCGGGCAAGCTTATGCATTATGCCACTTTGAAAATGAGTGAAGTGCCGAACCAACTGAGAAAAAAAAAGAAAGGCTATTTGTACCAATGTATACATGAGCTAAATTACGAACTGGCTTATTACCCTTCATCGACGTAAATAAGCACTGAATTGATCAGTGTTTTAGTAGTAGCCATGATAAAAAAGTCATGGGCGTACATACTCAAACAGAATTCGAACCCGCAACCTCCTGATCTCCCCAGACAGGCGTCATCTCCACTAGACCACCGAACTTCCGCCTAACAGGAAGCGTTGGTTCTAATCCTTATATCATGCAGCGGGTACTGCATATTTTATTATTCAAATTCATGAAATTCTTCCATTGAGATGTTTTCATTGCAACTGATTGACAAATTGCCCTACATCAGCGTAAATAAGCACTGAATTGATCAGTGTTTTAGTAGCAGCCATGATAAAAAATCATGGGCATACATACAATGTACTCGAGCAGGATTCGAACCAAAACCTCCTGATCTCCAGACAGGCGTCATCTTCACTAGACCACAGAATAAGGATTAGAACCAACACTTGCTGCTTTATAGCATTCTGTAATAAAAATTCTGTAATACTGATGCAGGAAATTCAGATGATAAATTTTATGTTCTCATTCACTGCTGGATGTTCATGTACACATGCAGTAGAAGCATGGCTAAACTCTTCAATGTGGCATGTGATCAGTGGCCTTGATGCTAGTATTATACAATCACAGTTTATTAGGCTGCCTTCCTTTGTTTCAGTCCAGCATAGTGTGCATAACACTGCATTTGATTGTTTTTACCACAATCTAGCTCAATTAAGTGTTAAAATTTGCTTATGTTGGTGGAAACTTGTGTTTATAGTCGGTAACTCGCGTTACATGGTCACTCGCGTTACACTTTTCATTGACATTTTTTAATGTGATGACAGTGTTTATTCAAGTCAACATCCTGTGTACAGTATCAGGGTATGATGAATTTAGAAAATTATGATTCCCAACAAATTACCTCCACTGCTTCCTTCAGAATGAAAAATATTTCTTGTTTCGGTAACTCGCGTTACATGGCTCAAGGGCTGAACTTTCATGTGGTGATTAAATTTTTTTTGAAGGTGGCATAAAAATTTCCTCACGGGAGACTGAAGTAGAACCAATTTACTTCTTTAAAATAAATTAATTGAAGTGCTAGCAGAATTGTTCTATATTAAGTTAAGCATGCATTTTAGCAATTTGGATGACTGAAAAATTGTCATCAACATTTGTAGCTGTTTCTCGAGAAATATTTGACCGATTGATATAATTCTTTGAGTTTCTTTAACTTCAATATATGGGTAATACATAATGAGTAATTCTTTTGCAATATGATAAACTTGAAATTTTAGTGCCATGTCCACATTCCCATGGAATTGCCCATAAGCGTTTTCTTGGTATCTTGCAAAAATTTGAAAGCCTATTTCTCATCTCAACCAAAACTGTACTATCCCTTTAAACGTGATTATTTTAGTGATTACAAACGAGTGGGAGTATTAATGACCCCACGTCAATATTACGCTTGGTGAACTTGATGTTTGGTGTGAGCCTATCCCATTTTAAAGCTGGTTGCATTTAAACAAAAGATAGTGAATGTAAATGAAACAAATGTGACGGTGGCAAGTTTTGATGGCAAATAGTACAATTATGGAACATTACATCTTCATGATACTAAGGGTATTATACATGAAATGGGGTCACAGATCAAATATAGCGGCTATTATACTAATCGATGATTTTAAAGTATGATATCAACACTTCTCTACGTTTGTTATTCATTCTTCATGTCACATTTAAAAACATAGACAGAATGATTTGGTCACTGTTTGTCGTTAACACAAGTCTTTTTCCAAAAAGGGGGAAGGGCAAGTTTGACCACGGAGGCTGAAGAGAGATCAAGCTCTTCCAATTTACTTTCGCAGGGTACAATAAAAAAGATCTAAATTTGTATGCATAGAAAATGATGTCTGTCAAGAGATGACATCGTCGACTAGCTGTCGTTTGCACACAACCCATGCGTCTACATCGATGCTTTACATGATCAGTTTGCCAATTTCTTATCAATGTCTGATGCTTATCATTTCCCTATTTTACTAGTTTGTAATGAACAAAACGCCCCCTGGTAAATGACTTTATTGTTTTCAAAGTTGTGGGAGGTAATGTGTTGCCATTCCATAGTACAATATTACAACGCATGCTTTCTTTCGGAAATTGGTTAGCAACGCGATACAGAGACTGTCTGTTGGGTTAGGTTGCCTTGACGTTTAAAACACGGAAAAAATACAAGGCCGATTCGTATTCGGGTATGATTACCTTTTGTCAACAGGAATTTAAGCAGCAACAACAATAGCAGCAGCTAAAACACCAATAACAACGAATATATATATATATATATATATATATATATATGTATATCAACAGCGGCAACAACGACAGCAACAACAACAAGAAACAACAATATTGTTGCGTGAGTTTACAGGCGAGGTTTTAAGGATAATGATCGGCAACCTGAAACTTTCTAGACGGTAACCTTGAGTTGTTTGATGAGATGAAGGAGCCTCTCATCTCTTTATCTATACTTTTCCTACTTACTTGGTGCTCCCTCCTATAGCAGTATAGGGAGTAGACAAGATAATAGAACCCTGTTTCTTATAGCTCAGTCTAACCAGCGTACAAACTGTTTACGTTAAACGTAGGCCTACAAGGTTTTTCGTACTGCAAATTGATTTTTATGTGATTCTCGTGACTGATGTGATGATAGTGACTGATGATAGTAATGATGGATGGTGATGATATTGACTGATGGTGGTGGTGATAGTGACTGATGATGGTGATGATGATGATGATAGTAGCTGATGATGGTGATGATGGTGATAATATAGACTGATGATAGTGATGATGGTGATGGGGATGATGATGATGATGATGGGGATGATATTGACTGATGACGGTGATGATAGTGGTAATATTGACTGTTGATGGTAATGATAGTGATGACGATGTAGATGAAAGTGATGATAAGGACTGATGATGACGATGGTAATGATGATAGTGAGTGATGATAGTGATGATAGTGACCGATGATGGTGATAATGGTGATTGTGAGGATGATGTTGATATTGATGATTTTTCCTGATGATGGTGATGATGGTGATGATGGTGATGATAGTGATGATCTTGATTGATGATAGTGATAATATTGACTGATGATAGTGATGATATTGACTGATGATGGTGATGATAGTGGTAATATTGACTGAAGATAATGATGATGGTGAGTGATGATAGTGATGATGGTGATGGTGATGATGGTGATGATGATGATAGTAATGGCTAATGGTGGTGACGGTGATGTTGGCGACTGATGGTGGTTGTGCTGTTATGATAATTGAAAATAATCATGACTTTGATGCTGACAGTGGTTGCAATAACCCTCCTCATATCTTTTTTTCACATTTCCTCTTTGAAATGAATCATCAAATTCAAAACGTGACAAAACGATAATGCAACGATTCGAGTCATGTGAACATTTTTAAAAGTCTATTGTTGCTGTTTTAGGGAGAGTCCCGACTCAATGAGTCAAGTTTCTCATGTTTGCGGTCGCATTTACATCTGCACATTGATAAAGACGATAAATTGATTGAGTCGGAATACTCCAAAGTGTCAAATCATGTGCGACATTTATAACTACAAAACCATCGACACTAGAAAAAAGAGAATTATACATAAAATACAAACCACGGGGGTTTCCTCAGGAATGACTTCATTGACTAATGTGATTTCCATATGTGAGTATGACAAATTTCATCAACAGACGAAAAATATGATATTGTGATTTTGTTATTTTTTTCCTCAATTTAAAGGACAATCTTTCTTTATCTAGGCTTGCTTTTGTGCCCGTTTGTTTTAATTATCGACAACTTGGCCATATAGGGTGGAGTCTTGTTCACTAAGAGTAAACCATCTTCTGAAATTGGGATGATGAAATTTCGGCCATGAAGTATTTTTACCATTCTCCGTGCGATCCTATCATTCGGCAGAATGGTAACACAGACCACTGACTAAAACATCGAGAATCTTCCTAAACTTCTCCTGAAAGATTAATTCGTCCAGGGAGGTGGGTCCACCTCTCTATTTCGCCTTCTCTTCTTAGTGCAATACGCGGAACAACCAATTTGATTGAAAGAATGTCCTTGCATTTCCACCCCTCCTCCCCCCCCCCAGCGTCCCAACAATTCCTGTTACAGACTGCTTCATTACATAGATACATAAATGATGTAACCGTCATTATTTAAATCTCTTAATGTCCAGAGCCGATCACGAGGAGTTCTAAAAGAATAATCATGTAACGCGTGGCTGCATAATCTTCACGACATGTCGGTATAGACCGCAATGCTATGAATACGGAAAGGCTGATGCAGATTTATTGGTAGCAGCTCTGAATTCAACCATGACTTGTCTTTCCAACCTTCCTGATGAAACAGACTTAACGCCAAGTTTTGACAATGCGAAGATCCAAGGGTTACAAAACTAAAGGGAAAAAAATCGCATTGAGTAGTGTAGTTTCCATTCTTTTGAAATTGCGGAAGCGCAGGGTTTGCTTTTGTAAGGCAATATTATTTACGTTGAAGGACAGGATAGTGAAATAAGTTGCAGCGAAACGGATGGAAGAGATAGCACGCTGTGTGAGAAGGAAATGGTGCAGGATCAGTTAGAGCATGGGTCGGATTTTACTTCCGGATAACTGTTGGACCCGTCTAAAAAAAAAAAAAAAAGGACGAACTAAGAAATCAATAGACTATAATTTGTTATGGCAATATACAGCTTTGTTATTGTTGTTGTTGTTGCTGTTGTTGTTGTTGTTGGCTTTTTTTGCTACATGAAGAGAAGGAATCGATAAAGTGTATCTTTAGCACACCATTTTGTCATATTAGGATCAATACAGCTGCACTCGCTGGATTCTGTTGGTAAAACGTGTATCCGTGTATGCACCGTTTAGCCATTATATGGAGAGCTGCCGTGAGAAACAATTTGCGTACTGTATCTATAGATACACCCTTATGTCATGTGAAGACGGCCGCGGCATAGACCAGATTTTTTTTTTTTTTTTTTTTTTACCAGAAGGTTGCATTTAGATTAAAATGTCTCTAATTCAGTTGGTAAAGATTTGAAAAAAAAAGAGAGAAATATAACAAAAAATAATGTTTGAAGTATAAAGCAAAGCCTTGGACAAACTTCATCAGCAAACATCTAGGTTCCTATTATTATGGCTTCTACAGCAAGAGCAAATGCCCAAACTTTAGAGCGATTTTTCTCCACATTATTTCTTCCTGTGAGGAGCAAAGATACACCCTTTTGCCATGACGGCAGAATAGTAGAGCTCAGAACAGTTTGGCGTTACGTAGTGGTCAGCATGGAGTTTTATGCAAGCAGTGGCCATTGTAACAGCGCTCAAAGCATTACCTTAGTATCGATCGGTGCATTTATCCCAGGGAGTCTCAAGGAATCAAAACGTCCCTTTCTCACTCATTCGCTAAGCCTGCGGGATTAGCTTACAATTGTGTTGTGTTTTGTGTGTGTGTGTGTGTGTGTGTGTGTGCGTTTAAATGGCCTTTTCTAGCATTGTTGGATAACTACTCTAGAGTGAGCGAGACCAATAAAATCCAACGATGATGTAAGCTGTTTGATTGAGTTTTGAGCAATTTTGTAGGGCATGATTTGTAAGGGAGTCGTGTTTTGGTATTTAAAACGCAATGCTAAGAGTTTGGTAATACTAGGAAAAAAACCGCGCAAACATGCTCTTAGCAAATATGAAGAGTTCGTAGTCATATCATATAAATATCAACTGCCTACTGCTTTCCCTCTTTTCACAGTACACAAGTCATGCACACACACACACACACACATAAAAAAAAATCAACAGCAAAAAGACCCCGATTTACAAGGACGTTTAACAGCCACTTAAAGCTAGAGAAAATAATTTCGTTTTCGTTTTACTTATTGTTGCTGCATGTTACAAATTGCGAAGTCATTTTAGAAAACATACAAGTCCTTTTTCGCTTATAATGGCCATAACTTTGCTCATCAGAGAATATAAAGGAAATTATCCGGACAGCATAGAGATACAGCGAAAATCCAGTTACCATGCAGGAGGGTCCCCAGTAAGCAAAGCTTAATGTTTTGAACCTCTAGATAGACAAAGGATTTAATAGATTTAACTAGCTATCGACGCAGTTAGCTACCACGAATTAACAAATTATTTCACAAAATAAGACAATAATGAAAATGTTTCCAAGTGATGCCGAGGAACAGAAAGGGATGGAGAAAGTAAGATTTTAAAAAGACTCTTCGTTCACCGTATAGGTGCGTTCACTCAGGTGCCACGCAGGGCAGTAACGGCTCGGTGAAGCAATATCCCAGTTATTTACCTGACAAAGATGAAAACATGCTATACCACATGTCTGTTTACAGCAGGCGGGTTAGTATAGAAATCAAAGTGCTTCAAGTAACAAAATAATACATAATTATTATCATTTTTATGCGAATATTTGAGAGGAATAAATGTAACTAATTGTTAGAGACTGGAATGATAAAATAATATTCCATACGTCTGGGCCGGTGTGTCGAATGTATTTTTAGTCAAAATAGTTCCGGGATTTGATAAGCAAATATTTGAGGCGTTTCTTTTGAGATAAGAATGTGAAAATATTCATAACGTAGGAGGATAATCAAACACCCAGTGTAATAGCGAAACAAGAAGTTTGTCAAACTAGTCAGACATACAACCAACAAAGTTCTGCGATTTTGGTTCTAAATATCAGAGTACAGAGTATGAAACACTCGAGTTAATACTTGAAGAAAATCAAACATTAACCGAAACATGTACAACTCCCTATGGATCGTATTCATGGTCGCCTGGGGGTAATCTTGTCTTTAATAACTAGCCAGGGTGAGTAAAAATGTGTCACGGCCGTGATGATACCTCAAGCTGTACTCTTCCGTTGAGCGTCTAATTACCACGTAGTTTTGAGTCAAGGTCATCGTAATACTTTTGCGTTAATCGGTAATATGGAAGCTAAAACAGTCTATCCACACATAAAATACACACATTCATACATGCCAATATCCCGGATACAGCGATAATATGAAATCTCTACAAAGTTATACTGGACAACGAATTAAGAGCGGCCCGGGTTGACCCACTGTAACTTCTGGTCGCTCTTTACTCGGAATTATGTGTAGACCTATTAAAATCTTGTAGATGAGACCCAGTTTCCGAAATTCAATAGCTCTCACATTCGGGGTATGAACAGAGACTATGTCATTGTGCCTCCAGTCGCTGTTGTTATGCCCTTCTAGGTCAAGTTGTTTTCATTTTCCATCCGCAGAAGTGTAACTGAAAAATACGAGGGGATGCCATCGAACAGTATCAATAATCTTCAGTAACAGGAATTACCCACACAAGATGGGTTTTGGAACAGTCTGATAACATTCTCGAGGTGATTGATAGCCATCGCGTGTTTGGACTGTTATACGTACCGATGTAATATACACCAATAAACAAACAAAATGATATGTATTTTGTTCGATAAATTGCTGAAACAGATCCTCTGCGCTTGATATACATCAAATTCATTAGCGTTTAAAATTCCTTGCTAGCCATTTTCGTGAGCATATAAAGACAAAACAATAAAATCTCACCTGGTCAATACGACGACGTGAAAGTTTAAAAGACCGGTTCTAAACTCCTTGTTTTTATGACTGCGCATGTTAGCAAAATTATACGTTAGGCAAAATAATGTTGTGTAATGATACCCCAATCTGTTACCCACTTCGCCCATTCCACAACGATGACCACATCTTTCTCCCTACCAAAGTGAAGGAAGTTATTGACCTGTATACTCATACTCCCAAACTGCAGGGAGTTATCATGGTTACTGACCTCTATCACCAGTCGAGTACACCACCAGAATGTTAGAATAATGCAGCTTCCCCCATAGTATACATTAAGGTGAGGAGATGAGGTTGGATGTTGTCTCGTATCAGATAACATCCAGCCCCCATCATCTCCCCAAATTCAATCAAACCACAATTTGCGACCACGTTGATTCAACCCCATCCTGTCCTATATCCCCGTTCATTACTTGGAATTTAATGTTGAGTCCACCCCCAAAGAAAAGCACAAAAAACAAACAAAACAAAACAAAACCAGGGAGGTAGGCCTACTTCTTCCATGCTAATTAACTAGTGTTGCCTTTGTTGTTAATAACTAATTGAAAACCTTCCTTTGATATCACGACTCCACCCCTTTTCACCCCTTCCATTTCATGTATTTTACCAGTTGTGTGTAATTGCTGAATCCTATGAATTTAAGATGCAAAAGTACATGGAATTTGAGACTCAGGGGTAGACCTCTCAGACAAAACACACCTTGACATTACATTCACTGTGTATGATAAATCATTCTTCAGTGAACCCTTATTATTTCCCGATTCAAAGGCACAATAATACATACCTGGTCATGTGCACGCCCACTAACAATGATTTGTACAGGGAGGTGAGAGAACCTCCCTGATTTGAGTAAGATCTGCTTCTTCCTGTTATAATAATCTTCTCATGCTTCCGTTTCTACCCCGAAGTGCGTAGTTCGACATTGGCCAAGGTGGCTATACCAAACTATGAGAGAGGAGAGAGATACCAACCCCACTCTTTTCCCTATTTTGGGAGGACAGTACAACACCAGTAGCCAACCTACTCTGATCAGGGGAATGCCCTAACAACGTTTGAGAAATGAGTGGACTTTGCGCTCACGAGTAACCCATTAGTATGTATCCATCATTCGTGCACTGAAGTTGAAGTGCAGTCAAACATCCTTCTGCGGTCATCGTCTACATTTGACCGAAAGATCGGTCTGTAAATGTTCCGCAGAGACTACACATCCGAACCGTCAAATACCCCCCCCCCAAAAAAAAAAAACAACAACAAAAAACAACAACAACAACAACAACAACAAAAAAACCAAAACAAAACAAAACAAAACAAAACAAAACAAAACAAAACAAAACAAAACAAAACAAAACAAAACAAAACAAAACAAAAACGGCTTTTCTATCTAAATGTACATTACTTGTCATGACGTGTCTATTTCTCACGAGGCAATGAAGTTTACCCGTACACATCAGTGATTGCAAATAGGGTCACTCCATGCATATTGTGGATTAGTCGAGTGTGACAGTGGTTTCCATGGGAAGTCGTGTCGGTGAACTATGCCCTGGCCATTCCTTCGTTATGGTAATGATCTAGTCTTTGAGCGTAGTCCGTAGACTCAAAAAACTAACCCCAACATTGACCTGTAGAATTGACCTCCATAAACGACTCAGTGTACGACTCCTCACTAGGTGAATTTTATCTCGATCTACAGTATATTCTATGTGTGTGTGTGTGTTCACATGTCATAGCGGGTCTCTGTGTTTCTTTCTCTCCGAGCTGTGTATTTGTTTGGACCCAAATATTCCAGGTAATATCTCTGTGTCATGATATGACAGAGTATGTCAGCTTTTCATGGGGAAAAAGGCAAGAAGTCACGCCTCTTCAGCTCGCTGGAGCATCTTTTAGATTCAACCATTAACACGTCAGGAACATCGTGATAGTGATGACTTTTAACTTTCACAACCAGTGATCGATGAACTCAATAATGACCCCCCTCCCCCCCCCCCCCCCCCCCCCCAAAAAAAAAAAAAAAAAAAGAAGAGAAGAAGATGAAAAAAAGAATGACACCGAGGCTAGCTAAATCAAAGTGAGGTATTATCGTGAATGTTTCGATTATGTGATAAAGTGATCAAGCAAGCAAAGGCACGGAATACGAAGGGGATCGTTTGTATTATCATAGCGTCCACTTGAAACTAGAGAATGACATGTGGAAAGATAGCAGGGAATATCCTTTATTTACTTTCAGCGCATTATTCCTTTAAAAAATATGAGCATTTTCAAGTTGCATTTTGTGATTTGATGCGCACCACGCCGCACCTTGTGGTACCGTCAGAGTCATAGTCTCAGTCTGGACTGAGCAATGTTGTGTAAACGTATTCAATCAGACCGTCCCCTCTAGCAAGAGGCAAAATACTTTGTCCCTCGGATAGGACATAAAATGGAGATCCCGTTTGTGAGAGAGTCACATCTCATGCACGTAAAAGATCCCGCTTCATTTATTCATCACAAAGAGCAGGATGTTTAACCCGGTGAAATGGTCTCGCCTCACATCCAACTGGACCCCATGAAAGACCAGCTGAACAAAGCTGAATATGGGCTATTCAGCCATCTTCACAGATGGAAGAATGAACAAACAAATCTTACAATGGCTGATTAATTTGTGACAATGGTCATGTAATATTCAATGTTCTTGCATTTTGTGATTTGATGCGCACCACGCCGCACCTTGGGGTACCGTCATACCCTGGGTCACGACGTTGTGTAAAGCCATCTCATGTTCGTAAGGTGTACAGTTATACACTGCCATCATGACGGCCAAACTTTTTTTTTTTTTGAGGAGGGGGGGGGGGGGGGGGGGGGGTACTCCAGGGTACCAAAAACCTCGACAGAGTTCCATCGTCATTCATCCCATGCAATACGGACCGTGTGATAGGTAGGACATGGGAGCTACATGGTTCCTGCCCTCTAAACCGACACGCTTTTTTTTTTTTTTTTTTTTTTTGCTTGAGGTAAAATTGTAGTCCTCGATTTGTGATGTTAGTTTCATTACGATTCAGTGAGGCAATAATGTTTTACCGGAGAAGTCAGTAAAACATTCATCGTTCCGTCCACATTAATCCTCCGAGGAGAGATGTTAATTTAGGGCGGTGAGTTGGCTCAGTCGGTAGCGCGTCTGCCTCCAACCCAAGCGACTCGGGTTCGAACCCGAGTCTGGACTGAGCAACGTTGTGTAAACGTATTCAATCAGACCGTCCCCTCTAGCAAGAGGCAAAATACTTTGTCCCTCGGATAGGACATAAAATGGAGGTCCCGTTTGTGAGAGAGTCACATCTCATGCACGTAAAAGATCCCGCTTCATTTATTCACCACAAAGAGCAGGGTGTTTAACCCGGTGAAGTGGTCCCACCTCACATCCATCTGGACCCCATGAAAGACCAGCTGAACAAAGCTGAATATGGGCTATTCAGCCATCTTCACAGATGGAAGAATGAACAAACAAATCTTACAATGGCTGATTAATTTGTGACAATGGTCATGTAATATTCAATGTTCTTGCATTTTGTGATTTGATGCGCACCACGCCGCACCTTGGGGTACCGTCATACCCTGGGTCACGACGTTGTGTAACGCCATCTCATGTTCGTAAGGTGTACAGTTATACACTGCCATCATGACGGCCAAACTTTTTTTTTTTTTTGAGGAGGGGGGGGGGGGGTACTCCAGGGTACCAAAAACCTCGACAGAGTTCCATCGTCATTCATCCCATGCAATACGGACCGCGTGATAGGTAGGACATGGGAGCTACATGGTTCCTGCCCTCTAAACCGACACGCTTTTTTTTTTTTTTTTTTTGCTTGAGGTAAAATTGTAGTCCTCGATTTGTGATGTTAGTTTCATTACGATTCAGTGAGGCAATAATGTTTTACCGGAGAAGTCAGTAAAACATTCATCGTTCCGTCCACATTAATCCTCCGAGGAGAGATGTTAATTTAGGGCGGTGAGTTGGCTCAGTCGGTAGCGCGTCTGCCTCCAACCCAAGCGACTCGGGTTCGAACCCGAGTCTGGACTGAGCAATGTTGTGTAAACGTATTCAATCAGACCGTCCCCTCTAGCAAGAGGCAAAATACTTTGTCCCTCGGATAGGACATAAAATGGAGGTCCCGTTTGTGAGAGAGTCACATCTCATGCACGTAAAAGATCCCGCTTCATTTATTCACCACAGAGAGCAGGGTGTTTAACCCGGTGAAGTGGTCCCACCTCACATCCATCTGGACCCCATGAAAGACCAGCTTAACAAAGCTGAATATGGGCTATTCAGCCATCTTCACAGATGGAAGAATGAACAAACAAATCTTACAATGGCTGATTAATTTGTGGCAATGGTCATGTAATATTCAATGTTCTTTTGTAAATAAAATCTGACGCGCGTGTGCGTCCTGGAAGGGATGGCATGGCTTTGGTTGAAATGGGGCTTAATGTTTCTAACTTTTTGTGAGATGAGAAACCTCTTATGAATTAAAAATATGAAAGAGCATACAATTCTAAAAGGAATTCAAAGTTCATTTATTGAATATCAGTTTTGAAATGTCTGAAATATCCAAAAAACAAAAAGGTCCTAAGAAAAGGTGGGACACACCTTTTATCAGGACCACTTTGTGTCACTTTGTTTGTTGATATCTCAACCCATTTTCATCAAATAACCTTTGAATTCCTCATAGAATTGTTCGCTCTTCCGCTTTTCATAAGTGGTTCCTAATTATCTTGCAAAACAGTGAAAATCTAAATCCCCACTTCAGCTAATACCACCATCCCTTTAAACCCCTTTCGCGATACGTGTGCTAAGTCACGATTTTCTTAAGAGGACATTATTATGCACATCACGTTATACCGTTGATTCGATTTACAACATTGTGCTTGATGAAATGAAGTATCACCATAGCATCTTTGCATGTCTCGACTCGCAATGTTAATATCCCGCTTCTCTTCGAGGTGCCCTTTGGTCGACAAGCTATTAAGTGTTTATCAATTTCTCATAATCTTTTACGTGGGCGATTCTATATATCATCTCCAAATATGGAGCAGTGAATGAAAATAATCCACCAGTGAATCATTGTGTGATATTAAATGGGTTAATCAAATACCGGTTAGTAATTGGCCGAAGACAGTCACGTGATGGAGGTACATTCGTTATGTTCGCCCATGGGAAAACATTTTCACGTAACAAATGACAGTGGGCTACGGAAGCCCATTTGTGCCACGCAAGGATAAAACTTTCAGTGGATCGATGGAGGCCGCCACATAATTATCGATATCGATATCGCTAAACGATAATTAATTGGCGATCGCCACTTAATTATCGTTTAGCGATATCGATAATTATGAGAAATGTCGATATCGTTAATTATGTGGCGGCCACCAGTTAGCTCTACTGAAAGTTTTATCCTGCGTGGCACGAATGGGCTTCCGTACATAATTATCTGGCGGCCGCCATATAATTATCGATATCGACATTTCTCATAATTATCGTTTAGCGATATCGATATCGATAATTATGTGGCGGCCGCCACTTAAATATCGTTTAGCGATATCGATATCGATAATTATGTGGCGGCCGCCAGATAATTAAGTGGCGGCCGCCAGTTAGCTCCATCGATCCACTGAAAGTCATTTATCCTTACTTGGCGCGAATGGTCTTCCGTAGTGGGCCTAGGACCGCGCGCGCACAGTGAATTTGGCTCTGCATGCGCGATCGAGCGACGCGAGCGATCGAGTGCGTTGTGCTGGTTCGGTGCGGGGACGTATTTGAGTATCCCATTCCCATCCCATTCCCATTTGACTATTCGGGAGGCTATAAGTCCCTCGACTTCGTCTCGGAACTTATAACCTCCCTCAATAGCATTTCAAACCCTTCGGGTGGAACATTCGGTATGTTCCCTCCCCCGCCAGTCATCATCTATATATAATATTCTATACGGCGTCTTTTTTTTCCTGTTTTATAGTTCAATTGTCCAGTTGATAGGGATATATGATCATGGGTGACACGACATTTGCTCCTGCGACAATTGCTTCGGTCTTATTTTCTCTAAGGGGTTAGGGTTAGGGTTTTGAAGGGGTTTAGGTTTAGTTTGATGTGAGAATTAGGATTAGGGTTATATAGGGTTATGTTTATGGGTTGAATTTACGTTTGGCTTAGCATGCAGATATATCACGGGAGTAATTGTCGCAGGAGCAAATGTCATGGAACCATGATCATGATGATATGTGATCGTACATCACAAACGTACTAAAAATCGCTTACCTCGATTTGACGTGATGACTCTAATAGGTGAAATGGATCAAAACAATCAATCTTTTTATAATTTGTCTAATAATCATTCATAAGGAGCAATTCTTCTTCAGCATAGCTTTTACGTTTACGATCATAAAACGAATGGGAAATTGTGTTTTGTGGATTTTTGTGGAAGAAGATTGTGATTAGGCGTGTCTTAGATACCCCTTACATCATTTCAAAAATTTCTCTGCACACTCTTCATTTTCAACTCCAATAACTTTAGAAAGGATATTGCTACTGCTTTGAAAGTTTTGAATATAATGTGCTAATGAAGTGTACAATTCTTTCTTGAGTAATCTTATGTGTTGTTTTTTTCATTTTTGTGGATTTTCATGTCCTGCTTTGAAAGCACAAGTTGCAGGTGAGATTAAGCACTCGGATAGAGTGTGTGCTTTCTTTCCATTATTTGGACAGTTTAGGAAAGTTTATTTGTATCTAGTTACATCATTTGATATCATAGAGTCTAATCTTCTAGAATCTGCCCTTTAAAAATCCATGTCTGGCGATGTTTCTGGTGGATTTGTGACTCTGTATTCCAAACCTGGTAAGTAACAAAACCAGTGGAGCTGAATATTTACTGTGCTTTGAAATAAACTTTGGCTTTTCACATACCCGTCAATTGAAGCCCACAAAGCGTAGCGAATACAATTGCTGTTCGCCAGGCTAGTTATTATTATACGAGTGAGTGATTCGTATTCTTGTCTTCAGGCAAGACTCACAAAACTACACGAAAGCAGAATTAATTGACTCTAGAAAGGTAAATTCTGTCACCCCCTCGAAAATCCCTATGACCTATGCCCTCTTCTTTTTGTTTTTTGTTTATTTTCCATGAATTTCAAGGATTTCATCCCAGGTAAACACTTGAAGTGTAGGTGCCTATCAATATGCGGAATGATCCAGGGTGATAAGTGGTTGTGTGTAATGAAGTATTCTAAGAAGAGTTTCAAAGCAAAATATGCTATAAGTGCCATTTTGAAGGAAGTCCACGGTAAGATACAGCAAAATTCAACCTTTCTAATGATACGTCACAAGGATTATAACAATATGATATACATTTTTATGTTTTTATGAGAAGTTTGTAAGTCTAACGTTTTACAATATCTTTTTTTTTTGACATTTTCTCCTCTGATTATATTACTTTTCAATCTCTATTTTTTCTCCATTTGGCAAGATCAGCTCTGGCATCTGTATATTCCTGTGTTCTTGTGTTACATCTGTTATCTTTATCTCCTATACTAGCCTACAACTGTGGTGATATTAAATCTGTTTCCACTGTGCAAAGAAGCATCCCAGTCGATTAACTGTTGCAGTGGATTGGATCTTGTCTTTTTCTTTTTAATCGTGTCTGTCAAAGCCCTGTGAAAGTGATATCTTACTAAGACTGAGTTTGCATTTGGATGTCTGCTTTGTTGACTGGACTTTCACTTTCTACGTCATCGTCAAGTGGATTTCTACTTCACCCTCACGTACACTTGAGGACTTTCTGACCAACTCACTTATATGCGGTTCGTGTCAAGGAGCACTGTATTGTATGGTGTGTGGAAATTGATCTGCGGGTGCCCTGCGTAGGACGGCAAGGCAAACAGTTTACATTTGTCGATCCTATACACAATATTCACTTCCTTCCGTTGTGTGTAGGGCCTACTGTATATTGTGAGTTTATCATGGCTTTATTGCTCGCGTCATCGGAAACATAAACGTACATTGCAATACACATCCAACACTTTCTGACCAACATATTACATACAGACGCAGAGAAGTGTATTTTCACCTCTTGGGTTCGGTTAAAAGGGGAAGTCTACCCCAGATTTAAATTATGTGGAGTCAGTGATTCTACGTTATGGAAATATCTATATAGTGAATGTATCAAGATACACGTGAGAGAAGATTCGATGTTACGAATACAAATCGAACACATTTTTTTTTTTGGACTTCTTCCTACTAATATAATTTCGGTATCTTGCACAGTGACCATTATGCTTGTTTCCTGATAGGCTATATTGTTCAAAAGCCACTCACTTTACTGTTTGGCTTTCTGTAGAAGACGTACTATATATGTAAATGTATAATGACAAATCCTCATTATCATGCTTCAAGGTAGGCTGTATCGAATGTTTTTTGCGTTACTACTTTATATATTAGAAGGAAACTATACCATATCATACCCCCCCCCAAAAAAAAAGCGACAAAAGCAACCAAAACGCCATTTCTGCGCAGATGACGTAATGAGCAAGTTATCAGGATGGCTGTCTTTGAAATCTTCTCTGCCGCTGTAGCCTGCTTCTTTCATTTCATTGATTTCAGTAGATATAACTTTTGGGAAACATCAAATAATCGACGCAAGGTAAAAATGGAACTACTTGAACGAGCAATACAAAATTATAATAAAGTTGGGAGATAATTTCATACCTCTACGAGTATAAAGGGCCGATAAGAGTCTAGTTTTGGAAACGTATCAATCTCTCCTGGAAGTTCGAAATGAAGTCTTTCCCCCAAAACATCATGAAATTAGTATATACTCGCAGTAAATACACAGATAGAATTAAGTTGAAGACAAGAAGACAAGATTGTGTCAGTTTCTGTACTTGTGAGCATCACTGAGGCACGAACTTTCCTTTTCGTGTACAGCAAGAAGTATAACTTGAATTGAAAAATTAATTCTCTAACCAGTTTTCTTTCATGTCTACAGCTAGATTATGTATGTCGACAGGAAACTAAGAGGAGAATGTTGATATTATTATTTTTCTTTGAAAGATGCCGTTTTGTCATTTTTGTTATGCAGCGCACGAGTATGAAGTCGCAATGTTAAACTTACGGAGGTCGAACAGCTAACACAGGAGCTGTGACAATGTCACAACTATGCATATGCATGCAGTACCTCCAGTGCTGAGTCTTCAGGCCCTAGTTTACCTCATCATACGAGATTGTTTAAATTCTGACAAGTTGATCACTATTAAAACCGTGCGGTACCTTCGAAAGATAATAATATGTCTTCCTTATTCAATCATCATTCTGTGTATGTGATATAGACGCCCCCAACGGGGAGGAGGAACATCGGAGAAGCCCGAACGCCTCCTCTGCCAAGAAGGAACATCAGAGAAGCCCGAACGCCTCCTCTACCCAGGAAGGACCTCACCGAGACTCAGACGCCCCCAACGGCTCGAAAGAACAAGGACAACCCGTACGCCACCTACCGTCTGTCTTCACCCCTAAACGAAGTTCGCGCCGAGTACGATGTTGTGGTGGTCGGGTCCGGCTACGGCGGTGCGATCGCCGCAAGTCGGTGCGCTCGAGCCGGCCAGTCCGTGTGTGTGTTCGAGAGGGGTAAAGAGTGGTGGCCGGGGGACTTTCCCGAGACTGAGCTCAAATCATTCAATGAGCTTCAAATCACAATGCCAGGACGGGCAGCCCCGGTTGGTAAGTGATCACTTCAGGGAATCAGTATGGTTGGAGTCTTTGTCTCAATTTCCTCTGAAAAACACCTGAATAAAATAATGTCAATTCCTTTTGACAATAATAAACACGAATCTCAAATCTACCTTGAGTGGTATAATAGTCTATCTACTGAATGTTTTAATGAACACAACCCTAAATATTTCAGATAATACGGTCGTCTTTAAAGACCATAATTAATAAGGTGTAACATGAATCGAAAAGTGATTAACTTGTCATCATAAATACTGACGTACTGTTATAAATATTCTAACCACAAATTTTATTACCATTTTTTCTATTGCAATTGGTGTGACAATGCTAGTATTATCACCATCGATCACCGTACATGAAGAAAGTTTAAACACGAGTATCGAAGAGTTTATCTTTAAAGCACTCAGCGTGGATTAGCGTAATGGCGCCTTTCTAAACGTTTTCAGTTTGCGGTAGACGACACAACCCCCAACATTATAACATCTTCAAACTTGATCTGATCCTGGTCATCATCTCACCCATCGAAGCGACTCCATTGCTTGTAATATTTAAAATCGTTTTCCAGTCGTATTCTATATTGCGAAGACCACGTAAACTCTCAAATTCTCTCTTTAAAAGAAAGTGATTCTTATTATCGATATCTTGAAGCTACAGCGAGGACTGAGATCCATGATTAATATCAGGGTACGTTGTAGTCGACTCGTTCGAGAGTATTGAAACTATGGCGTAGTTTGACAATCTCGTTGTAGTTGATAGCAATGGTTATGGTCGTCTACACAATGACTTCACCCTCTCACAGCCAAAACGTCATAAGTGTCGGTGACACAATGCCCAAACGAGTCCCCGCCGGTAGTGAGTTACTCTATCAATTTGTTTACCCACTGTTAGGTAAGGAGACCGGTCTGTATGACATGGTGATGGGGACTGACGTCAGCGTGCTCCAAGGGTGTGGTCTCGGGGGAACGTCGCTCATCAACGCCAACGTGGGACTTGATTGCGACGCACGTGTTTTCAAAGATCCGGTAAGGTTACGCAACTAATGACTCTATATACGGTGTCAATCAATGTTTTCATTCAGATCATCTGCTATTAAAATTGAGTACATGTGTTCCTGAAGTATTTCAGTCAGTATTTATAGCACCCTTCAATAATCTACTTTATATTGTGTGCTAGAGAGTATATCAACATTCTTTTGCGTGACTGTCATAGATCACGTTGGGTTTGGTATTTGCACTGTTGAAATTTGATGTCTGCAAATGACAGTCACGTCAAGATAATCACTCATAAAGAAATAACAAACAGCAATTCAACCAAGCACATATGACACTCTTGAATCAGATTTCGTCAGTTTTTCTGAACAAAATCATAACACGTGTCCCTTGTTTCCACTCACTGCATCGTATAAATTACTGAGATATGACACGCAATGCATGGAATGAATGTAGGTAGCATCTGGGATTGCACGTAGACCTTCATATCAAAACTTACTTGTAAGTGAAACCGTTTATCGCACGCTTTCGTGCCTGTAAGCCTATCGTTTAGTTGGCGTAGAAAACACGCACAATCTCTTCTTTCATATTGGTCCCGCGCTCACTTTCTGTATTTATTTGGCCCTTTCTCTTTTTGTTCTCATATTGCATAAATGATAATAACAATGACACTCTTAAATTATGTGAGTGAAGATGATGATTACACTATTACAACTACGAAAAATAAGATTGAACCAACACATAGTCATCATCATCATCATTGAAATTATCGCAAGTAAAGTGAAAGTATCGCAACATTGCCTGCACGTAAGAGTAGGCCTACCTCTGTATTTCTCTTCCACACGACCCTGTTGTTGTCGAAGCTTGTGATTAAATGGGTGGTATAGTATTGGTGGGAATGAGGATTGGGCTTTTAATTTCTTGTAAGATACTGAGAAACCACTTATGAAATGTTACAGTTATGTTATTTATACCATTCTAAGAGGAATTCAACGTTTATTTGATGAAAATTGGTTTTGAAATGGCTGAGATATCCAAAAACAAAGTATAAAAAAGAGATGCCAGCAGAAAGTGGGTCCCACCCTTTATTAGTATCGCTTGTTTTGGATATCTCATCCATTCCAAAACTAATTCTCATCAAATAAGCAAGAATAAAGTTGAACGCAAGATCTCTTGTTAGAGAGTCAACGACCTTGTCTCCTATACCACCACCCTCTCCTATACCACCACCATCCCAAATGTCTGTCTTTTAAATACTCTCACAGTCGGTTGAATCGCCAGCCTTGCTGCCTTATTCATATTGGTTTCTTCAGGACAATTATAACTTCTTTAGCAAACTGCCACAGATGACTGAAGCCACGCCCTGGCATTGCACTGCTTTATGTTGTTGTTGTACTTATATTTTGAAACAGTGTTGGCCGGAGGAACTTCGCGAAGACGAATCAAGTCTATTCGGGCAGGACCGCCAACGCGTCATGGACATGCTGCGACCCGAAAGGTACCCGGCTCACTTCCCCGAGCTGCCGAAGCTCAAGGCCATGGAATTGGGCGCCGCGCACGTCATCAGGGACATAGAAGATCTCCACGTGCCAGACGTGTTCATGAGGTACGTGATTCTCTTGCCGAAGGCCGTTTTATGAAATACATACACAAGTTACAAGTAGCCGCCGCCAAATAGCATCGTAATGTCTTATCGTAAGGTCTTGTCCTGCCAGTATAAGATGGCCATGGGCGTCAACAGGGGGGTGCGTTGGGTGCGGACGCACCTCCCTTCAAAAAAAAAAAAATCAAATCAAATAAAAAAAAAAATCACCACTTCAGCCTGCGAGCGACCTCAACGCCGGACGCTAAATAATATTTCTTGTTTTTATTTTTTACTGTTTTTATTTTCCACCAGGGACAACAAAATCGTGATCAAAAACAATTCTCATCCTGGGATATGTCAGCACTGATAATTGAAGACTTTGTTTGCAAAAACCGATAAGTCCATATTTGCCAAATGGAGATATTTGCGATTAAAGGTCAAGAAAAATAAAGAGAATAATAAGAAAATGTTGGCTTCTTTTGACCATAACTTCAAAATTATGCCTTTATATGTAGTGACCAATATATCATTTAAAAGGTATTATTTTGTACTCTATGACAGAGATCGTACTTCAATACCTTCAAAAATGGACCTATCGGTTTTTGCAAACAAACCCTTCGATTTATTCTACAGTGTTGAGTATTTATCGACCGTACTGTACATCCGTACGGTACGGAGCACGTACGCGTTTGCATATGCTACTTACAAGTATGTAGTGTCTATGTACAGCACGTTACTTCTGACCAATCCATATTGATAATGCGAGCCCAAGTGCGAGCCTTAGCCTCATATCAAAAAAAAAAAAAAAAAATGGAGGGGCAAGTATATCATTTTGCCCACCCCCTCCCCATAATTCCCGAGACGAGAAGATTTTCTTGTTTTTTTTTTGCCAGAAAAAAAAGTTTACCCCCATAAAAACATTGGAAGGGCAAGCTTTGCCCCCCCCCCCATAATCATTAATTAATGAGATGAGAAGATTTTCTTGCTTTTTAACAGAAAAATAGTTGCCTCCATAAAATGTTCGAGGGGCAAGCGCACCATATGTGCCCCATCCCACATAATTGTAATTCCCGAGATGAAAAGATTTTTTTTTGTTGCTAGAAATCTGTTCAATTATTTCACCCGAAGTGTACACCAGGGGCCCGTTGCATAAAACTTACCGTTGAATTTCAATGGTAACTACCGTCAAAATTAGGCGTCTGAGTCACAGCCAATCAGCATCATGGATTATAATATTTACCTCTAATTTGAAGACTTACCGCTAGAAAGGAGCAGTAAGTCCAGCGGTAAGCGTTTTATGCAACAGGGCGCAGATGGCAGGTAGCTGAATTTCAATTCTAAAAAAGCAAAGTCTCTCTCGTGTGGGAGGGGGATACCTCTTCCCACACCTTCCTCCGTTCGGTCTATTTTCCATGGACTTAATACACCTATAGATTGACAGATCTACAAATGTTTCATCGAAAGTGTGCACCAAATCTGTCACTTCATTTGGAACTTCATTTGGAAGGCGGAAAAAAATATCGAATATGGGAGAGGTATCTTACCACCCTCCCATTGCCTTGTCCCTTAGACTTCATGGGGAATGACAATTTCCGGATTTTCCACAAAAAGTGTGCTTCAGATCGCTTTATTTCTATTCTAAAAATTCAAAAGCTCCGTCGAGCGGGAAGGGGTATCCCCCTCCCACATCCTCCCCATAACCTCAACCTCACTATACTTTGTACGTACACAGATGCACACTCGGAATAAGAGCCATTAAAATTTCACCGGAAAAACAAAAACAAAACTATTTGTTCAAATTATTATTTTTTGGGAGGGGGCTGCAAAAACTTTAAGTACAGTTGTATTGCACCAAAAGTTTGCACCAGATCGCTGAATTTCAGGTCTGAAAATACGAAATCATCTTCGTTTGGGAGGAGAAATGCCCCTTATGTACACCCTCGTGTGCATGCTTTTTTCTGTTTGATTGCTTAACAGACAGCGTTCATAATATTCAGTGTAAGAATTGATACAAGAAGTTTATTCAAATTACACCATTTTATAGGCAAATTATTTAATAATGATTTACATCAAAATGTAATGCTACCTTAAACAAGTGGGACTATTTCAAGTCGATAAAACATGCAAAAACCTGCATCAAATTGCACCATTTACAACATCAAAATGAAAAAAAAAAAGTTCTCACCGTGGGAGGGGGGACAACCCCCTCCCACACCCTCATCCCCTCGCTCGCTCCGCTTGCTCGGGCTCGGTCGCGTTCATGACATCAGTGTAAGAATTAGTACAAGAAGTTTATTTATATGATATGATTTATAGGCACATTGTTCAATAACAATTTACATCAAAATGTACTGCTACCTTAAACAAGTGGGACTGTTTCAAGTCGATAAAACACGCAAAAACCTGCATCAAATTGCACCACTTACAACATCAAAATGAAAAAAAGTTCCCACGTGGGAGAGGGACAACCCCCTCCCACATCCTCCCCCTCGCTCGCTCCGCTTGCTCGGGCTCGGTCGCGTTCATGACATCAGTGTAAGAATTAGTACAAGAAGCTTATTTAAATGATATCATTTAAAGGCACACTGTTCAATAATAATAATAAGTACAGCATTTGTAATGCGCCTTCGATCTAGTATCCTATTCTGAGGCGCAGAGGGACGTAATTATGAAAAGAATAGCATACATCATAGTCATAATTGTACATAAGAAGGTTGAAAAAGAAGAAAGAGATAAGTAGAGATATACACACCAATGAACAATTCGTTGAAAATTCAATCGAAACAAGATGCGAACATATGTGATTTCAAAAGCTTTTTAAATGTTTCAATGGTCTCTGCTGATCGGATCCTCAGTGGAAGAGCGTTCCAGAGAGATGGGGCTGCAGAAACAAAGGCTTTTTCTCCGAGAGTCGAGATTGTTCTTTTAACTGTTAATTGTTTACTATTACATGAACGGAGATTTCTGCCAGGGACGTATTCTGAAACAAGGTTTGCAAATATTTTGGAGCTGAAGAATTTACTGCTTTCCATGTATGAATAAGAATTTTAAACTCTATCCGCTTGGATACTGGTAGCCAGTGAAGATTTTTTAGAACTGGGGTAATGCTGGAGAAGCGAGATGTTCCACTGAGGACCCGAGCAGCAGAGTTCTGAGCACGCTGTAGTTTGGCCAGTTGGTAAGATGAAGCCTGTTCAATAACAATATACATCGAAGTGTACTGCTAGACCTTAAACAAGTGGGACTGTTTCAAGTCGATAAAACAAGCAAAATCATGCATCAAATTGCACCATTTACAACATCAATATGCAAAAACTTCTCACCGTGGGAGGGGGACACCCCCTCCCCCTTCTGCACTCCGCTTGCTCTTGGTTGGTCGCGTTCATGATATTCAGTGTAAATATTTAGATATTAAAACAGGAAGTTTATTTGGATGATACTATTTCATAGGCATATTGTTCAATGATAATCGACATCAAAATATACTGCTACCTTAAACAAGTGGGACTGTTTCAAGTCGATAAAACAAGCAAAAACATGCATCAAATTGCACCATTTACAACATCAACATGCAAAAAAAGTTCTCATCGTGGGGGGTGGGAAACAACACCCTCCCACACCCTCCCCCCCCCCTCCCTTGCTCGCTCCGTTTGCTCGGACTCGGTCGCTTCGCTCCCGCGCATACTAGCCCCCCCCCCCCCCATTCCCTAAAACCTCTAAAAGTCTGGGGATTGAGAGCTTCCTGAATTCCAAACGTCTGTCCAAATCTCCTTACATTTAGTGTCAAAACGCACTTCCCTTGAGAAAAAGCTGGTGACGCCCCTGGATGGCTGTTCATAACGACTCGTTCCTTCTCTCAAAGATGTTGTCGAAACACATATTTTCTTGTGTTTTCAAATCATAAATTGTGACCGTGCACCTCAAAACGAACATAAAGTCGCACACACTGATTTTGCGTGAGGACTGAAAATAAGTGAAATGGGTCAACCTAGCGGAACTTGACTTCTTCATATGTTCTGAAAGAGCGGGTCTTCTTTTACATTATGCTAAACTTTGGTATCATAAGACGGGCAGGAAAGTGTGTTTTTTAGCAGTTTATCTCGAAAATCTTTGGTAGAATAGTGTGATTAGGTGTGTCTTTAGAATCCCTTTTTCATTTCTGAAAAACCTTGTCCACACTCTTCACTTTCAACTCTTATAACTTTTGAAAGGATAATGCTACTGCTTTGAAAGTTGGCATTAATTATGGACAGAATGTGTTAATGAGGCATGAATAATTCAGTTTAATCTGATAATTAATCCCTTCATTGTTGTTACTCTGGTGGTTTACCTCCTGTTTTTTGTCCCATTCATCGCACAGCCAGCACGGTTTGGTAAAGATTAAGCACTTGAATAGACACTGTACTTCAGAGCCTCCTTTCTCAGTTCACACTTTTCCTGAGTTTGTGCTTTCTTTCCAATATTTAGATAGGTTAGGAGAGTCCATTTGATTTGAGTTATACATCATTTTAAAGCTTAAATTCTGCTCTTTCAGAGTATGGTCTTAAATAAAAATTCATGTCTGGCGACTTTTTGTTTGTTTTGAGGTGCAGGGTCACTGAATAAAGGGACGTTAGAATTAATGGTAGCTCAACAGTGAAATGAATGCAATAAGAAGCAGAAACGATAAAGTAGTGCTGATGGCTGGAAGGCCTGCATCCTAATTCGTATTCTTACGTTAAAGCCACTGTCTGATGTCTGGTAAACATTTACTTCAGACTAATAGTTTCACCTCATTGCTTTGATTTTTTCTTCTAAAAGGATGTAACATATGGTACAGAAATATCCGCTTTGTCGCTGGAAGTGCCTGGAAACATGACCGTGAATAATAACCCAACCTACGCATTTGTCACTTGCCCATATTTAGACCTCCTCTGTACGTGAACTTCAGAGACACGGAAAAGAATGACTTCGGGATACCTCAGCCAGCCTGTAACGGCTGCGGGAATTGCGTGAGCGGGTGTAACACCGGAGCGAAGAACACTCTCAACTTCAACTACCTCCCTGATGCACGGACGTTCGGTGCCGATATATTTACCGAGGTATATAAACCGCAAAGTCCATTTGAGTTTCCCAGCATTATCTGTATACACGTTTGTGCGTTTACGAGAATAGTGTTTGGAGAGGGTGCTGTTCGTTATTCCGAAGGTTCGCTATTCCGAAGGTTCGTTATTCCGAAGGGTCGTTAATCCGAAACACACAAATTCCCTATGCCTATAAGAGGTTCGTTAATCCGAAAGTGAAAAACGGTTCGTTCATCCGAATATTTGTGGCGTTATTCCGAAGGTTCGTTATTCCGAAGATTCGTTATTCCGAAAATGAATTTCGGAACAGTGAACCTTCAGAATAACGAATCTTCGGACTAAACAGCCTTCGAAATAGCGAACCTTCGGAATAACGAGCTGTAACCGTTGGAAACATGTCCAACATTGCCATGGAATTGCCATATCAGACGTCGTGAGTGTGAAAAAGTAGTACCAGAGATAAGTATTGAGTAGTCACATGCGACCACAGAGGTGTCGAAGAAAATTCAGCATTCCAGCTCGATTCGAATGATAAGCATAATGAGCAGTAATCTTGGACACACTCAGATACCTGATGAAGTGAAAATGGCTTTTAGATAATGAGTGGCAGACACCCAATACATAATTCGCTGAACACAAATATCAATGGATAATTATCACTGTGTATTGTTAACTGTTAGGAGTAGACTCAACCATTAAACGTCACGATATGATACTCTGATCCGAATTAACACTTTTCACTAAGAAGTCACGGACACTGGTGGGGTTCGCAATTGAGGAAACTAAGATAATGCGTTTCCTAATCATTTCCATCGCATTCTTCTGAAGGGAAGAAATAGGCCAAACGTGTATATTTTGAACACTGACCCCAAAAATGCGTATTGTAATGATAATGCTCCTGGTGAAGGCATTTTAATTTTTGTACTTGTGCTTCTAAATTCTCCTTGTTGATAACAAATTCTCTAAATGCATGATCCCGTGTGTAGTTGTTGTATTACTAATATTAGTAAAACTTTATTGCGTTTTCCCGCAGGTCAAAGTCAAGGCAGTTCTGCGAGACGAATCCAAAGCTATGTGGGCTGTATACTACGAAGTTCTCATCCAGGACGTCTTCCATGTCGTGGAGCAAATAGTCCGTGCGAAGACTGTGATTCTTGGCGCGGGTTCGTTGGGATCCACCAACATTCTAATGAACTCTGCGGAACGCGGCTTACAACTTTCTAGTCGGCTCGGAGAAGGCTTCACCACAAATGGGGACGCTCTTAACTTCTGCTACAACACTGCGCACAAGATCCGGTCCGTTGGAATCAGACCGAGCGACCTGAAACCCGGTCATGGTCCTGGACCATGTATCTCGGGTCTCATTGACATGAGGCTCCCAGATGAACCACTCGAAGACGGATATGTTCTGGAAGATGGCACCCCTCCCGGTGGATGGGAAACACCTCTGAAGATTGTGCTGAAGACAACTCCAGGTTTGAAGATGTCTCACGGTCATAACACCAAGGAGGCACTGCGGGCTCTCACCGGGAAGGCCAACAAGAACACCCTCTCTGTTCTTTCTATGAGTCACGACTCGGCAGACGGGAAGCTTGTTCGTGATAAGGCCAGTGGCCGCGTCTGGGCAGATTTCCCCCATGTCGGATGTGGGGACAACTTCCAGAAGATCTACGATGGAGCCAAACGCCTGACAGCAGCGCTAGAGGGTCACCATATCGCCAACCCTTTCTGGAAAGGTGCCCTGAGTCACCTGCGGAATACCAAGAGTGTCATTACGGTGCATCCCCTGGGAGGCTGCGGAATGGGCAAGTCAGGGAGACAAGGCGTGGTAGATCACGCTGGACAGGTATTCGTGGGTGACTTTGACAATGTCCACCCAGGATTACTGGTTGTTGATGGAGCCATCATGCCCCGAAGTCTTGGTGTCAATCCAAGTCTGACGATTGCAATACTTGCCGAGAGATGCATGCGTCTTCTGGCC
This sequence comes from Diadema antillarum, assembly GCF_040938485.1. Taxonomy (NCBI): domain Eukaryota; kingdom Metazoa; phylum Echinodermata; class Echinoidea; order Diadematoida; family Diadematidae; genus Diadema; species Diadema antillarum. The sequence continues at coordinate 690,031 of NW_027271593.1, forward strand.
AAAAGGAACGGTTGGCACATAGACTATCCATCAAGGAGGAATATAGGTGAGATATGTCTCTCAATTTTTTAATTGTTAAATGATAAATTTCAGCAATGATTGTCTACTGGTTGACTAAACTGAATATAATTGTGCATATTAATTCAGTATAGCGTATAAATTCAAACCAGCTGCATGTCAGCGAAGAAAAAATATATTAATTGATCTTAAGAAATTATTATCTTTTCAAGAAATTAAAATAGATTTCCTCTAGATTTGCACAAATAGTTAATGCCTTACTTTGATAAAACATAATCAGCCCATGATTTCATTGTTTCCTATGTTGTGCAGCACGCAGAAAGTTAATGAGAGTATTTATTTCTTTAAAGCGAATTAGATATTCACGTTTCCAAAGTTGTTTAGAGAACAAATTATGCTGTGGTAAACGACTACATGTTTACATCAGTGATAACGACGGCTTTAGAACCCGGATAAAAATCTTACTTTTGTAAAAAAAAAAAAAAAAAAATCAACCCTAATTAAAATGAATCCATACCTAACTTGGATGTGGATAATTTGTGGAACATGTCTTGCCTCAGTTCAATGGACATTGAAATCAATCGTCGACCGTTATCATGGATATATTAACCGTCATGATACGCCCTGAAATCTTACAACGTGATACATTGAAAGGAAATGGCAAAGTGTATTGAACAATAAGATATCATGCATTTTCTTTATTCCTTTGGGTCATAACTTAAAGAATGTAGACGCCATTTGCCTTCCTGTCGACGTAACAGCAAAAACCTCTTTTAAGGAGAAATGTATGTTTATATTCAGTCAGTTACCAAAAACATTAACACCATAGCTTGAAAATTTTGCTTGAGCTTTGTCAACATTTAACAATATTTTTGGTGTTTACGTTTGCATATATCTCATACTTCTATATTCCTTTACAGCAACTGTGTACAGGAAGACTAAACCTGGATTCCGCTTCACTGAGAAAATGACAGGCAAAATGGAGATCGCTGGAGAAAAGGTTCCCTTGTCATTCAAGGTGACCATTGAATCAAAAGACATCTACAACATGATCAACGTGGATCCACACCATCGAGCCGGAATATTCGGGATTGTGACGTGTGAGAAGATCTCTCAGAAACCCTTGACCGTGTCCGATGGCGTTTTCGAGCTTTTTGCTGAGAGCGAGGAGAAGGTGGAGACGAAGGAGATGGTCTACAAGATGACCCTGACTGACCCAACGGGAGAGGTCTACCAGTTCCGAGGGGAGAAGTGCATCCACAAGAATAGGATGCTTTCCATTGGAGTCACTGACACCACACACATGGCATTTACTCTCAGGAAGGGTGTAGGGGAGGCGGCAGAGATGGTTGGTCAGGGCAAGTTGAAGCTTAAGATAAGAGACTTCTTGAGGCAGCTGACCACCATCGAAGTCACAAATTGCCATGTCTCCAGTGAGAGACTGCGATGGAAGACAAAGTTCTGCAAGTTCTTTGCTGGAGCGTTGTGGGAGGTGTACGGCGTCTTCAGTCCGTCTACCACACCGTTTGACCCGGATGCGCCCCCACGGGAAAGGCGTGACCTGAATCTCAATGGTGCCGACATGGACATTAAGGAAATTGCAGCTGGTGACGGAGTGCCTTTGATCCTCACAAGGTACAACGGTGGAAGCAAGGGTCCGATTCTTCTGCTGCACGGTCTTGGCGTGCCGAGCCGCATCTTCTCTCTCGATACTATCGACAAAAACCTGGTGGAATACCTGGTTGAGAACGGCTTTGACGTGTGGGCCCTGGACATGCGCTTCTCAACTGCACTTCCAGCACACAGGGACAAGAGCAATGTGGTTGATGCCGCAGAATTCGACATCCCAGTGGCCATAGATCACATCTTAGCATCCACTCAGTCATCCAAGGTCCAGATCTTTGCTCACTGCGTTGGCTCGCTTGCCATAATGTGCTCCTTGCTCTCAGGGTTTGTATCCAAAGACAAGATCAAATGCATTGTTGCATCACAGCTTGGTTTTGTTGTCAAGCCCACCTCGTCTTCCAGTTCAAGACCAAACTTCCTGGGCGAAGGTGTAGATGCATATACAGACACTAACGATAACTGGATGGGTAGAGTGTTCAACGTCTTCTCTGATCGGTACGCTAGCTTCGCGACGACTGCTAAAGAGCACTGCGACAGCAACGTGTGCCACAGAGTAACCTTCCTGTATCGTCCTTCATGGCGCCACGGAAACCTTAACAAGATCACTCACGACACCCTGCATGAATGGAATGGCTTCACAAACAAAGAACTCTTCAAGCACCTGTCCAAGTGCTCCTCCAAGAAGCTCCTGTGCAATCGTGACGGCGACACTCCACTCATCCCAGACTGGCAGAGCAAGACACACCTGGAGTCAGCCAAGTACAGGGAGGCAATGGAACGGCTAGACGTTCCAATCTTCTTCTTCATGGGAGAGGATAATTCTAGGTGGGATAAGCAGTCTGTGAAGCGGAGCTGCGAGAGGTGCCAGGAGGTTAACACCAAGCAGCATTACGAGTGCGTCTTTGTACGCAAGTACAATCATACAGACTCCATAGTAGGAAAGAACGCTAACACGGAGGTCTTCCCGCTATTTTTGCCTTTCCTCGAGAAGTACACAACGTCTGCAGATGCAGCAGTACAGGCTGAAGCCTAGGGACCTCCCGGCAATCCTTGGTAGTCGACTGTTGTGTCATTCAATTTTGAATGCTTTTCTTGGTTGTTGACGAACTGTTCTACAACGAGCTGTGTATGTACAGTTTGTCTCAAACTGCTATGGGGCCTATCGTGTATGAGATACTCAATCAAATGTAGTCTACCTAACATAGAGATGCAGTACATAATAACGTCATACCTCCTCAAAAGTAATATGATTATAAAGATAGGAGTAGATATACTCGTATTTCACGCCCTAGCCAGTCAAAGAACTAAACGTTGCGTAGATAAGTCACTATATTAACTTTGTTCACAAATTTTTTGAGATTTTTACACTTTTGTACACACAAAACTGATAATCAACAGAAGTTGTTGGACAGTGTGTTTTTCTGTTATCCTCTTCCCACATCTTTTCAATAAAATTGGTATGCTTACATTTTGCCACTCTCTTGTGGTTCCTGCCGACATTTAAGGCTGCCTTATCAGCCATCTGGAAGTCAATTCCCACAGGATTAATTTGATGATTGGTCTAAGGTGAAGAGGCGAATATACTTGATATATTTTATTAATGTCTCCATGGTAATATTGCATGATCTTTTTTTTAAATCTCATTCCAGAAAGTATCTTTAGCTAGTTACAAAATGATTTTTACTGATAGTAAACTTGGAAATTCAACACACAACTCACGAATATACAGGTACATGTATAAATCAAATCTACCGTGTAGTGACGAATGGATGTATACACGTGTTTATAATCCTGTGATAACGACAGGATTTGAATGAAAACTGACCATGTGTGGCGCTGTTCTCATTATCGGAAAGCGGTTGCACCATCTTTCGTTGCATACTTCTCACCGCGATTGAGATAAAAATGAGAGACTGATCCATACGGAATGCATGTGACTGTGGCTTGAATACAGCAGTTGATATGTGTGAAGTGAACTCGAGGAAATTTCCAACTGGAAAACTTTCACTCAAGCGGGACGTAAGAGAAACAAGTGCTGAAACTGGGCCTTAGGCCTACTACCTACCGATCTAATAGCTGCAATAGAGCAGAGCCGTGCTTTTTAATACATGTATTATATATGATTCGTGCATACATGCCTACAATTTATGAGAGTCTCTGTATAATAATAATAATAATAATAATAATAATAATAATAATTATTATTATTATTATTATGTTATCATTATGAGTAGCGTGATAGCGCATAGGCCTACATCACGCTGCATGTGGAAACATACGTTTGATGTACATAAGACAGCCGAGTATCATATTTTTATTTTTATTTCATGCAACAGTACATTTGTATCTAAAACTGAAATTACATTTTGTGCGTCGTTGTCCATATCTCCACCGGGAAGATTAACAAATTGTAAGCATTTTATGTATTTATTGAAATATTGAATCTAACAAACCATGATAATACACTTTCATACTGTTTTGCACATAGGAATTATACAGACCAAGTTACAGTACTTATCACTAACACAGTACCGTTCGTAAAAGGACAAAGTATACATTCCCAATATGATAGATATTTTTGACAAAAAAATGTTTTTCTCTTCAAGATTTGAATAAAGTGTTAGATGTGATAATATGCATTGAGTGAAGAGGGAAATTGGAAAGTACTTGAATGATGTGAACTATGTTATTGATGAACTTAAGGTCGATTTTAGGAGTAATGGCAATTGCTAGTACATATATAAAGTTATAGATAGAGTTATGTCAGATTGTAGATGACGTTTTTTGTTTCGTTCTTTTTTTCATGAGACTAATACACGCGCAGATATAACGATTCACGGTTTTGTTATCAGACTATCGGCATCAAAAAGAAAAGGAAGTCATTGCCTCTTTCATAATGTATTCACATTTGAAATTAAGACTATTAAACAAACAAACAGACAAACAAACACAATAATGATATCCACTCGTCACATAAAAACTTCGCTCTGCCCATTCAAAACATGCACGTCATTAAAATCACTCCATATCTTAGTCACTTACAGAAGCAACTCTAAAAGCTATTAAGCCACCTGAAAAGAATTATTCAAAACCTTACGCTAATTAATGTTTTCATAGACGAAATTCAGGTCCACTCATACACCATGCACATAATACAGTAATCATGGATCCCTGTACACCAAAAACATGTGAAGGCGTTTCATTCTTTGGTTTTATTTGTTAATTTTGTAGTTCCCGTCACTCAGTATAATAACATAATAATGCAGAGAAGGTTGCCTTCGCGGAATACTAACACCGCGAAGGAACTTACACTCAACTAATGGCGCAATAATTTGCGTAATGCCATAGACCAAGGAGGTTTTATACATGGAGTTTCAACTGGCTGTAATTATTCAAGCAGTTGTCAGATTTCTATTGATGTACAAAAGAATTCCACAGGTGCACTTGTGCATTTGATGATCGATGTAAAACAGTTCCAAGCCGCCATCTTGCTGAGCACTCTGAAGATTCATTTTGAACGTTATCATAATGTTGGCCATATTTTGCTGTAAAGCATGTAAAACAAAAGTCAATTCCGTTCAGAAATTTGCGCAAAAGTGTAAATTAGAGCTGTATTATGTGAAAATGTTTAAAACTGTACCGTCCTGGAAAGCTGGTTTTATCACTTTTCGACTTAATTTCCCCAAATGAAACTAACATGTAATAACCTTCAAGTACATGTATAATTCTTCATTGATAGATATATCAGATTGGTGCCCGCGTATGCCCAGTCCAGTAATTTTCATTTTCATTTCAGCATGTTTTCCTCAATTTCTGTTCGCGCATCCTCGTGTCTGTACCACCTAGCTTTTATAAGAAGGGAGAGCGAAAAGTAATTACCATCACAAAGACATATCTTCCTTTGAAAGTGTCTGGTGATTATGCAATGAGACACACGAGTCAATTGTCTTCATATCGGCGCGGCACAGATCCTGTGTGGCACATGCTTCAAATGTTTTTGAGCGGCGGCTTCGAACATAGATCAAAGGGAATAACTGTTGTTACTCCATCTCTTCAACCTCCTTGCATAGACATACTCATACTCTGTTACAGTTTCCCCTTGTGTGACCATGCATTTCAGTCTTATAATAAAACGGTATGAGAAATAAAATATGTGCACAGTGTATATTTTTTCTGTCTTGATGTGTATATGTAGGATGTGTGTATTAAAGTTTGTTTGTTTGTGTGTGTGTGTGTGTGTGTGTGTGTGTGTGTATGTGGAGGGAGGGAGAGACAGGAATAGTGTAGGGGCGAAGTGGGATGTCGTACATAATGAATACATTGACTATGATATTTTCATGGAATTTCATTTATCTGATTTCGCTTTCATGTCTATACGCGGTTTGATAAAGTGAGTCAAATCAGCAAATAAAATCAGTTTGATCTAAATCAAATAACTAAACAAAAATGTCGAAAACTCTTACATTAACACATTATGAACCATCTTTCAACGAGAGACATTGTTTATTTCAACAGAGAAGATTTAATCAAGATGTGCATACAATATGGTTACTCGTAAGGATTTAATATCATCGTTTCCTCTGACATATATAAGTGGTATAAAGTTTTACTGTTTTCAATTAGTTGAACATTCAGAAAAACTCAACAAAGGACACAGTTCTGAAACATAACAGTTTCATGTATTAAGGGCATGACTTCTATTTTCCGATTTCATTTAGATAACAAAGCAAGTGTAAATACGCATTCATAAAAGATGATAACAAGAAGAGAAAAAAAAATGAAAGATGAATAAAGAAACGGTGAGATGGTGAAATCTTCATTCTATCTGATATACATGTAAAGTGGTGTGACTCATATAATTGTTTAATCAGAGCGTGTTAATCATTATTTAAACTTCCAGACAATTCTTACCTGATTTCATCATTTTACTTTGATCTTTTATCGCGTCTTATTTCACCACTGTTACTACGTCCACCTGTCAAGTCAACTTGAACACAATGTGGCTGTAAGTATTGCAATAATCGTATAGTCGAGGTTCCGTGACCTAAAGATACGCGTTTCCAGAGGGGCAAAAACAGATTACAGGGGAGCGTTTCATGAAGCGTTTTGTCAGATATTTTGTCTGACAAACTGTTAAAAGCTACGGAAATCCTTGCATCTGATTGGCTAAGAGCAAATTTGTCCGACAAGTTGTCAGACAAAATGCTTCATGAAATGCCCCCAGGTGTATCAAGCGTATAGCTCTTGCGCGCTGTACGCGTATACCTGGGGCCCGTTTCATAAAACTTGTTATCAGTGACAACTGCCACATTTCTATGACAAATTTGCTCTCAGCCAGTCAGATGCAAGGATTTCGGTAGCTTGTCACATCTATGACAACTTGTCACTGACAAGTTTTATGAAATGGGGCCCTCTACACTGTAAAGCTGTCTGCGCGCTCGATAAGGGATGTAACGCTTACGGGCTTGCCGCGCATACGCTGTTCTTGCCCCTCAACAAATTGAACCATGGCTTGATGACGTCATTGGAACCTCATCCATATGATTCTTAATGAAATAAGTGTTTGAATCCTTTATCAATCACACTCCATCAACCAAACGACACACACAACCAACACATATACATATGCATTCACAGTAACACAAGCACAACCCTTGATTTGAGGTAACAATTTCAATATCAACGATACATAATTATTCAAAACAGTATTGTACAGTGAATACCCGTTATAACGAAGTCCTCGGGACTGGCAGTTTTCTTTCGTTTATCGAAATTTCATTATAACCGAACAAATACACAATAAGTTGAAAAAAAAACATGGATCAAATAATGTTACGGACGGAATTTTTACTTCGCTGTAACCGGAATTTCGTTATAACCGTGTTCGTTTTAACGGGAGTGCATTGTAATTACGACCAATTGTGACCCTGCACCTCAAAACAAACAAAAAGTCGCCAGACATTAATTTTTAGTTAAGACCATATTCTGAAAGAGCAGACTTTAAGCTTTAAAACGATGTATAACTCGAATCAAATGGACTCTCCTAACCTATCTAAATATTGGAAAGAAAACACAAACTCAGGAAAAGTGTGAACTGAGAAAAGAGGCTCTGAAGTACAGTGTCTATTCAAGCGCTTAATCTTTACCAAACCGTGCTGGCTGTGCGATGAATGGGACAAAAAACAGGAAGTAAACAACCAGAGTAACAACATGAAAGGATTATTAGATTAAACTGAAATTAAGCATGCCTCATTAACACATTCTGTCCATAATTAATGCCAATTTTCAAAGCAGTAGCACTATTCTTTCAAAAGTTATTAGAGTTGAAAGTGAAGAGTGTGGATAAGGTTTTTCAGAAATGAAAAAGGGATTCTAAAGACACACCTAATCACACTATTCTACCAAAAATGTTCGAGATAAACTGCTAAAAAAAAACACACACTTTCCTGCCCGTTTTATGATACCAAATTTTAGCATAATGTAGAAGAAGACCCGCTCTTTCAGAAAATATGAAAAAGTCAAGTTCGGCTAGGTTGACCCATTTCACTTATTTTCAGTCCTTACGCAAAATCAGTGTGTGCGACTTTATGTTCGTTTTGAGGTGCACGGTCACAATTATGTCATGGTGTGTTTTGACATGACTGAAGTTGGTTTATTTTGCACAGCTGCTGTTTAATTATTGCAAGTATATATTTGTTTTTACAATCATCCTTTCATCCTTTTTGGCTTTGTTTAGACATCTTTTTTATTATGTCTTATACATTATATCATCAAGATACCATTAATGAGACTCATGAGGGTACGTTAAAGAAATGTCATATGTAACCTGGACCATGACGACTTGTAACAGTTACAGGTGCTTGCTTCACGTGATTAGCAAGAAGAATTTGATTGGCTGCAATTCTGCCTGTCGTGACGGCCCGTTCCATTAAAGCGGAGGGAAATGGTGTATGCAGCCAATCTCCCGCCAAACCCACATTATCAGCCCCGCATTCTGTTGGAAATGTCGAGGTAGGTCGCATTTGCTCCAATCCCGACGAGAATGATGCAAAGTTATCACCTGAGTGAATAAAATAATCCAACACTTTAAAGTTCCTCTCAAAAATTTCTGGCAGGAGCTCTTTAACAGTTGGAGAGATAACACTCCACACTTCGCTATCTCGTACTTCGCCATACCTCCAGGCGTAGAGATGGAACTCGACAACGGACCCCCCAGTGCGCTCGCTCCACTCACGTGACTGCTTTTCAATCAGGTGACGCTGTACAGCCAGGGTGATCGGACTGAAGTCGGGTGTTTGTAGGATCTTCGGCTGTTCGGGATCTAGCAGCTGGTCGAACCAGAGCGTGATCACCTTGTAATGAGGAGCGAGTGGCATTTGGCTCAGTCTGCTGTTCATACACGCCACCACTGCGCTCTTCGGATATTCTCGGTTTGTTTCGGCAAGGATCGACTGCATTGCCTTCAGGTCCGTCGACAACACCACATGATCATAGACCTGCCCGGGATTCGAAGAAATACCCACTATGCGCCCACTTGAGTCCAATATTAGCTTCTCAACTCCGGAGTTTGTCTCAATTCTGCAATTTCAAGGAGAGAGTCTGTATTTCTTTATTCCTGTACATGTCAAGCAAAGGACAAAATCAAGTACCCATATCTACAACCTCATAGACAATTTGCAAAGAATCATCAAGAGATACTTGACGTCAACAATTGCACATACCACGATGTTTGCATTCTTTGATGATTTATAAGATTTACAAATAATGTCAAGCCGGATGAATATTCTTATTCATGTGTTCATGCCGATGGAACTTCTAAAATGAAAAATAAATCAAATAGGAGTTTTATGACAATCGGGAGTAGAGTTTAAAGGGTGTGTACAGTTCTGGTCGAGGTGAAGATTTAGCTTTTAACGTTTTATGAGATATTCAGAAACCACTCTATGAGATGTCAAAGAGCATGCAGTTCTAAGGGGTATCAAAAGTTTATTCGATGAAAATCGGTTTTGAAATGGCTAAGATATCCAAAAACAAGGTGAAACAAAGAGATACTAATAAAGTTGGGGCATGTCGCCTTTTATTATTAGCACTTTTTTGGATATCTCAGCCATTTGAAAACCAATTTTCATCGAATAAACATTGAATCCTTCTTAAAATTACATGCTCTTTCATATTTCATTAGAGGCTTTTCATTATCTCACTTAGGAATGTTCAAAACATGAATCCCTACCTCAACCAGTACTGTACAATCCCTTTAAAGCTTGTCAATATTTGATAAATTTTTCATGGTTAATGGAAGAGTAATATAAGACACAATCAGAGCTCATTGATATCTAAAGTGTGGATGACATCATCCGACACATTTTTTTTAAACCTGTATACAGTTCTTCACACATACATACACACACACACGCACACACACACACAAACGCACACGTATTTATACTGATTTGTCAAATTGTTACACACAATATACATAATTCGCAATGTTGTGTCAATTTATTGCAGTTTTGTAGCATTCAACGGTACATACTGAATGTACAGAGAGATGCCTTCAAAGAGAACGCTGTGTGACTTCACACAATAAACCATTTTCATTGAAGTGATTTGAAGTTCAAATTAAGTGAATTCTAAGTTAAATATTAAGTTTAAAATCTTCCAGGAAATACGCATACACACAACACACAAAATCGCTTACTTTTCTGATCTAAGCTGGGTGTTGTATAGTTGTGTAGATATTATGAGGAAGAGATAGGCAAGTGAACGTCTTTGTTAATCCAACAAAAAACACCTCACAACCTACCGAGCCCCCAAGGATTGTAATCTCTCGGTCCAAGGGTCAAAGACAGCTGTCTGATGGTCACGTGTTGCAATTTCCCGGATGTCCGCCTATGTTAGAACGACAGGCAAGGAGGATCATGAAAGTCGATCATGTAAGTCTGGATGAATCTTGCAGTAAAGAAACGACGATTGAGATGACGCACCATTCTAACTTTTGCATGCGAAAGGGACTGGACAATCTCGCCTTTGACAAAATATACTTGCGATTACCAATATGTAATTGGTTTTCCTCGCAACAAGTGTCATTAAATTCTTTCAATTTATATTTCCCTTTGACACCCAGACAAACTAAAATTTTGAAAAGTGATCTTGGTAACTGACACTAACCAAATCTATTAAAAAATGCAAGTGTATTGATCTATTACAGTTTAAAGATTGAACATTATTTTCAAGGCTTGGCAATCACTGGAAGCCAATCCAACAGCAATTATTTATTATTTCGCTAAATTTAACGACTTCAGTATATCACCAGCAAAGACAAAGCAAAAAAAGAAATACATAAACGAATAAATATAAAAATGCAAACGACCCCGGCATTACCCAACTTTGACAAAATTGTTCTAATGTGATGAAATGGCATCATATTGTCGCTTGACATCTATGGGAACACAAATAATATCACAGTTGGAGTATGTGAAGCTTATTGCTAAGGTTGGTGCATTCGTGACATAAACTCAAGCGTTCTGGCACACATAATGCTCATTATGGTGTTAATGACATGACAGAAATTGAGGACAACATCCCCCGATACAGGTAAGAATGTAAGAATATAAAACAATTGAAATACTGTCAATCTGCAATGTATTACTCAATGAATACATCCGTCCAACATATTAACTGCAAATACACTGAAAGTGGGGAACGGATTTGTCGTCTGAAGTTAATATTAGTGTAGTGGCACGGCTGCAAACCAGAGTAATTTCCATCAAAATGAAATTTAAAACTAGCGATAAAATTGATCATCAAAAAAAGTCGCTGGTAGACTAGCCAGAGGTTTTGCGTTTATGTTTATACAGTGTATCTGTAACAGAGATCACAAATGTCATCGATATTTGTTTTGATTTGTTTGTTGTTTACCTTGTTGTCACCAGTGAAGTAGAAGTGGGAGTACATCATCATTTCTGCTGCGTTGATGACAGTCCTCTCATTAAACGTGACGGAGAGGGCGGGCCGCAGCACAGTGTCAGCAAACCATACTGGTACTCTGGCTTCCTCCGCCCACTCGTCTGAAAGAATCACGTGACAAAAATATCAATGGACCAAATCTGAAATCTATTCAGATCTTATGCATGCATTGTTCTCAAAAGTTGCCCGTAACAATCAAAAAGCTTGCCCGAGGATTGTCCAACCTATAAACAGCTTGGTGAATTCCTGTCTATGGAAGATAATAGTACAGAGCAGGTGAACGAATACTTCGTTGCAACCAAATATGAAAAAAAAAACCATCCATAAATTGTAATAAACTTCTGAAACGGTCTATCCGATATTCATTTTCCATGCATCTGGTGAATATTTCTTCTTCTCTTTTTGAGAGAGAGAGTAGCAAACTAGCACATATAATTTCTATTCTTAAACTTGAACGAAAAAAAAAGTGTCCTTAAGTAAGACTAACTGTGATATGTATTTGCCCATGACATATCTCACCCGGTTACTAAAAGGGGATCATGATAATAATATGGCCAAAAGACTTTACTCTGTGACTATCAGGATCCCATAGCAAATGTTCACGTCATGTCAGACTATAACACGAAATACATACCAAAGGTTAAGTTTCCATATCGATCATAGACAGTATCATGATTGTAGTATGCGAAGATTGTTGAAATTCGAACAATATCAAACGCCGCGTTGACTCTAAAATTGGAACTGAAGAGCAATGTGGCTGTAGATTGGAGATAAGAAAGATAAAGACAATATGAGTTTCATTCAGGTTATCTCTGTGCAACCTTTAAACACCTATTATGTTTCGGGAGATCGCGGCTGTATCAAACATGACCCGGTTTCATAAAACCCGTTTGAAAGATTGTAAAGTCTAGTCAATTACTGGAGGATAATAGCGTGTCAATTTTGAAGGAAATGAAAGGTCAATTACTGGAGGATAATAGCATGTCAATTTTGAAGGAAATGCGTTGTATTTTATGAGTCTACTGTATTCAAGTACACTGATTAGACTGAGTAACTGTTCATTTTGTGTGAAGAAAGAATTGGAGATTCAAATTGTATGGAAACCATATTAGACTAGACGTAGAACTGACACAATCATCAGCAATGTTGACGTAATTGTTATGTCAAATCTATAGCTAAAAGTGTTATAGTAGCTGAAAAAAATATATGAAGAGGTTTCATGCAGATTTTGCACACATCTAAAAACACAAAAGGAAATATGAGAATACCAACCATAGATAAAAATAAGTGAGGCAACAAAGAATTGTAAAATGCGGCTTTCACTAAACCAAAAAGAGACTTAATTTGATGGACAGCAATTGGAGTCACTTTGTCAGAAAACACAGAAAAAAACCCATTCAAATGTGTTATCTGTGAAGAAGGATCACAAATATTAATTAGCAGTAATTCTCGACGTCTATAAATTGATAAGCAGGTTCAATTAGTAAGAATGATAAACGACAAAGTTTTTATCCTTATTTTTTCTTCATCTGGCTGATAAAAGAAAGATGAAATAAAATCAATGACAACAAAACCCTGTAAGCTCGCTGATATCGAACGACTAATCCTAAGGAGGTGAATTTCGCCTTCCCGATATTTCATAAATGCATGAGCTTGGTGTCTAATTTTCAGTAAGTTGAATACAACAAAGGTACCACTCATCACGAGGTGAAAATCGTTATAACGGAGTTTGCCTGTATGTAGGGCTCTATTGACAAAATCTTTTCAAAATGAATGTTTTGAGATCTTTCAAACTTTGACCAGCATCCGAAGTAGTCTCAAAACATACCAATAAAGTGATCATACTCTACAAAAATTCACTTACCTATAACGTTGAAAGGGTAGATGCCTTTGCTTTCCATCACTTCCGGTTCATACTCCCTGAACCGGAAGTGATTAGCCCTCCATCGCTCGAAATCATTGTTGATACCCAGACGACGACGGATATCCTTAAAATTGTGGTAATTGTAAAACCATGCTGAAGGAAGAAGGAAATGAGAGAAAAATGCCAATGAAATTATTACAACTTATCATGAACCCCAGTATCTCAGGACCTTCACCTGTGACATTTGAGTATATGAATATAAGAACGACCCAAGTCCAATTTTTGGCCAAATTCAGTTTTACATGGGAAATTGTAGCTTATGCATGGACTCATCTTGTGTATAAATGATAAAGCCTAATTACCCCCGGAAGTGCCTGAAATAAATGAGTTAAATCTTATATGAATGTAAGAATGAAGGACTTGGGTCATTCTTACATTCATATTATAGCGCCCTCTCTCGTCCTTCTCTCATCTCTATAGCAGAATATCATGTATATGAATCAAAGAACGACCCAAGTCCATATGAATCAAAGAACGACCCAAGTCCATCACACAAAATGGCCTCTCCACAATTAATGTTAATGTTAATTGTCATGATAATATATGTTCTAATTTGTATATACAATGTTGCCTTTCCATCACTGATAAATAGAATATTATTGGACAAACAAAAAAGATATGAAGTTTTTTTTAGTTTACTCGAAATGGTCTTCCATGGACTTGGGTCGTTCTTATATTCATATACTCATTTGTATGCGCAATGGTGTATGCAAGTTGTTCTCTGTCTCAATTCCTCATATCATATATTTCATATTGTTGGTAACTTCTATCATTTGGTATTCAGAAATCGCATGAGTTTTCTCTCTGCTCTTGTTGCATCCGCCGTTGTGGAATGAGCAAGTCTTACATTTTGTCCTTGCCAAGATTCTAGCATGTACACAGCATTATATAAATTTGTGCAAAATGGTAATTTTCTTTGAATACTCACTTTAAATCTTTTCAGTGATACTCCACCCGACTCAAATAACAAGAAATATTTTTGAAAATATTATCACAATTATCACATACAAATTCGTTTTTATTCATTTTCTTTGCTTTTCGACAGCTTCAATTTAAAACCTCTAAAGTTGATAAAAATGGATACATCGATGTCTGCATTTTAATTCTCCATAAGCCGGCTCTACATTCAAGTAAATAACAGAAAACGACAAAAACATTGTAATGAACATATTTGTTATAAATACCGTGAAAGCCATGATCAACCCTAAAAGTTTCGCCCAAAATCTCAACGTCAGTAGAGCTGAGTCGTCCCCCAACCACCGGGCGGGAATCCTTGACAGTGACGTTGAAGCCCCGCTCAGCAAGCTCCAGAGCTGCTGATAAGCCTGCGAGACCTCCACCTATTAGAACACAATTTGGACTCGTAAATTATGAAGTGTGCAGTTGCTCTTCCTACGAAACATTTTGAATATACTCGTTGATTATGCATACAGGCATATAAAGGTGCAAAATTAAATCAGTTCATCTGGACTTACTGTTTTAATTCCGAGAACGGTTTCACGCGGATCCTGGACGCTTCATCCGCTCGTCTGATTTGAATTAAAACGGTATAAGTCCAGATGAATCGATTTAAGTTTTTACCTCAACTGAATGTTACCTGGAAGAATCAGAACTTACACCAACAGAGACAATAAAATATTCATAATTCACAGAGCTTCTATCTTATCAGCTGCTGCGAGGTAAATATGGAAAGAAGTCATCTCAGATAAATTAAGCTTCACTGAACACTTCATAATTAGTAAATCATGGTACGATTACAAGTTACTTTTAGAAATATTTTCGACTAATATAAAGTTGAGTGTTGAGAGTATTTTATCCAGTGGAACACTGGATAAGACCCCCCCCCCCCCCCAAGAAAAAAAAAATAACATAGCTTACAGAATGAAACATTCAAATCTCACCTACATAATTCAAAAGAATGTAATATAAATCTTACCGACCACGGCGACACTACGCGAAACTCCTGGAGGAAGTACATCCGGGTCACCCGGGTTCGCGGGATAAATTACGTCCACGTCCTCTGGCCCAAGATATCGTATGAATACGATCGCCACTGCAATTGATTGAAAATTGAAAAAAAAAAAACAACACACATTGACATTTTGCAAATTATTTAAGGTACAGCTAGAGTTCACATCGGTGGTTGACTACAATCCTTTATTGTGTGTTCTATAAGAGGGCGATGGACACTCAAGATTGTTACTGCGTGCACAAAATGAGTACGAGGTTTCCCCCTTTGTTAATAAAAAAAGAATAAATAAGCAGAATGTATAGCGAGAATTGCGAGCTCCAATTATGTCATCAGTCATTCAATTTCCTTTTCATTGCTCGATTTTTTACTGGTCAACTTCCACAGATGTAATGTGTCTTAGTTATGTAACTCAATCTGTCTTCAATTTTGTGTGACCTACGACACTGTCTTCATGTTAATGGTTTCTCTTTGTCCAGATGAAATATATATGTAAGTCCAAAATATTTCCGTGAAACCATCACACTACAATATGGCGCATCATGAATAATGGATATATAAAACAAAACAAAACGAAACACTCGTACTGCTCAAAGGATGTAATGCATAAAATAACATAACCTTTAGCTATAAATATGATATAGGAAGATTTATATTCATACGAGTAATCCTTCTAAAATGCGCAGAGAAACGATATTAGAACAGTTGTAGGCTCCAGTTCCATGGAAAACAGTCGATATAATTTTAGAATTCCTCCATTAATCAATGACAAAGCACGTCCATGTACAAAACTATATCTACAAGTTTTATGATACACCCTAATGCTGGGGACTTTTAGTATCAAAAATCATATTTGATTTCACAGGTATAATTAACTATAATTATAATTATAATAGAATCAATCCTTGTCACAAACAATATTGGTGCTTCAACCATATCTTACGAGTAATTTATAGCTGTGAACTCATCCATGCCCATCGCTCAGCACGATGAATTTAGCCCCACGATCCCCCCCCCCCCCAACAAACTTAAATGTATAGTCCTTCGGAGTTGGATTAATAGCTGTCAGTCTCATTGCTTGCTTACAAGGTTTGCCTACAAACACTGTTTTATAAAATATATTTATATATTTGCCATAATCACCAGGGGCGGATCCAGAAATATTTTGTTTAGTAAATATGAACTTCTGTTAAAAACAAAACAAAAACAAATAAATAAATAAATAAAGAGGGAGCGTTCGCCCGATGCACCCCTCTGGATCCGCCACTGATCATTCTAATTCAATTCATCAAACAAACTCACATACACTCAATTTATGCCGCATCTATCACAACCCCCCCCCCCCCCCTCCGCCCCAAGCAGTACCGCAAACTCACGGAAACGAAATTCACTGATTCAAACCTTTGGAATAGGATAGCCTAGGCCGTATATATAATCAAATTACTATCTAAAAAAGCTATTGCACTGACCAATGAAAGGTTTTTCCACTTTGAAGACGAACATTCGACGGGTTTTTCATTTCATCAATGCTATCACTTAATATCAGAAGTTAACAAAAATGCGAATCCTCACCGCGGTTGTGTGTGTGTTTGTGTTGGGGGGGGGGGGGGTGGAAAAAGGCACAATTCAATGAACCTTGGCCTTTACAGTGAGCACTAGGTCTATATATACACTTCACATCCCTCCCCCTCCCTACCCGCCGAGCGACCCCGGGCCGAAGATAAAAAGAAAGACACATTCCTAAGCGGTACTCGAAAGACAACAAATTAGCAGATAAGCAAGGTTTGTTTAATAGGCTCACATGGAGAGTTTGGGTACTCAGACCAGAGATGACAAATTTATATCAGAATTCGTGATACAGAATGAAAAAAAGGGTCGCATCTTCTCTCTCATTTTGTGCCTTATTTCGGGTTGTATTAAACACAGTGTTGCCCCTACTACTGATCAACAAAACATTGTCCAAAAGTTTGAAGACTTTACAAAAAAGCACGCGAAGAGGGAACGAGTTTTCTTCTTTTCTTCTTCTTCTTGGGGGAGAAGGTCGCTTGTTGAGGGGACTGTCTTCTTCATGCGTGCATGTCTGATTTTGGGTGTGTCGTGACGAGTCATGAAGGCTAAAAGGCATGGCTAAAGGTGAAAGGTGAAAGAAAATCATCATCACCTTATGAATCCGGCCAGTGCACCACTGAACTCTATAGAGTATACAGTAGAGCTAGATAGAGTGCGGTGCACTGAAAGGACAAGGGCTCGAAAGGCTCATGTTATGGCGGTGGCATGGTTGAACCATGGCATAGAGCGTAGTACACGCTTGAACGAACCCCCCTGCGCCTGCATGCACATGCAGCATAATAGGCCCTGTAAACTGTGAGTTTTATTCATTTGTAAAAATACGTAGACGGGTGCAACGTACCAGTACATACTAACTAATGCTCAGTATTCCACGGCATTGTATTCAGCGCTTCTCGTCCTGCAATCATGTACATGTACCCTTAAAACTCGCTACTGCACGGAGGGGTGGAGCAGTATATCGAAGCATTACACCTTTCATAACACTAATTAACAGCACCAGATTCTATAACCCGTTACCTAGGCACGCTTATTTCAGTGACAGTTGTGGGCACAAAACATGGACGCACCGCTCTACGTTCCAGTAATTGTTGTACCTTGTCCACTTTGCGCCCCCCCCCCCCCCCTTCGAGATCTTTTCAGTTTACTGGAGTGAGCTACATGTACATGCACTGAAATAAGCAAATCGATAAAAACAATTACCTTCACCTCCCAGAGCAGAGGTGCCTATACTTAAACTGACGTGACTTCAGCTAATATATCACTTCAATATTCTGAAAACCAAATTATCTCCCACGATTTAGGCATACCAATATGCGTTCGGAAGTATTAAAAAGGGCACACTTACCGCAGAGGACGTAGCAAGCCTTCATGATTTTATCCCTGTCCATGACGACTTATGAAGTGCGTTCGATGTGTTTTCTTCTGATGATCCCAGTCCTCTCAGCTCTATACGTCCTGTTGGGATGGTTGGGGCCCGGGGTGAAGGACTATAGAATGTGGAATGTCGTCTGCTGTCTTGCAGCTGGCCGCGGTAAAATTCGTGCGTGTGTGTGTGTGAGTGTATGTGTACCACGTGTCTGCAGTCGCGAGTTTGAGCACCACGTGAGCTGCTTGGCATAGTGACGTCATATTTTCGATCAAAATTTTACGTCCCTTTCGTGGTACAGTATTATCAGGGAGGTGGCCCACCTCCGTGGTATTAAAGTCTGCTTGCTCCCACGAGAAGTTTTATCTCACCATGGATGGAGCTAAACCGAAAAGGAGAGGCACGGAGAGAATGATTTCAACTACACTGTACTTGATTTGAATGTATTCAAAAAAGATCAAACCTCGACTGAACCTGTATTATTTGACGAGCGGAAAAATCAGCCAATAGGTGATATGATGTCCAGTGCAACTGTGTATAATTGAAAGGGAAATCCAGTCCAAATATAAGTTGGTCTGATAAACATAGTACAATCTAACGAGTTCAACGGTAAAAATTTGACTGAAATCGGATGAAAAATAAGGAAGTTATCACATTTTGAAGTTTTACTAACTTCTGCAAACTGACAGTAACTTGTATAACAGTGGATATGACTATGCAAATGAGTGCATGAGCTAACCTGCATGTCATAACCTCACAATTTTCCATTGATCGTGTAAAAAAAAAAATTCTAAAATGAAATGTTTCTGTCATTGAAGTCTGAAACATGATGTTATTCCTGATTGAATAACATAGTAGTGATCAGTTAGATATTATGAGGATTTTAGGTCCGGGCATATTAGCTGCGATTGAATGAAAAATTATAGAAACTTCACAATTTTATGTACAAACTGGTATAGGTTTTGAGGGGATGACATGATCACTTTGTCATTAGCATATTCATATTGACTGTTTAAGAACTGTTTCCGCAAAAATAGCGAAACTTCAAAATGTCATAGTTATTATACTTCCTTATTTTTCATCCGATTTCGATCATAATTATACCGTTGAACTCGTAATATTTTACTTTTTCTTGTCAGACGAAACTTATATTTGGACTGGACTTCCCCTTTAAGCCATAAAACGGGGTACGTGGGACTCGGGGTTTGATAGTTGGTTTGATCAAGGAGGTATATACTAAAATAAGATATATTAGGGCCTACCTCTGGTTTGATTTATCATCGAAATACTACGCGATGGCGACGAAAATTTATGTATATTACACACTCACGCACACTCCGTGACACGGAAACAAAGTTTTCAAAAGATATTGGTGATTTAATGAACCTTTGCTATTCATAACACAAAGAATATAACAACCAGAGGACCAGTATTTAGACAATTACAAAGATCAATGATTATAAGCATACGGTAACAAGATATATGTTGATGGTTGAAGAACCAAAGAGTAGCATGAACATTTATTACAAGTTATTTCGCGAAATATGCTTATTAGAGCATGGTCCATAATCTATGCTGCTTCAGTTTTTCGGAGAGAGAGGATAGAGTAAGAGGAAATATGTGTCAAGATACATAACGCTGTAGATGGATAACTAGATTTCTATTCTCACGACTAAGAGCAGAATATAATCATCACGTACGAAACATGGACATTTCCGTTATTAAAAAAAAGTCAATTTCACGTCAGCGCTATCGTCAGAAAGACGTCTTACTTAGAAGTCAGAAGGGCGTCGTAATATGCCCTAGGCCTAAAATGACATGTATGAAAGAAAAAGGGCGTTACAGAACAACAAACTTGAGTTATATAGGGTCGAAAATATACTACTTTCACTGCTTAACAGTGCGTGGGTGAAACAAAAAGGTCACATAGAAATACTCGTTTAAATGTTATCACCTCCCCCCCCCCCCAAAAAAAAAAGAAAAAAAAAGAAGAAGAAATAACATGACGTTAATTTGAATGAATATGTTTGGAATCTGACTGCCCATACGCGAAATTGAATGACTGAAATACCCCTTTCGGCCAGTGCTGGC
Source organism: Diadema antillarum (assembly GCF_040938485.1). Classification (NCBI taxonomy): domain Eukaryota; kingdom Metazoa; phylum Echinodermata; class Echinoidea; order Diadematoida; family Diadematidae; genus Diadema; species Diadema antillarum. The sequence continues at coordinate 710,560 of NW_027271593.1, forward strand.
GAATTTGAACACTCTAAAAAAACCCGAGTTAGAACTTACTCGGAACTGGGTCCTTTGGGGTCACACACCATTCCGGGTCAGAAATGACTTGGAATTCGGTCATGAAGACCCCGAATGGGGTCACCCTGACCCAATTCATGACTCTGAATGGGTCATATCTGACCCCATTCCTTGTAATTTCTGACCCGGAATGGTGTGTGACCCCAACGGACCATGAATTCCGGGTCAGTTCTGACTCGGATGTTTTAAGAGTGAATGACTGAAGAGCAGGTGCTAATTTGAGTGCCCGTCTTACGAATTCGAAAGGCACAGGTGCAAATTTCATTGATCGAAATGCTGCATTTAACGACCAACTTGCAATTTTGAATGACAGAATGTGCAGAGACGAGTATTTTCGCTAAATTGAATGAACCTTTTATCAAATGGACTGACAAAGTGCGAAATTGGCCGGGAAAGCCTATAAACAAAGAAAACGGACGTCAATTTCATGTCTTAGACTCACAATGTCGTATTTTTGCCCAAATGGAAGACGTAAAAATAATTTTGACATCTGCCTGACGTCTAGGTGGTTGTACAAAGGTGTCCGAATGACGTTTGAATTACTACTTTATAAGAAAACGTCTTGTGAGAATAACGTCATGAGCATGTCGTTTCCACATCAATTTACGATCTTTATTTTGGTACAGAAAATAGCGTCTTAAATAGACGTCTTTTTAAGACGTCGTTTTGACGAAACAAACAAAAATGGACGTCACTTTGACGTTGTCTTTAAGCTGAGACAAATCAATTAATATATCATTACAAGATCTAATGAAGCTGTGGGCTTCTGCAGGTACAACCTGACGAATCTAATATTCATATACCCTACACCTAAAGTCATCAATCCCATACCTATATGCCTATACTACTTATTCATATATAGTTACAGGGCTATCACTGGCATAAAGCTGTAATGCTTCATATCAGGGTTGGTATTAAAACTAGGTCAGAATTTTGTAATCAGCCCAATTAGAATATGAGAATTGTTATGTCTTCATAACACAAGTTGGAAACAGTTTTAATGAGATAAGAATAAAATGTACACTTTTTGACACAGTCTAAGCTTAAACCCAGTATAAATACTATGATTATTAGTGTTTTTCCTTATTTCCACTAGTTTTTGCATCTTAGATTCAATTCTATGCATATTCATGATCGACATAAAAACCACATGTATGACGTCTTTATGACGTCTTTACGACCAGTATCAAGCATCAATCGGTGCAAAGCATAATCGGTGTACGAGGTTTCCGTTAAAGTGAGGCTTATGTAGCTATTAATCAAACGAGCATTTAATTTTTTCCTCACTGCATGTAATTTGAATTTCAATGGAACTGCAAAAAAAAAAAACTGTTGTAACTTGTTTGTGACTTCTCAATAATGGCCTGACTTGTGATACTGAAAGTAGAGTAAACTGCGATGAGACTTACATTTTATATGCCTGAAGAAATTTCATATTCAAACATCAGAATATTCTGAATCTCCACCGTTATACTATCATACATAATTATCAACACATACAAACAATGTTTTTATTCGAAAGCGTGAAAATGTCTTTTCATTAAAGGTCCAGTTCCACTTTAGGAGCAGTGATTTCAAAAATGTTCAAGATTTCATACTTGATGCATATGTGTAGATGTTTTGTATCACAAAACATCCTGCCATACAAAATTTTAACAATAAAGACTAAAATATAAGAAGATATTAGCATTTTTCTCAATAAACCATAACTGTAGACGGTTTAGTCTGTAAGCATTCTTATCATAACTATTGTTCACATTTTGTGTATTCAACAATAATTAACATCGATTATATGGATGCAAATTTTTACAGTGGTTGTTCCTAACCCTATCTAAAATTTTAAACCTATTTTAAAGCAGTAATGCTGGGGTTTTGTTTCATCTGCAAATGGTAAATTATGCCTTTTAGACATAGAGTATTCATGGCTTCGCCCAAACATATTAAATTCATTAATATCAAATGGATATTTGACAGGGAATGAGACTAAAGAGGGTACTGGAGGACAATAAACTTAGCGAGATGGAAAGAGTCGGGTATTAATACAAATAAGAGGAAACTTGGAAATTGACAGTTGGCACACATTCCTCGCCCGACAGAGGGCGCTGTGCAGCTCATGTCGCGTCACTTTTCTTCTTACTTGTTGTTGTTGTTGTTTTGTGTTTAGTGGCGTTTTCCATTCTCATTAGAATATTTACGCCAAACACTTATCTATAAATTTCTTTTCTTTTTATCATTTTTTTTTTCCAAAAAAAAAAAAACCAACTATTGTAATGAGTATCCTTGGTCAGCTGTCGGTACGTCTATTTGCCTGCTTAAAATATACCGGGTGTCCCAAAAAAAGCGGAACGGTGGATTTTCAGTACCTTGCGTTCTAAAAGTGATACATTTTTTGACATTATTAGAAAGAACATCTTCCGCAGAAGACCATGATACCAAAATCATTAAATTTGGTTCAGCACTTTTTATTCTACGCCAATTTTTGTAAATGCAGTCATTTTCATTTTTTTGCGACTTATGAGATAATAATTTAGGTGCGACACGCGTTCCATACGGTGAATTGTGTAAGCTCGTTGATCCATGTCAACAAAAGATAACGCTTTCATATTGGGAGCGCGCACACACACACACACACACACACGGGTTTCCCAATGTGAAAGCTGTATCTTTTGTTGACACGGATCACCGAGCTTACACAATATTCACCGTATGGATCGCGTAGTGCACTTTAATTATTATCTCATAAGTCGCAAAAATCCGGTGAAATTTGGCAATGACTGCATTTTCAGAAATTGGCGTAGAATAAAAAGTACTGAACCAAATTTGATGATTTTGGTATCATAGTCTTCTGCGGAAGATGTTCTTTCTAATGATGTCAAAAGATATATAACTTTTATACCGCAAGATACTGAAAATCCACCGTTCCCCTTTTTTTGGGACACCCGGTATATCTTCTGGCCAATCCGGCTCATTGTCTCGAGCAGACTTCTCAGCCGTTATCAACGGCCTAGGCCCCTCCGATATGCAGGCAGTAGAGTCCGATGCTTACCAGCACAGGAACCTCAATTGGTCCGATACAGAGCCAAACAAAACAAACAAGCAATATTAATGAAATACAAATATATCTAATAATCACACATACATTTTTTAGTAAAGTAAGCAATCTCTGGGCTGTGGTGCGCATGAATTGCCTCTTTAGGGTACCTCGAGGCAAGTTAGTGCAAACTATTATGTACACTCATAACATGCATGAAAGTTTATCTAAAATCGTTGTGATCTTTTAACATATAACACAAGAGCTCTTTGGTATACTGGGTTAGTTCAATTCAATTCAATTCAATTTATTCGGCACAAAATAAATCAAATGTACATTATGTACACAGTAAAAACAAAAACAATGTGTATAAACATACATGCACATATTTGGAAATTAATGCCGGGACCCCTTTGAAGCATCCGGTGCTTGTTGTTGGGGCCCAAAACAAAATTATACAAAATACAGTTGCTAAATAGCATATTGTGCAAAAATGAAAAAAAAAAATATATATATATACAAAAAAAATACTTATCAGCCCTATACTATGCACACACACACACACACACACACGCACCACATTCTTATCACTCGCACCCATGCAGCGCACACCCAACATACTCATTCAGTAGCAACGTCAGGATCAAAGAACTGAACAGTAGAAGAAATTTGGTAGCAAGCAGTCTACTCAGACATGGATAACAGTTTCTTAAAAGTATGTTGTTTGAATAATGTTCTGAAGCGAGAAAGTGTAGTGCTGGATTTGAGATCTGGACTGATTGAATTCCATTCATTTACACCTGTAAAACGAATTGAATGGGTTCTAACTGTTAAACGGGCTAATGGCATTCTCAGGCTATATCTTTCCCGAGTAGAGTAATCATGAAAACACAAATTAGATTTAAACATATCATGAAACAAAATTGGGAGAATACCTTTATGATGCTTAAACATAAACACTAATATATTAAATCGAACAAGTTCGAGTAGAATAATCATGAAAACACAAATTAGATTTAAACATATTGTTACGGTCAAGTTCACACAAATGAATGCAAGGCGGTCTCAGTGAATTGAAATGAACAAATCTTCCGGGTTTTTATTAGGAAATTATTTAACAATCAGTCTCCAACCGGAATCACAGAATTGTTGTTTAACACATTACAGTGAAATCAACCATAACAATGAAAGATAGACGGGATCGTTTCAACTAAGAAAACATAAGTTCAGATTGTATAATACCTGGCCAGGGTTTCACCCTAAGAGAGTCAACGTCGGGGCCCAACTCATCGGCGACGAGGCGGGGAGGCGACGTCAGACGCTATCACGTGGAGGACGCGTCAATACACGGGACGTCGTCGGGTCAGCGGGCGACGCTATCTCAGCACAGTTTGCAGCGCTGTGACTGTGCCAGACAGAAGGGCGTTGGCCGCTGGGTGCGCGTGGTCCCTCACAGCGTCTCGGCGCCCTGTATCGACCTCGGCGCGGCTCCCACTAGTCACCGTGCAGCAACCACAGGTGGGCGTTGGCTCAAAACCATCTGGTGGTTCACCTGGAAATCGACGAAAACTTAATGTCGCCGTCGTCGTCGAAAGAAAACGGGCTAGAGGCAAATAGACATATCCTGGTTTATCTCGCCTTTTAGCACCTAAAATTCACTTAGCAGAGCACGTTCCTTGGGGAAAGCAATTCCTCCCAAGATTGTAGACAAGAACGCCGAGAAAGTGATAACGGTCCTCTCTAACCGGAGTCCGATAGTCGACTGACACGACCAATGTATTTTCACATGAACATTATTACATACATGGAAAATTCCGTCAGGCACGCCCAGCTTAATATATTCATAACATTAAACTCAACCTGGGCGAAGTGTGTAAGGCTGCGGTTCAAAACGAATGACTCAAAAGGAGATTACGTAACTGGTGGTGTTAACAAACATTCGCGATCGTGCACGTGTGATCGCATACACATGATCATAAAACATGAAAACCACATTGTTAAGTGATTACATGGGCAAATTTGTAACAATATCATGAAACAAAATTGGGAGAATACCTTTATGATGCTTAAACATAAACACTAATATATTAGATCGAACAAGTTCATAAATGGGTAGAATTTTTAACTTGACAAAAATTGGTAAACTTGAACTGCGAGAATTGCTCTTAGAAATCAATCAGATCGCACGCTTTTGTAACATATATAATTTCTCAACATGAGTTTTATATGTCTTACCCCATATTTCATTACAATAATTAAAATGCGGTGATATTATTGCATTGTATATATAAAATAAAATTTTTCTAGGTACAAAACTTACCAATTTAGATAACTCTCCAACACATTTTGATATTCTCGAAGATATGTTTTCTATGTGGTGCTTCCACTCAAGAGATTCATGAATAGAAATACCAAGAAAATTTATGATTTGAGTTCTTTCAATAATTACATTTCCAATCTTAATCAAATCAGAATTTACAGAAATTTTCTTTCCCTTAGAATGAAATAAAACATATTTTGTTTTTGTAAAATTCAAAAATAACTTATTACATTTAAACCATTCATTCAACATTTGTAATTCATTATTCAGGGTAAATATAAGTGTGTTTACATTTCTGTGAGAATATGACACTACAGTGTCATCAGCAAAAAGAGAAAATTTCAATATTTCTGAACAATTTACAATATCATTAGCATATATCAAAAATAACAGTGGCCCCAGCACAGAGCCCTGAGGTACACCGATGTTTACCTCTCCTTGCATGGATTCGACACCATCAACCACCACATATTGCTTTCTATTTAACAAGTAATTAGAAAACCATTGTAGGGGTAAACCCCTTATTCCATATGAACAAAGCTTTGATAAAAGGATATGGTGGTTGATGGTGTCAAAAGCTTTTGAAAGATCCATGAACACTCCACAACAAATATTGCCTTTATCAATTTCTTGTAAAATATAATCAGTAAAATATATTAAATTCAATGATGTGGAATGATTTTTCCGAAAACCAAACTGTTCAGGAACTAAAATATTCTCCTTGGTAAGATAATCATAAAGCCTATCATACATAAGTCTTTCAAGTAGCTTAGCAAAGATAGAAAGGAGAGCAACGGGTCTATAATTTTCAATATTCTGCGGATTATCTTTTTTAAACAAAGGAACTATATTAGCAAGTTTGAATTCATTTGGCACAATACCAGTGCTCAATGACATGTTAAGAATATCACATAATGGATCAGCAATATACTGAATACAATCTTTAATGACTCGAGGAGATATATCATCTGGCCCACTGGCTTTTGATGTCTGAATTAAAAAAGGTATTTTTATAATTTCATAAGGAGATGATGGTTTTACAAAAAAAGATTTAGCGTTTTGACATGACATAAACTCTTGAAATGAATGATATGGGGTAGAAATCGACTTTGACAGTCTTTCGCCGATATTAATAAAATAAGAATTAAATTGATTTGCTATCTCCTGTTTTGAAGAAAACCTTGAATTTTCGAAGCACATACTTTTGGGCATAACATTGAGTTTTTTCCTACCTAAGATTTCATTAATTTGTCTCCATCCAAGGTTTCCTGCATTTGTTTTTCTTTTCACGAATAATCTTTAAAGGAAAACATTCACAATATATCATATCAAATTTTTCAATAAACTTACTATAACTATCATTTACATCTGAACACTCATTAACAAAACACCAATCAATACACTTTAATCTATTTTTAAACAACAACAAATTTTCTTCATTAATAATTCTTTTCTTCACACATTTTTTCTTTACTGATTTATACTTGCATTGTCCACCTTTCAATATGACATATATTGGAAAGTGATCAGAAAAATCATTATATATAATTCCATTAGAAATATTCTTATTAATAGTGTTAGTATAAATGTTATCAATTAAAGAAGCTCTGGTTGATGAAATACGAGTCGGTTTTGATATCAAAGGAAACACATTGAAAGAAAACAACATATCCAAAAAGTTGTTTGTTTTGCTATGACTTCCATAATTCAATAAATCAATATTAAAATCGCCCATCAAATAAAATTCCTTCTTTTCACTTTCCAATTTTTCTACAATATCATTCAATTTAGAAGTGAAATCCACAATATCGGTGCTTGGAGGACGATGAATACATGCTACAATAAAGGAGTTATTATGTTGAGTAAGTTCAATAAAAAGCATTTCATAATTGTCTGCAATACATGACAAATCATTTCGTATAACATATTGATATTCATCTTTTACATACAAGGCAACTCCACCACCAACTTTACCTGGAGGTCTACACATAGAAACAAGAGAATAATTATCAATATCATACATATTATAGTTTGTTTTTGAAGAAAACCAGGTTTCAGATACTGCCATAATGCTAAAACTGAAGTCTAGTGTAGCAAGAAGGGTATTAAATTGATCAAAGTTTTTATGCAGACTTCTTGCATTGACATGAAAAAAAGACAGGTCAGTGTTAATATGTGCATGCTTAGCATGAAAGTCCTCACTGAACATATACTTACAATCAACATCAGGAAAATTGGAAATAATTTCTTGACTATCATCAATATTGAGTGATTGGTGATTAAATTTGCCATTTTGTCATATAACACCTTTTCAGTTTTTTATTAAATTCATATTTATTCAACTTGTTATTCACTTGTATGGAAACATTTTGTAAAGCCTTTTTTGCTGCTTTATCTGCCACTTCATTTCCTGTTATTCCACAGTGGCACTTGTAATATGAATTTTGAAACGAGTTTTTTTTTTGGCAGATCTATCAATAGTTGATGAAATGATTTCTATCAAAATCTAAAATTTGATAGTTTGGTGATTTTAGGGCCCCATATTAGGTTATGTGGCACCTATTTTAATGCATTTTGGAGTGTCTTTCTGTGGACATTCCTCAAAGGTATGCGGGTCACGGAATCTCACACATCTTTGTTTTGCCGAACAATTTGCAATTGCATGCCCAAGCCTTTGACAGTGGAAGCACCTGAGTACAGGGGGTATGTATTGTTTGACCTGGAATTTCTGGAAGTACAAATCAATGTCTTGGGGTAATGTGGTTGCTTCAAAAAAAGAATAGTATGACACTGCGTGTCGGGGTGAGCTTCATTTGCTCGTTTCCTGAGTTGTTTTGATTTTTCTTTTGTTCCTTTCTCATTATTCTTTTCACATGAGATACCTTTTGCTTTTTCAATTCCATCTGAATTTCTGTCTCAGACATTTCCGTGGGGATCCCAGATATTACTCCTTTAATGGTGTACATCTGATCTTGCACCTTTTCTGGCATTGTACCAATAGATTGAAGTTCCATCAGTTTTCTGTACTGTTTCTCGTTTCTACATTTCATCATAATGCCATTTCGCGTAGACTTAACAAACTCTGGTGGGGATCCACAGCAAGTATGGATGGCTTTGGCTACCGTAGCCAAGCTTGTGTTTTTTAGGGACCTTTTCTTGTCTATTGGACATATGTACAATCTCAGATCAGGTGGTTTAGATCGAGGGGTACCAAACTTGTCATTACCATTCATAGATTTATCGTAATGGTCATCCTCCGAAGAGGAGTCTACTCTTGTCGCAAGGTCCTTAACATCAACACTTCCTTCGCCTATTTTCCTCTTTTCCGACGGACTTGTCTATCAGACACAACAGTTTGAAATTCGTCATCAGGTGTCGCAGTACCCACTTCCGAATCCATAAATGGATTCGGGGGGGGGGGGGGGGGGTTGCGGCTGCCATATTGGCGTTACTCAATAGAAAGGGCGGGAGATTCAGAATCTATGTGTAAATCTATAGCTCTAATAGGTCTAAACTAGAATTGTTAGTTGTGCAAAATGGGGTGCAAATGAAGCCCTGAATGATTGCTTACCTGTGAGTGATTCTATCCACAGTCATGAATCCATTTAGCCACAAAAATAGAAAAACAACGAGAGACCAACAACCAGCAACCACCATGTCGTAGACAACCCTTTTCCCCGCGGAAAACACTTCTTGACCAGTCGCTATGAATATTCAAATCAGGAAGTTGATGATGACATACTCTCACAAATTCTAATCCATTTCATATACACAAATGAGAAAATCTCATATTTCAGCTGTGTGAATCTGATATTTTAATGATATGGGTTTTTCCAGTATTAGCTAAAAAATGACATATTTTCGGAATGTTATAATATCATGCTGTTATGATATAAGGGAACGATTATGAGGACATGACATCATCAACTCGCTCATTCAAATATTAGTATTCAGAATGGCAGGTCAAGAAATGTCTCCCCCCCCCCCAAAAAAAAAAAGAAGTGATATTTCAAAATGCACATCTTCCTTTTTTCCTATTCGATTCCTCTATAACTTATCTTTGGAACATTCTGTAGAAAATATTTTACTCTTTCTTTTAAGAAAAGTGTATTCATTTGGCTGTTGATTTCCTCTTTCGAGGGCATGGCAAGGGAATACAAAGGAACGGGGAGGATAATAGATTTAGCGAGATGTAAGGAGTCAGCCTGATGCCGACATAGGAAAGTTAAAAATTGATTGTAAGCAGACATTATTTTCCCGAGAGAGGGCACTCGCTCTTCAGCTTAATGATCGATCCGGTGAACAGGACTCGAAGTCATGTCTCTCCGCTATTACCCAATAATTTTTGTTTACAACTCCGCACTGCATTGTACCGTTTACAGAATACTTTGATGTAAAATCGATTTTACAGGCTTAGTCTATGATTCTCTTAATCTATGGTTATGCGCGTCATTATAATAATTCCACAAAGCCACTTTCGTACTTGCAGTGATTATTAGCTTTAATGATTTTATCTGAACAGAATTATTTTTCCCCTAATAATGTATCACTTTATGGAGTACCAATATCGCAAATCAAATATTGTAACTGACCCGCTTTTCTTGTAAAATGGTCAAAATACTAGACATCCAGGTCCTTTACCAAGATTTATGACTGTGAGGGTGAGTAGGGGGTGATACAATAATGTGCAGCCCATTATTCACACGTAAACTTCATTCATGTCGTATTCTATTCACTCAAAATAGCCAACCGAAGAATTCATTTTCTGCAGAACAAAGTATTATATGACAGCTCGCATTACATAACATCAAATATGTAGAGTCTATCTGGAGTGCAGAAAGCTATCTCATCACTCTCAGACTCTTGAAGATAGCACCAACCTTTTTCTGATTTTTGAATTTTGAAATCAGTGATGATATTATGCACGTGTTCCAAATCTCTCGTGTACCGATCGATACTGACGAGACCCTCCTTGTACTTCACCCAGGCTACAATGACCGATTCATCTCGACAAACAGCTGGGAAGGCAAGCATACCCTCCTTCTTCAAGACATTATCCTTCTTTCCATTACCATCAAGACACACGACAGTTGAGAGATATTTCAGTATTAGCTTCCCCACTGTGGTGTGAAAGGAGAATAATTGCCAAGGTTGATATTCATCACACATTATTTCCTTGACTGCCTTACTACCCTGTGGGGTAAATACCTGGATCTTTTTGGGTATCCAATAACCCACGTAGATATTATCATCTTTATCCACAGTGAGACCACCAAACCCTCCACCCTCAATCGTCTCGAACGTGACGTCAAGCTTCTCCCACTGTGGAGTGTAGAGTGAAATCTTGTTGTCTTTATCACGTACAACACTTCGACCATCAGACAGAAATCCAATTCTTCTGACATGGACATCCTTCAGCACGGTCTGCTGTAACTCGCCATCAGGAGAGTAGAGATGGATTCCGCCTTGATCCGATCCCACCGCCATCTTACCGTCTGGTGCACGAGTCATACATTTCATGCTGTCTTTAACTGGGAACTCTACGTCTGCTTTGACATCCCACGTGTAACCTGCCAGCTCTCCAAGATAGAGGTCATTGACCGCCACGTATCTATGGAATGAAATCTTCTGAGCTCGTTCTGTCACACCTCTCGGTGATTGGTCGTCAGGATAATCTCGTCTCAGAAAGCTCTTCAAGTTCTCACACAGCGTGTCGTGTGCAAACAAGGCGTCTTTCTCTAGCGGTACCTTTACACCGTTAGCCACCAGTTCTTCCATTGCGTTCATTTGACGCACTGTTTGGCGGTTCTCTTCATCCATAGCTCGTAATTCTTTCTCGAATTTTTCAGACCATCGTTTTACTTGGCATTTCAGCGCCTTTCTTCTGTGTGATAATAGTTGTATGTATTCCTCGTAAGTCTTGTCGATGTCATCATCGAGCTTTCTCATCATGTTTGTTATTTCATTGCGTTGTGTCTCTATGAAATCGATATGAATTTCAATATTTGTTTTCTTTGATTTTGCCCTTTCTTGTAACTCCTTGATATTTTCCATCAATTTCTCCTCATGGATAGCTGCCTCTTCGATGTGATGTCCTGCTTGCAAGTGTCTTAACATCCCGCATCTTAAGCAGACGTACTCTCGACATCCGGTACAGAAACACTCCTCATCATCGTTAGGATGTTTCGTACACTTACGTCTCCTCTTAAGCGAAACCTTTCCTGAAAGTATCTTACTCATGGCTGCCACTATGTGAGTGGAAAATGGTGCCCAGCTAGAATGTTTTGAGTTACATGATTCACACATATATTTCCCACAGTCCTGACAGTAGGACACAGCGTGCGGGTGGCTTTTCGTCCATCTCACAAACTGTGCACGTTGGGCTCTTGGTTTTCACTTCGTCCACAAGAGAACTCAACGGTACGTTTGTTTGTAACCTACCCACATCTCCACTTGGTACGGGCGTTCCTTTCCTGCATACAGGGCATGCTATAGTTTCTTGGTTGGGTTCAGTTTGAGAGATACGTTCCAGACAGTCTTTGCAGAAGGTATGAGAACATGTCAGTAATTTGGGTTGGTTGAACAGTGTCAGACAGATAGGACATTCCAGATTCTGGCTGCTGATTTGATGAAACGTTGCCATTGTGTCCGTCTGTTATAAGCAAAAGAATCACACTGCGGTAAAATAAACATCGACAAGTAGGCCTACATCAGAATAATTACTATGAATGTTATCGATCATAAAATTAGCAGTATTAGCATTATCAATAAAACAATAAAAAGGAAAGTTTATGCAAGAAGTGTTAGAACCAATGTATTCTTAAATCCAACAAAGTAATGAAGCTCATTTTAGGAAAGTTGTGTGAATAACATTGTCTATCATTCAGGTGTGAGTTTCTTCAGTTTGTCTCCCTCTACAAACTGAAAATATTTGTAGAGGGAGACAAACTGAAGAAACTCACACCTGAACCTTCACCCCTCTGAATGATATCCTTCTTTCATTTACTGTTTATCATGTTCACTGTTTAAGGGATAGTACAGTATTGGTGGAGATGAGAATTGGGCTTTTAAAGGGACTGTACAGTACTAGTTGAGGTAGGGATTCATGTTTTGAACATTTCTAAGTGAGATAATGAAAAGCCTCTTATGAAATATGAAAGAGCATGTAATTTTAAGAAGGATTCAACGTTTATTTGATGAAAATTGGTTTTCAAATGGCTGAGATATCCAAAAAAGTGCTGATAATAAAAGACGACATGCCCCAACTTTATTAGTATCTCTTTGTTTCACCTTTGTTTTTAGATATCTCACCCATTTCAAAACTGATTTTCATCGAATAAACTTTTGATACCCCTTAGAACTGCATGCTCTTTGACATCTCATAGAGTGGTTTCTGAATATCTCACAAAACGTTAAAAGCCAAATCTGCACCTCGACCAGAACTGTACACACCCTTTAACTTTTTGCGAGATACCAAGAAAACACTTGCGAAATAGTACAGAGCATACCTTTTTAAGAGGAATTCAAAGTTTATTTGATGGAAATCGGGTTTGGAATGACTGAAACATCCAAAAACAAAATTAAACAAAGCGATCGTAATAAAGTGTGGGTCCCACACTTTTCTAGAATCGCTCTGTTTTGGATATGTCATCCATTTCAAAACCAATTTTCATCAAATAAACGTTGAATTCCTCATGGAATTACATGCTCTTTCATATTTCATAAGAAGTTTCTCATTATCTCACCAAAAAGTGTTAGAAACTAGGTCTCAACCAAAACTATACGATCCCTTTAAAGTATGCTCTATTTCCGGGCTCAATAAAACGGATTTATGGTAATTCGTTTGAGTGAAGGAAGTCCCATTAACTAGTTTAGTGAGCCCGTCATGGGAAGATTCAACTTAGAATGAAAACATACAAGAAGGAATACTTAATTGTTAATACTTAAAGGCGTATCACAGAAAAAAACAAAGTGTTGCATTACAATGCACTCACGAAATGTGACTTGATGATTCGAGCAGATAATGGACGGAGGGACTTTTTATTCGATCATTGTTTATCTATAGTAGGGAATTTTCTCCAACGATGTTGTATACAGAATTTGAAGAGAAAACGTGAGCAAAATGAGAGAAATTATTGTTTAGAAACATGCGTTCGTTTGGCTGTTTGTATGTCATGTAACAAGGTGCTTCTTGCTTTTTAGTGGATCGCTATTTTCCATGATTGAAGTTATTTTCCGACCGCGGCATGCATTGTTCCTCGTAATTATTGTACATTATGTTGTTATGTATAATTCATTTCATATACTACATGAATCTTTTGTAAACGTTTGGACAATTTCATTTCATAACATGTATACTTTGTATTATGTTTATGATCTTCGTTGATTGGAAATAAACTATGATTGAATTGAAAATTGAATTGAATTGAATTGAATTGAAGATGTCCTTCAATAAATGCAAAATATCCGTATAATTGACAGCTTGAGAGATTGTCTAGATTTTCTCTTTTTTTAACTTGCATAAAGATACTGACTTCACTTGTGTTGCAAGACTTGTGGAAACTTTATTGATATATCTTATACATCAAGAGTTGGGTACAAAGAAACTATTTCTTCCCGGGATTAAATTATGTTACTGAAATCCCATGGACAAACAAAACTGGTAGGAGCATTTTTAGGAATGTTAAACGATTTCTGTTAACAATGGGACATGGAAATTGAATAAAGTAAATGAGTAAAGAACAATGACCCTTCAGTCCTTGTATGACTGAAGGCAGTCAAATAAGATCTACAGTCACTGTAAACTCGATGTCCCATCATGGTTTGCTCACACGCTATTAAGCTAGCATCCCTAGAAACGCTCCTCTAGACAGCTGGAAAGATTTGACTGCTATGATTGGCTTCCTTTATCCCTTACCAGTCATTCATTGTCTGTTGATAACCCCATTTGAATTTGAACGTTGAGTGTCGTCTGGTGACAAGTAAAAAGAAATGCTCACATCATGGGAATAATCCTTGCATTGTTGATTAATCATATAATTATTCAAATTTTGATTAACACCCCTTAACAAAAAAGAACAAAACAAATAGAAAAAGAATGTAGTGGTAGAACATCTAGCAGTCCGGTTCTTTCTTCCAACATTCCTCATTGCTTCTCTTTCTGAAGCGAAGGCCAAATATTCGCTTTCAGGTCATCAATTATCCACAATTAATTATTTTATGAGTAAAACAATAAACATCCTTCACACAAGGGGAAAAGTAACTCGTGTTCCAAAAGAAAGAGGACAACAAAAAGGAAACGGACATCGTCATAAAATTTGACGGATGTAAACATCCTGAGGTCTCGTTCAAACCTTTTTCCAGATGCAAGCATATTCATTCGCTACTTTCCTGTGGCTATGTTGTGTACAATGTATTGGCTGCTATGCTAATGGTCCTGAAATTTTGCTGTCATGTTAACAAATTTGATGGGACTAGCATGAGGCGAATACATGTGTAATAGGATTATTATTCATAGCACCAATGAGAACGCGGGATGAACATTACAACAAGCACTCTTTGAGTAATTTTGTTCTCAGTGTTGGGCTCAGTGTTGGGGCCGATTCTGTTCACTATGTATGTATCACCAGTGGAAGATTTGATAACTTACTTTGGTTTTGGTCATGCAATCTATGCAGATGATACTCAACTCTATGCTACAGGAAAACAAGGGGATTGGCCAATGATTATTCCAAAACTGGAGGAATGTTTGCGTGCAATAGCTGATTGGTCTTCAGTAAACAGCCTCTCAATCAATGAAGAAAAAACTGAATTGCTTCATATATGTTCACGTTTCAGGAAAAGGAGTTTGCTTCCTCCGATAACTTTCAATGAGTTTATTCTTCGTCCTACTAGATGTGCACGCAATCTAGGGGTTCTTTTTGATGATCAACTGACTTTGATTGATCATATCAACAGTATATGTCGTACAGCGTCATTTGGACTACATAGAATTGGTTCAATTAGACGCTATCTTGATCAATGTGCGACTGAACGACTTATACATGCTTTTGTAATGAGTAGAATTGATAATTGTAATGGATTGTTATATGGTTTGTCAGATTCAATGTTAGGTAGACTACAGCGAATTCAAAATTCAGCTGCAAGATTGGTTACACAAACTCACACATATGACTCTATTTCTTCAATATTACACAAGTTGCACTGGTTGCCAGTCAAAGATAGGTTAGTTTATAAGTTACTTGCAATTGCATATAAATGTCAACATCAGTTAGCTCCTTATTATTTGCAACAGCTCCTCCAAGAATATCAACCTTCCAGACAACTTCGCTCAAGCACCAAACAATTGTTAAAACCAGTTCATGTATCGACTAAGTCATACGGTCAACGATCATTTCAATATTCAATACCTCAACTTTGGAATCAGCTCCCCAATGATATCAGAGAATGTTCATCATTAGATCAGTTCAAGTCTTTATTGAAGTCTCATTTGTTTGTAAAGTAACCATTGCTTTGTAAATTGTTTAATGATGTGTTTTAAGTTGATATATGTAATTTTCTACTTTGTATTGTGTGTTCTTACACATGTATAATCTGTCTTTTCTCATTTCTAAAAGCGCTTAGAGACTTGAATGTAATTTGCGCTCTATAAAAATGGTTCATTATTATTATTATTTATACGCAGACGCCCTGATCAAGTTCCAAAAATTCTATAAGCATGAACAGGCACCTCTCTCTTGTGTTTCATTTGTTGAAGTTAAGGAACAAGAGATTTAGCAGGCCACTTTTAATATATCAAAAAGGAGCGTCCTAAAGAGGTCTGACCTATATTAAGTTTGATGCATACACTGTATCTCATGATCCCCAAACTCTCTCTTTACACTAATCTGTGCTTCATTCCCTAAGTCGTTGACTTATTTCCAATGAGACAATGATTGCTATTTTTATTCAAACAGCACTTTTGTAACAGGTTATCCCTATAAAGGTTTTATTTTCGGTACGCTGTTAGCTAAGTAAAGATATTAGTATAGCTTTTGGGGTTAAAGATGTAAAACAAAACCAGCAAAAGGATAATAGAAATGTTAAACAAACAAGTAAAAATCATACTTAGTGATCATGCATTCTTTGTTAAACTGCGTACCAGGCACCATACTCAGTAACATGCGTGTATGGGTATCGTTTCGTAAGCTCACCAAGTACACTGTACTTCCGGGTTCAATTTTGCTGATTTATGTCGGGCTCCGAAGTACAGTTAGACATGAGATCACAACCAGTACTCTGTTTAACCTGTAGGAAGGTTTGCGAACATAAATAAGATTGAATGTGGTCTGACTTGTAAGACCCTATCAAAATATTAAGAGTTCGTTTAAGGACGCAGAGAGATGCAGTACGTGGCACACACAAAATGATCGGGCGATTCAAGTAGCTTTCAGAAGCTCGTCTGTTTTTTCTATGACCTTTTCATTCTGACCCCTTATATTTATAGAAGCGGGTTTTCCCAATACCTTAAATGTTGTGTATGTGAAAATCAGAACGCCTTAATGAAATTTCGCCTTGTATGCAGTGAGCTGCTCATGCAAAAATGAGCCAGACGATAACTTCTCAAAAGCGAAAGATATTGAAAAAAGTCGTCATGTTCAAGATTCTGATTGCTTAAATTTTTCCAACCCGTGAAGCGCATCAGGGAAAGTCTGACATGTTATATTACGCATGTTTTGTTTGCTTGTCTATTGTTTTGTTATTAACTTGTATAATGTCTTGCAAATGCCGAAGAAATCATAATAGTAGTAGGAGTAGTGGTAGTATAGTAGTAGTAGTAGTAGTAGTAGTAGTAGCAGTAGTAATAGTAGTATTAATAATAATAATAATGATAATGATGATGATGATAATTATAATAATAATAATAATAATAATAATAATAATTATTATTATTATTATTATTATTATTATTATTATTATTATTATAATGATAATGATTACCTTAACGAAAATCTGAGTAATTAAAAACAAGTAATTATTTCAAATATTATGTAATTCATCGGTTCGTTGTATATTCGTTGTCTAATTCTTTAGTCAATAAGACGTATCAAACCATGACAAAGAAGATAGGTTGTGTGCTGATAGAAATCGTTTGATGTTCTGATGATATGGAGGAAAATGCACCTTTTTGCTGGTAATTTTGTGAGCACATCGTATTTCACTTTATGTCCCATAGTGTTAAATATATATCATCGGAACATCCTGTGTGTTGCGGTGGGGGGGGGGGGGTGGAAGATAATGGTTAGACATAAATAGTGGGAATTTTCATACCCTCCCAAGTTCACCATAATTTATGTTATATGATACACTCATGTTTGAAAAAAGTGTAGAAATATTACAGACCGGTCTTGAATGATCAACGGTCTTAAAATGATCGAGGTAAATTGAACAACTAAACTAAATTTAGACCTACCGTATATTCGATGAGATTTTCGTCCTCTTTGTTTGTTTGTTTGTTTGTTTGTTTATTTGTTTGGTTTCTTTACTTGTTTCATTTTCCATCTAAGAAGATGACTGGAGAGCCCATTAACTGCACTATATCTGATCTCCTTATCCCTGACTGTGGGGGTTCAACTGAATGTCACACGAGACCACTTTATATACCGGGTTATGAACCCTGCTCTTTGCCATGAATAAACGAAGCGGGATCTTTTACAGGTTGTGGTTTTCATTCACGGGACCTCTCTAATTAATGCTCATCCGAGGGAACGTGTTTTGCCCGGTTCTAGAGGAGACGGAATGGAAATACACACACCATAATTGCTTAATTTGACTCAGAAATCGAGCCCCGGTCCTTTGGATATGAAGGCAGACGCTCTACCGACCGAGCTAAATCACCGCCTTAATACTGGTGATACCACCTGATGTTGACATTGGGATGGGGAACTGGAGCCTATAGGATCTTAGATTTCATGTGAATTGGTGCTTGTACTTTCTTTGCTACTGGCATAGCAAATTTATGAATTCATGCCAAAATTACCAATGCGTTTAGTATGAGACATGCATATGTGTCACAGTCTGGAAAACAACAACAAAAAGAACAAGAACAAGAGCAACAACAACAGCAAGGAAAATTTGATAACGTTATAGGAGGGGAGGTATGTTTTGACAACAATCCTCGAACCATCTATATATAATGTTGATTTTTTTTTTGTTATTTTTTTATATCTTTCGAAAAGCGATTCGCTATTCACTCAGGTTAATTTGTGAGACATTTCTTGCGAAGACATAGACTGTGACATGCATGCACGTCTCATACTAAACGTTTAGTTCAGGCTTGAAGTCACTTATTACCACTATCAATTCACATCAAAAGTCTAAGAGCTTAGGTTTCAGTTCAGTGAGACTTTCTGGCGAAGCATTATTTCCCTGTGATTCAAGAGATTGAAGTGATGCCTTTTGTTGACAAGCATAGACCGAGAAAAGCAACTCTTTTTTTTTCAATTGTCTGATACCAGACTATTTAGAGCACATATGAGTGGATGAATCTGTCATTTGTATTGTTTTACGCGTAGAATCGGAAAACAATTTGCTTTTCACCCTTATCGTGACGTCGAACAGAACTACTTGTTTTTTAATGAATTATAAATGCATGAAAATATTTTACCTTTTTTTAAACGTATACTGCATGCAACGGGAAGCTTTAATGCGTATGGCTTTTCTTTCTTTTTATCATTCTCTTTCTCTCTCTCTCTCGCTCTTCATCTCTCTCTTTGATAATGATCATGTTGTTAACACTCTTAGAGCTTCCTGTATTCGAAAGATGTTTTATGAATACGATGTTTAGATCATGATGAAGACAATAGCATGGAAAAGTCTTAACAAATCTATACCTCATTAAACATAATATCTCTAATATTGATCACATCATTCCTTTAGTTTTCTTTTGCATAAAATCTGCATTTGCAGACTGAAGGATCGTAGTTCAAAGCTGCTGTTGAGAAAGAAGGATCCTGCAATCTTCCCATCACTCGATGTCTTTAACCCAAGGCATTGAGGGAAGCCCTCATCTAGCATCTTGTCACGCAAATGATTTTGGCAGCACTTCACATGTACATAATGCACAATGTATTGTTCACTCTATGTGAATAATGATTGGCCCTTGAGGGACCGATGTCTCAGAGGGATATGACGGCATGCGCACACCACTCTGCAGTGCGCTGATCTTGAACTATGAATGATGCACTTCTACTGGCGAAGAGGAAGAAGAAGAATCTAACGGTATGTTCAACTGGCTGAACGGTAATGGAGAAAGAGCGCCAGCTATTGTTCATTGCTGCCATCTTTCTTTCCCTTCCCAGCCACCTCTCACCTCTCCTTTCCCTCTACATTTCTCTCTCTCTCTCCCTCTCCCACCCCTCCCCACACACACACTTAAAAGGTGGTAGTTCAAAGCTGCTACTGGGTCACATTGATTATTACAAGTCAGACCTTGTCAATTCCCCAGATGCAATGTAAAGGCCTTCGACTGACCCAGTTTTTCTAACTTTGACACAGAAGCCTAGGAGGTGCTTTTGTGTATTAAATTTGGAAGTCTTATTGATCATTCCTCCATTCAGACAAAATGATACACTGTATTCTAAAACAGCGTCACTACCCCCAACTTCATAGTGCTTATTTCGATTTATTGTCTTGCTATATCTACGAATGCATCACGTAACACAATTACACAAACTGCACTCGACCCAAATTACTGACCAAGACCACGGTAAGTAAATGATTGTTGTTCAGTTCAGTTCAGTTCAGTTTTTATTTCTGCTTTTCAAAATCAATACAAATCAACAAATCAACAAAATACTTACATAGTCATTTACACAGCTAGTATTCGTAACGTTTGGATCTTACATAAATTTTCTTTTTTTCAAGAACGAATATCATATATGAAAGGAAGCAATAGGAAATGATAAAAATGAAATGCAGGGGACCATCATCATAAGCTAAGCTTGACGAGGAAGATGGCTCCAGGTAAAGAGATACATAAAGAAAATCTTGCCACTCACTGAGTGGGGGGGGGGGGGGGGGGGTAATTGTGCAAAGGGCACAATAAAGAGATACATAAAGAAAATCTTGCCACTCACTGAGTGGGAAGTAATTGTGCGAAGGACGTGCGGTGCAGTGCGGTGTGCATTGTGTTGGGATGAATCTTGGCTTGTACGTTCAGTGTTATTTTGTGTATCAGTGTGATGAGGTGATTGTTACTTCAGTTATGGCCGTGAACTCATTTTTTATGGTGTTTGTTGACCAGGTGGTATGAATATTTATGTGTCAGAAGTATACTGGATTATGAGGGTGTTTTTTAGTTCTCGTTTGAAAATGTTCAACGACGTACATTGTTTTAAATTAGGGGGTAAAGAATTCCAAATATCTGGTCCATTATGTTTTAATGATTTTTGAGCTAAAATGGTTTTGGGGTTTTCGAGATGGTAATCGGACGACTGACGTGTTGGATATGAATGAACGGTGGAATTTGGAGTGAAGAAGCCATCAAAAATTTTTGGAAGACAATTATTCAGATCAATCAATCAATTATTGAAGACTCCCCCCCCCCCAAAAAAAAAAATGAATAAATAAATAAAAATAAAAATAAAAATAAATAAATAAATAAATAAATAAATAAATAAATAAATACAAATAAATAAATGAATAAAAATAAAAATAAAATAGAATAAAAAATAAATAAATAAAAAATAGAATAAAATAAAAATAATTGCCTGACTTCGCGGATAAAGTCTCCGCGTAGTATTAACTAAAAATTTGGTGATGATTATGAGAAGACGTTTCTTTTCACAACCCAATGGGACTGACACAATTATAATGTAGTATGTGAGCGTCTAGGGCAATAACAACCCCTGGACATCCCCCCCCCCCCCGAACATGTACCTTTAACCCTAACCCTTTCCCTGACCCTTCCCCTAATCCTATTCCTAACCCTAACTTAAACTCTTACCATAACTATAACCCTAATCTTTACTCTACCTTATCACCAACCAGTATATAGCGGGGGGGGGGGGATAATTGCCTAATGATTAATATGCGTCAGTGAATCAAGTTCAAATGGCTGAGCTATCTTTATAGAAAGAGCGCCAGCTATCGATCATTGCGGCCATACTTTGCTGATATCATGTCTTTCCACTCTTCTCTATACCTTCCTAGCCTCCCATCATTTCTTGCTTTCTCTCTCCCTCTCTTCCTATCTCTCTTTGCTGCAAGGTCAGATGAGCAAAGAAAAGGTGAGACATTTTGAACGGATTACTAACAATTTAAGATAATAACATAATGTCGTAGTCATTACTTTTATTATCATACAATGTGCCGATGTGATTTACCCAGTAGAAACAATCATTGGAGAAAACCGTGATGATAAGAACGGTGTGGCAACTATCAATGCAGCAGTTGTTGCGGTGGTTGTGTAGTAACATTTCATTTTCATATCATTTTATTTTGATTACATTTCCAAAGATGGAAAAACATTTGTATACACATATTGACACAGCAGCACAATATCAAAGGTAGTGGTTATGATATAAGACTATTTTCATTATTATAACCACTACTTATGTTAATGTTTTGCATTTATGATTATGTTAATGTTTTGCATTTATGATATAAGACTATTTTCATTATTATAACCACTACTTATGTTAATGTTTTGCATTTGTTTGAAATGGAATAAAGTGAAATGAAATGAAAATTAAATGCTACTACACAACCTCTGCAACAATGAACAAGAAGAGGAATGAAACGATTACGATAATTATAAGTGTCAATCAAAACAATGAATATCAAATTCTTTTTCTCGATTCGTGATCACACTCCATAGGATGAAAATGAGTGTGGCACAAAAATGTTAAATAGATTTCAGACCTCATGTTATATACTTCGACCAATGCTCCCCAAATATTGAGGCTGATTGACCTTTTTTTGCCAATGCGATCTAGAGCCTGCCCAATAAAATTTCATGAACAATGTTGGGAATGACTGAAATTTATCAGTAACGAACACCCCCCCCCCCCCTACACACACACACACACACACACACACATGCGCGCGCGCACAAACACACACACACGCATGCGCGCGCGCACACACACGGAGAAACATGGAAACGAACTTCTTAAATGTATTAAAAGTGAAAACTAAGTTTCGGTTAGTGCTTGAGAACCCGTCTAGCACCATTTCATTTTTGCTTGCAATATATCGAAAGAGTCCACTAAGAAACTTACCTGGCTGACGCGGTTTGCCGGAATGATGAGTCGGTTTGGAGTATTTTGAGAAAAATAATAATAGTAGGAAAACCGACTTTTATTCCAGAAGGCTCCAGACTAACTCGGTCTCGGGAAAAAATCGACCCTACTTCAGACAATTCACACGCAGTTCGTGATCGCTACATTCTACTGGCCCACTGCATAATACCAAATGAGGCCTAACTGAATGGCCAGGAAAGTGCGTGCTAACGTAATCCTGTACAAAAAACAAAAATGACAGCGCGCGCGGTCCTCAGTTGCTGAGACGCGCGGTCTTTGGAGTTAATAGCCGGGTTCACACGTGCAAATTAGCGGGATGACGATCGCGATGCTCATCCCGAGTTTTTTTGCGAGCGTCCACACGTACCAAATTAGCGAGATAGCGATCGCGATCGGTATCCCGCTAATTTGGCGAGCGTCCACACGTACCGAATATATCCCGCTAATTCTCGCTATCGCCAATGACGTAAAAAGTACCCGGATGTTGATTTAAGCGTCATTTACGGTGCATTATGGGATAGTCCGGTAGCAAAATCACTTCCGTTCGTACGCGCGTGATACGTGACTAATGCGATTTACACACACAACCGACTGTATTCTACGTGTACTTCCGGTTTTCTCGACTTGAATTACAGCTTTAATATGATTTGAAATTTCTCCATTCTTAAGAAATTGCTGTTACTACAACTATTGGTTGTTGCTGCGAAGCTGCCATGTGTTGTTCGCACGACAATAAATGAAAAAAATCTGCAGAAATAGGACCCTTACTGGCATGCGAGACGTGACGTGGCAGCGTGGGTGAAGTTTGCGGGTGACTCCACAGCGCAGTACGTGCACGCGCGACTTACTAGTAGTGGTATAATAGTAGCACTAGGTACTAGTAGTAGACCTAGTACAGTGCCTACGTACATTGTACGTACGTGTACTTACTTGGAAGAAATTGCTTTGGAGACAGGATAAGTTCGAGATCACTGTTCGTTCCCGATTGTGTTCGCGACATTTCGACAGAGAACAAATAAAGAAAAAAGATGGGCATTCCATGACGATATACTGTATATCCAGGTGGGTGAATATTTTCCAGCATATTTTCAGCGTATGCAGAGATGACTGATCTGTGATGTACGCCGTACCGGTATGTGTTAGCTTATGCGCTGCATGTTCGCGTGCAGTGAGTGCACATGGTGCATGCTAGCAAGAAAGGCCGGCCGCCGGCGGCGGGGACTACAGTGTACGAGTATGCATGACAGGCCTGGCCACTCGCTGGCTCGGGCAGTACAGCGGCCTACTGTACTAGTATCCGTGGTCGGCGCTGCGCTATAGGTAAGGTACACGTACGCGCACGCTAGCGTCGTGCAAATTATGCCCCGCGCCGGAAGTGCCCTTGCTACCAAGTGAACTAAATCTTGACGAGAAAGCCACATCCGGGTACGTTTTACGTCATTGGCGATAGCGAGAATTGCCGATAGAGATAACAGCAAAGCCGGCAAACTGGGTCACACAGCGCCCTTCTCTATCACTGCCTGCGCGCACTTACCTTTGTCCATTGTCTTTTACGCGTCAGTGGTGTGGTTCGCGCGCTGTTGTTGTTGTGCTCCAAAGAGGTGAAGGACCTCTTCGTGCAGAGGCCTCGCTGTTGTGATGTGCGCATTGCATGATGGGATGTAAAAACTCGAGATTGTAATCCCGACCGTTCACACGTACCAGCGTAGGGCCAATTATCCCGCTAATTGGCGAACCAGCGCAAGATTTCTTGGGATTAGCATCGCGATGCTTATCCCGCTAATTTTCGGGTTTTTTCTGTCCACACGTGCAAAAAACTCGGGATGACGATCGCGATGCAAATCTCGAGATTTGTATCCCGCTAATTGGTGTACGTGTGAACCCGGCTTTTGTTGTTGTTTATCAAGCGCCTATGTTTTAGAGGTGCTTGATAGGCGCACACTAATTTTGCATGCGCGCAAAAAAGGTTTTTGATGCGCGCGTTGTAACAACTCGGACCATTACTGCGAGTAGCCAGAACACGAAGCGCTAGTTTATACAGGCCGCTCCCATAGGACAACACTGTACAATCAGAGGGACAACCATTACAGCTCATCCCGCCGTCAAAGCGAAGCGGAGTTATCCCCGAGTCCGAGTTTAGCCTGACCCCGTTCGGGTAAGTACCGAGACTGAACCTTTTTGGTTAATATTTCGCATTTTCGTCGTTACCCATCGAATATCTTGTTATAACATCGTTATCCTGCACATTTCCTAAGCATACGTTCACATTTGGGAGCGAAATTTGACAACTTTTTAGGCGTACCAGAACTTTGTTTGGGCTTTAATGATCTCATGACCTTTTGCTGTAAACACATAAAAACAAACTAACGGAAGTCCATATACAGTGGTGATAAACAACGAACAGCAATACACATAATATTACACAAAATTGATTTTATTTGTATACGAATAAAGGAGTAGCATGAATAGACAGATTACGGGGTCATCCCACAAGATCGACACCCATGAGTCATACAGCCCACGAGTCTGACATTGAAAACTAGGTCCATGAGTCATATTGTACAGCTCACGAGTCATTCAGCCCATGAGTTCGACACTAGGTAAAAACAGCCCACGAGTTCGACAGATACAACACAGGACTTAATATGTCAGTCTCGTGGTTCTTGTTTGCTTAGTGTCGAACTCATCCATGGGCTGTATGACTCGTGAGCTCTATGACTCGTGGGCTGTATGACTCGTGAGCCCTATGACTAGTGGGCTGTATGACTCGTGGGTGTCAGTGTCGTGACGTTCACCCAAGATTTCAACTTATGTGGGTACAAATGCTCATTATTTGATTGAAGGCATAATTTACCATTTGCAGATGAAACAAAAACCCAGCATTAGTGCTTCAGAATTAATAGTTCTAAAATATGAATTAAGAATAGAAACATCCACTGTAAAAATTTGAATCCGTACAGTCAATGTTAAGTGAAATTGTTAGATACACTAAATGTGAACAAAAGTTATTATAAAAATGTTTCCAGACTAAACCGTCTACAACAGTTATGATTTATCGAGAAATATACTGACATCTCCTTATATTTTAGGCTTTATTGTGAAAATTGCATAAGGTAGGATATTTTGTGATACAACAGACTTACACGTACGACTCAAATGAGATATCTTGAACATTTTTTAAATCACTGCATAAAGGTTCAAATTCAAATTTCTGTTATACAAACACACTCACAAAACCTAGAATGTATAAATGCACTGTACAGATATACATGATATTTCATCATTCATTGGAAGTATCGTTACATGTGGAAGTTCTCGTTTTGTCTTGACGAGTGTAGAAATCGCATCACCTTTTAAAAGGAGCTGTGAAGGACTGTAGCAGAATGCCAATTATGCATATGGATTAACAAAGTGAACGCTTTCTATATCCTAACGTGCTGTAAATGGCAACAGACTTGCCGTGTAATAGGGATTTGATAATATACAAAAAAAATTGATATTTTCAAAGATCTTAAAGCCATTTACATTTTTAAGCTAAAATTAGCAAATGGGTAAAACTGGTGCTCACAGTCCTATCATGCCCATTTGGTTATACGATATTCATGTGACGTTAATCATACATATTTTTGATGCTACAGTATAATACATGTTACGAAAAACTATAGAGGCATTTGATTTAACTTCAGTTCTATACTGTTGGTTACTGTTGGTTACAATATACTACCTCTCATTATTATGATACACCACAATCATGACAATATCAGAAACGCGTCACCTCGAACTCTTCCTTCACAACAATAGACGTTAGTAGGAAGGCCAGTGTAGGGATGAGAGGCGAATTCATTTTGACTATCGTTTCATCTCCATTACAATCGTTATCATCCAAAATCGTGCAGACTGACTTCTAGCGCAAAACAACAACAACAACAAAATCTCTCACTGATAACACCAACCTTACGGATATTGCGTTTTGAAATGGAGACTGTTCCCTGCAAGGCTGTTAATCGCAGCTTGTTTTCATACATGAAGTATTCGGATATCAATTAACTCTCTGAATGCTGAAGCAGAATGTCACTATTTACTCTCATGATATTAATGTTATCCTACGGGATGTTAAATTCTGGATTCATGAACGCGGCAACACTACCAGTCATAAAAATAATACCTCAGTTATCAATCTCACTTCATTCACTACCAATCAGAAAACACAAAATTACGAACAGAGCAAATCTAGTTCAGTTTGTCTCCAATTCAATCAAGCCGGGGTGATGTTTATCGAAGGCAAACTGGCAAACCCTCCAAAAAGGAGGATTTCAGTTTGCCTTCATGGAAATTTGTGTTAATCTGTTTTGAGTAAACTGCAGGAATGAATTCCGGGTGCTGATTTACACAAAATATAACATATTCTCCAGCTCATTATCATAATTATTAGCTCAAAATCGTATCAAGGTTTTAGAGGTTGTATTTTAAGGTTTACATGAAACTGAGACTTATTTATGTAACAATATCCATCAAATGAGGTTTTTTTTTCTCTCTCTCTTTCCTGCATACCATATCAATAATATCATACATATGAAGAAGACCTACAAAACCGTATTTTGTGACTTGATTTTGACTTCTTAATGGTGGTCAGACCTGTGATACTTAAAATAGGGTAAAGTTTGATGAGACTTACAGTCATAGGTGTGATGCTGTTTGTTAAGAGCCTGCTGAAGGACATTCTTATTCAATCAAAACATGATTGACAATATTATTGTCTTATGCCAGAATATTTTGCACCTTCACTGCTAGGTCCTATATAGCATTAACACATTCAAACAACTGTTCTCTTTCGAAAGCGTGAAAATATCTGAACCCCCAGTACCGAATGGTTTAAACCAAGCACACACTCGTTAAACCTCGGCTGCATGTTTGGAGTGGCCAGGACTTAAAGAAGAAATTGAGGGCAAGAGGTTTAGCAAGATGGAAAGAGCCCAGGATTGATACAGTTAAGTAAATTTGGAGATTTAAAGAGGAGCTGCTCTCATCCACTTGACAGACTGATAGATACAACCGTGAACCATCAGTGTGCACGCATACATTACTAGGTGACTAATACTTGTACTCACCCGACAGAGGACGCTCTCCAGCTAATAATTCAATCAGGTGAACAGCATTGGAGTCTTGTCGTGTCACGTCTCAGTGATAGTATTATCCCGTTTCATAATACCACATTCATAACGCATTACGGTAAAGTAACGTACTTGTACACATCACTTAAGATTTAAAAAAAAGTTTACCACAGCCAGAATACTTGAAGTAAAAATCGATTACAAAAATCCATGATTCATGGATCATAACCATTGGCATAATCAATCAGTTTATGAAAGGAGCTTTACAATGAGGAGATGCCCACACATACTGAAAGTAGGCCTGGATACCCATTCATATGTAGGTCTACGCTGCAGTGGGGCTATAGCATCCGTTTCATTTCAGTAATTCCCAGACACTATTT
Organism: Diadema antillarum; assembly: GCF_040938485.1. Lineage (NCBI taxonomy): Eukaryota > Metazoa > Echinodermata > Echinoidea > Diadematoida > Diadematidae > Diadema > Diadema antillarum. The sequence goes on from NW_027271593.1 coordinate 738,747, forward strand.
CGGTACTTGCAGTAAATATCAGCTTTTTTTTCTGATTTCATCTGAAGAGCGGCCATCACCCTCCGATTAATGTTGCATCATAGTTTGATACAGCACAAATATCGCAAAACAAATGAGATAACTGATGGACCTCGTTTTACTTTTTGGAATGGTCAATCATCCATAGAATAACTTATTTTTTTCGCCATATATTAATGCCGTTACAACTCGGGGTCATCCCACGAGACCGACACTGACGAGTCATACGGCCCACGAATTCGACAAGGTCCATAAGTCATACAGCCATAAACTCGATACTAGGCAAAATAAGGCCCATGAGTCCGACGGTAGGTAAACGAGGCCCACGAGTCCGACACTAAACAAATAAGGTCCATAAGTAACACACTATAGGCAAACAAGAATCACGAGACAGACACTACGTACATAAAGTCCCTTGAAGTATTTGATTTGATTTGATTGATTGGTTTCTGTATCATCATTGTACATACACATTCATATACAAACATAAATAGAAGTTGCATTTTCTTCTTCATTGCCTTTGTACAATGTACAGCAAGAGTACAACAAAACATACAATGAATAATACAGAGGGGCTACAGCATAAGCGTGGCTTGATTTGCGTGCAGCCCCCGTAGCATAACATAATATTATAATATACATCGGAAGGGGAATAGGAGGGAGGGATGACTTGCATAGAGATGGGATAGTTGAAAGGAGAAAGGGAAAGGAGAGGTTTGTCTGCTTTCTCTAAAAGTTTATACAAAATAAAATCACCTATATCACTGATTAGCAAGGCATGACAAAATATTTTCTCACCGAGGTACAGGTGAACAGTTGATACAGGTCATGGTCAGTTACATAATTATTATTACATAGGCCTAATAAATTAAATGCGTCGATATTTCTGCGAAAGAATTTTGTGTATAATACATTAACAATAACAATGGAATTACTGATATACAGAAAGCAACATTGTTTTTACAACTTTCCGAAAAGAATAAATTGACTTTAAACTTCGAATTTCAAAAGGAAGAGAATTCCAAACATCGGGTCCGGTGTGTCTGACAGATTTCAGAGCCATCACTGTTTTGGGATTATATAGATGAAACTTATCAGATTGTCTTGTTGGATAAGAATGTATGTCCTTGTTTAATTGATATAGTGAGTAAAAAGAAGATGGCAACTGACCATTATGTAAGCGGAACATGAAGAGTGAGTTTTGCAAAAAAATTAATGTCATTTACCTTAAGTGTTTTTAATTCTGCGAATAAAGGATCTGAATGGTCTCGATAAGCTGAGTTGGTGCATATACATGTACGTATAGCTTCCTTTTGTAAAAGTAATATACTATCAATGTGGCTTTTTGAAGTTGCCCATACAATGTTGCAATAAGAAATATGCGATAATATCAACGAATTATATAACATAACTAAAATATTCTGAGGGACATAATACTTTAACTTCTGGAGTATACCAACATTACGAGACACTTTATCAGAGATATATTGTACATGATCGTTCCATTTCATATTTTCATTTATATATTTTCCGAGGAATTTGATACTTTCTTTTTGTTTCAATAATATACCATCCACCATAATATTTAAATGTCGCATTTCATTGTTATGCTTCTTATTATAGAAATACATCAAATTTGTCTTTTTCAGATTGAGTGATAATCTATTACTCTTAAACCACATAGATAATTTCGGTAATTCAGTATTGAGAGTTCTTAGGAGCGAATGAAAATCAGGATTGGAACAGAATACATTGGTGTCATCAGCAAACATGAGATATTGCAGTGACTTAGATGAGTTTCAAATATCATTTACATACATTAGAAATAATAGCGGTCCCAATATGGATCCTTGTGGGACTTCACATTGTATAGGTAATACTTCAGAGTTAACAGATTCATAGTACACATATTGCTTTCTATTCGACAAGTAATCTTTAAACCATTCAAGTGGAATGCCACGAACAATATAGGACTGCAATTTACGTATGACGATGGTGTGGTCAAGAGTGTCGAATGCCTTGCTTAGGTCCATGGAAACACCGATGACATGTTTTTGTTCAGCTAAGGCAGTCGACACTCTATCGTATAATTGGGCTAGTGCATATCTGTAGAATGAAATTTCCTGAAACCATACTGGTCTTGGTTAAATATATCATATTGTGTCAAAAAATCATACAGTCTGTTATATACAAGCTTTTCTATTACCTTAGAAATACTAGGAAGAATAGAGATAGGACGGTAATTTGATACAAGAGAGGAGTCACATTTGTATTTATTGGAATAACTTTAGCAATTTTACATGCATTCGGAAATATACCAGTTGAGAGTGACAAATTACAAATATCACTAAGGGTGTCATTATACTACCAATAATCTGTTTTAAAAAATACGTGCTCATTTCATCATGACCAGTTGTATAACTTGATTTCAATGAGTGAACAATGTCAAGAATCTCACCATAATCTGTTGGTTTAAAAAAATAATGAATTATCATTTGACGCACCTAAATACTGCGAGAAATCAGTTTGTGTGGGATATATTTTTGAAGCTTGACTAGGACCTATATCAACAAAATACTAATTGAAACAACATGCTACATCCCTAGGGTTACAGAGTGTTTGTCCATCACGCATAATTTGAGATGTTGACATATTCTTTTGCTTACCAATAACATCATTAATAACTTTCCAAGTGGCTGACATATTTCCAGTAGCATTTTGAAAGGCTTCTGTATAAAACGTCCTACGGGAAAGTCTTATAATTTGTAATAAGTAATGAATGTCGAACTCGTGTGCCTTGTATGCCTAACGTCGGACTTTTGGCACTTTTTTTTTGCCTGATGTCGGACTCATGGATCTTGTTTGCTGAGTGTCGTACTCATGTGCCTTATCTGTCCGGTGCCGTAAAACTTATGGGATGTATGGCCGGCGGGCTGTATGGTTCGTGAGCTATATTATGACTCGTGGACTGTGCGACAAGTGGGCTCTATGACTTCTGGGTGTCGAAATCGTGGCGTGCATCCGAATATTCATGTACGTAGGCGTGGCGCATGCATGTGCAATCCATTATCATTATATGTAAATTCATCCAAACTGTATAACATTTTTTTTTTCTAACGTGCTACTGCAGTACTGCAGTGTTTTACCACAGTATCTACCACATTTCAAACTATATCATTATATCAAATATTTAGAGCCTATCGGGAGTGCAAAAACCTGGGTCACCACTCTCAAACTCTTGTAGATAGTACCAATATCTTTCCGATTTTGTATTGTGAAATGGGCTGTACTACTCATGGGTGTCCAACTTGTGACGTGCACCGGAATATTCGTGTGAGTAGGCTGGCGCATGCATGTGCAGTCCATTATCATACATGTATACTTCATTCACGTTGTATTCTATTCACTTAGAATACCCTACCAAACATTTTTTTCAAATGTTTGTTTATTTGTTTGTTTGTTTGTTCATTTCCATTTTAGAAGATGGCTGGATAGCACATATTCAGCTACGTTAACGTGGTCTTCCATGGGGTCCAGTTGAATTTGATGTGCTACTGCAGAACAAAAATCACCCAGTATTTTAACAAAGTATTCTACTACATTTCATATCATATCATTATCAAATATGTATAGTCTGTCTGGAGTGCAGAAAGCTATCTCACCACTCTCAAACTCTTGTAGATAGTACCAACCTATTTCTGGTATAAGTATTTTGAAATCAGTGATGAGATTGTGTATGTCCGCAAAATCTCTCGTGTATCGATCGATACTGACGAGACCCTCCTCGCGTTTCACCCAGGCTACAATGACTGAGTCATCTCTACAAACAGCTGGGAAGGCAAGCATACCCTCCTTCTTCAAGACATTCTCCTTCTTCCCCTTACCATCGAGGCAGACGACAGCTGATAACTCTGTCAGAATCAGTTTCTCCATGATGTGAAAACAACATAATTGGCAAGGTAAATATTTATCACACATTATTTCCCTGGCTGCCTTACCACCCTGTGGGGTAAATACCTGTATCTTTTCGGACTCCCAATAACCCACGTAGATATTATCATCTCTATCCACAGTGAGACCACCATACCCTCCTTCATCATAACTCATTGTCTCGAACGTGACGTCAAGCTTCTTCCACTGAGGAGTATAGAGTGACATCTCGTTTTTTGTATTACGTACAACACTTCGACCATCAGACAGGAATCCAATGTTAAAGACACTCCTGACATCCTTCAGCACGGTCTGCTGTAACTCACCATCAGGGGAGTAGAGATGAATTCCGCCTGTAGACAATGTCACCGCCATCTTACCGTCCGGTGCACGTGTCATACAGTTCATGTTTTTGCTAGGGAGCTCTATGTCTGCTTTGATATCCCATGTGTAACCTTCCAGCTCTCCTAGACAAAGTTCACTGACCTTCACATGTTTCCTAAATGAAATCTTCTTAGCTCGTTCTGTCACACCTCTCGGTGATTGGTAGTCAGGATCATCTCGTCCCAGAAAGCTCTTCAAGTTCTCACACAGCGTGTCGTGTGCAATCAAGGCGTCTTTCTCTAGCGGTACCTTCACACCGTTAGCTACCAGCTCTTCCATTGCGTTCATTTGAAGAATTGTTTGGTGACTCTCTTCATCCATAGCTTGTAATTCCTTCTCGATTTTTTCAGACCATCGTTTCACTTGACATTTCAGGGTCTCCCTTCTGGTTAATAATAGTTTCATGTATTCCTCGTATGTCTTGTCGATGCTATTATTGAGTCTTCTCATTATGTTTGTTATTTCATTGCGCTGTGTCTTTATGAAATCGATATGATTTTCAATGGATGTTTTCCTTGATTTTGCCTCTTTTTGTAACTCCTTGATAATTGTCATCAGTTTTTCTTCATGGATAGCTGCCTCTTCGATGTGATGTCCTGCTTGCAAGTGCTTTAACATGCCGCATTTATGGCAGGCGTACTCTCGGCAATTGATGCAAAAACAGTCTTCATCCTCATTGGGGTGTTTTTTGCATTTCTGTCGCCTTTTGATGGGAACTTTTCCCGAGAGCACCTCATCCATGGGAAACACTTTGTGATGAGAGACCGGTTTAAAGGCAAAGTGGTTTATCTCACAAGTTTTACACATATATTTCCCACAGTCCTGACAGTAGGACACAGTTGGAGATTCTTGGTCTGTTTCACAAAGCGTGCATGTTGGACCCTTGGCTTTCATTTTTTCTACGAGAGAACTCAAGCGTTCATTTGTTTGTAACTTACTCACATTTCCACTGTTTACGGGCGTTCCTTTTCTGCATACAGGGCATGTTATAGTTTGTTGGTTTGGTTGAGTTTGAAAGATACTTTCCAGACAGCCTTTGCAGAAGTTGTGAGAACATGTCAGTGATTTAGGTTGGTTGAACAGTGTCAGACAGATAGGACACTCAAGTTCCTGGCTGGTGATTTCATGAAACGTTGCCATGGTGTCTGTCTGTCTGTCTAACAGCAATAAGAACAGAGGTAAACACATACGCAAGTATCAGCAGAAATATATCTTAAGTGTAGGCCCTGTATATCAAATAGGAAATGGAAAGTTAGCTCTAAGACGCTGAGAGAATTTTTTTTATTTGTAAAATCGAACTTAATGATGAATCATGTACTACCTATGCTTTGTGTGAAGTTTGATGTTACTGATATATCGCGGTCCGTTGAAATGGAGGATATCACAACCTGTTATATGATGAGCCTGTCATATAGGATGATGACACATAGAATTGATATGATATTACTTTGCACCATCGTAGAGAAGTATTTGTTCAACAACAAGATGATTAATTTTGATGCACTCACACAGATATGATGGGATTATGCCAGCAGCTAATTGAGGGATGTATATTTAAAATCATGAACTTGTACACTGATGTATATTAGGTACACTGGTATTTTCAAAATATTGATGTCGTATTTAGTTATACTGGGTTTCTGAAGCCAATAAAAGTAAGAAGCTTGCCTTTGAATCTGCAGATGTGGATGCAATATTTCAAAAGACAATACCTTGTAATCACGAAAACCAGTCGTGTTTTGAGGTTTTTTCGATTCTCTTCCATTGATAATGTAATATATATATATATATATATATATATATATATATATATATATACATACATATTGATAATTCACTATATCTTTATGTAATTATATATATTCAAAAAATGTGCGGTTGAGGCATAATACAGGCATAGGTTTGCCGTGTTTCACTGTTTCATACGTAGCATCTGCTTTCCCTTTCCTTTATTTAGTTAATATTCATTCAAATAAAGGAAAAAGAAAGCAGAAGGTACGTCTGGACCAGCTGAAAATCTTACCCCCCATTAAACTTTGTTTGTCTGTGTGTATTTTGTGTATACATAAAACATTATCAGTGTCGTAGCTTGTTCGGCATAAACTACCCATTTCGATTATAATGAAAATGATAGTATCGATGATAATGTCTGCAATTATAGTGGGTGATAACAGCAGTTTGTGTAATATGATGCTTAGTTTACAGGTTTGGTTAGGGTTATTTTCAGGTCCTTTACATTTTTTTTCTAGACATGCAGTAATGACACTCATTTAGACTTATTGTTTGTGCTTGAAAACCCTTTACTGTGATCATCATTTTTTATGCCTTACTTCAACGTTCAAGATTGCTAATCTATTCCGAGTTCCGACATGTATTTCTAACGACCAAAACTTCTTGTTTATGTTACACCGTGTTACGTAACACGTGTGAGCTGATTTTCGAGTATTGATATGATCTCATCTGTAAGACTCCAAGGAAGTATTGCACGGTGATGAAATGAGACTTGAAGTGCACGGTATAGAGAGCACTCATAAAGTGATTCTGTTATCAAGATTTGGGGCGTTCCTCGAGACCAAAGGTTCTCTAGACCAAATGTTTGCCGAATGATCTTGAAAAAATGCACGTAGACACAAGTGAGTTTTGTGTGCCTACTTGAAATAGGGGCATGATTACGAATGTTGTTGCACTGTCAAAGTAAAGTACAAGTAAGTATAGAAAGAAGTTATGTTCAAACTGCTGCTATCTTTGGGAAAACTGTTCCCGTGCTTGTGATCTTCTCATGACATTTCATGAAAATCAGGGACAATTTCCTATCCTTTAGCACCTGACATGCCTGTAACGAAATAAACGCCTTGTGTGAACTATCCTTCCCACCAACTCTAACACCTTCGAACTTGTAAAAATGTGTCTATAGGGAAATGAAAGAATTTACTTAACAATATTACACTTGTATGTGGTACTTTGTTAATTTATCCCGTACTTTATTACACCTTTCAATACGTAGAAACTATCCTGAAACAGTTTTTTTTTTCCACTTATGTTTACGCTTTTTTTTTTTTTGGGGGGGGGGGGGTAAATATTGTTGACGTATCTTTTGGGAGGATTGATTTTGATGTAATTACATTAAGTCTATGGTAAGTATTCTTCTTTTTTTGTCACCCCTGTTTTCTTTTAAACTTATTGTCAACCTTATTTCACTTTCACTCGCCAACTATAGTGCGTCAGACATAAACAGAAATCAGATGAGATGTTATACTGATTCAAGTAAATGGGTTTGTTATTTTTCCTTTACCTGCTAAAGGGGGATATGAGTTCCTCTTGTCTCCCCAATCGTACTCCCATCCACAGATTACAATAGAGCGTAAACTATCCCGGTTGCTAAGACTTTGTAGACCGTTTTCTTTAAACTCCATCGGCCTTCAGTCATCAACACCTTTATAGCCAATTATGAACTTATCTGAGGCCTGTGAATACGGCTCTTAGATTGACTATGAGTAAGTGAAATGAGACGCATTACTTATAAGCATAGTTTACCATTTGCAGAATGTAATAAAAATCCAGCATTAATGCTTCAAAATAGCTCTAAAATATGGGATAGGGACAGAAACAAACACTGTGAAAATTAGAAGGAGTATGATATAATGTTAAATATTGTTAGGTATACAAAATTTTTATAATAAAATGTTTCCAGACTAAACCGTCTACAGTTACGGTCTATTTAGAAAATTATGATATCCCTTTATTTTTTAAGTTTTACTGCAAAACTCTTAAATAGTAGGATGATTTGTCATACAAATGACCTATATGTCATCATTAATGAGTTATCTTTCATATTTTTTTTTTTAGATAACTGCTTCCAATAGTAAAGAAAACCTTTAAAGCACTATATCCGTGTCAATGTTTGTCACCATATCTTGGAAGCCGTATTCATATATAAATCATCACTAAAATTTAGACTTTAGCATAGATTTTGTTGTGCAGGGTCTTCATCTCAAAATGTTGGAAGATAACTTATTTCTTTTTCTCTTTTCTAGGTTGAGAGGAAATGCTGGTATATCTCTGTGAGAAGAGGATCTGCAGTTTGGCCAATTTCCGTCATATACTATTATCCCCTCACTTTATAAACTTTTCCAAGAAAGAATGTATAGCCTACTTCTTTGTGTGTTTGTGTGTGTGTGTGTGTGTGTGTGTGTGTGTGTGTGTGTATGTCTGCGTATGTGTGTGTCTGTGGGGGGGGGGGTCGAGGATTTCCATGATGCAGCAATCATGAAGTGCTCAATTGCACTCATGCGATCACGGAAAATGTGAAACAAATAACTATAAATCTTATTTAGAAAGCAACAAATAATGGGCAAATGGCAAGCACTAATATGACTAAAAAGATGATTATTATTCGGCACAGCTCAAAGTTGAATACTCCCTAAAAAATAACAAAAGAAAAAATGAAACAAAAGGACCATACATGCAGGTTATTTTAGTAGTGGAACGACAGCGCACCATGGTGAAGAACTTTCGTATTCTTAGGGCTGAAATGTTCAATGAACAAAGCAGGATAATGACGAAAGCCGACAAACAAAGTTATTCTAGTTATTCCTTGCATTTTGTAAATATGAAGAGTTTGCTCGCAAAAACCGATAAGTCCATGTTTGCCAAATGGAGATATTTGCGATTCTGTCTTCATTATTATTTTTAAAATGTATTACAATAACAGAAAAGAAAACATAAGATGTCAAACGCCACCAGTGGACTGAATTACAACACAAATTAATTTCTGCAAATTCGTTCGGAAGTTAGGTTCGATGCTGAGCATTATGGAGTTCCGTTGAATTTATTTACATGAAGATACAACTACCAAAGAGGATATGTGTATATAAAAACAGTTTCTTGTACTTACCAAGTAGCCAGTACTCTCGAGTCTAGCTTTGCTGACTGATGTTTAGCTCCAACATATATTCTTACAGATAACGGCGATCGTCGCAAACTGTGTGTAAAGCTCATGGAGCGGTCCGAACGGAAATTCGAATGATCATGGATTGTATTCAAGACTCAAACGGAGAGAAAAGAATTTCGCATTGTGATGCACTGACAAATTGCTCCAACCATTAGTTTGTCTTGGAACATATTTCGCAAGACCAAAGGTTGGTGAGAGCAAATGTTTGCCAAATACAATGTTTGAAATACGCACTCGAGACATTTTTTTTTTATTTCCTCGTTTTATCATCTCCACGTGATTAATCTTATCTTCCATATGAGTACGCAATGCAGTCATCAAAATGAAGGAAGGCAAGATTTGCCTACTTTCAATAAGTAGGTTTATTTCATCTGTTAAAAAGGACTACGAACTTGAGTTTATAGTTTTCATCCTATTTTTTCTCCCTCTCCATTTCACAACTAAGTCAACAGCTGAGATTATGAAGTGCCATTAACATCTATTACGACGGCTTCAGAAAACAAGATCTTTGAACTAGAACAGTCCCCAAACCCTTTATATTTATAGAAGCTGTTTTTTTTTTTTCGCCACACCTAAAATACAATGTGTCTATCAGAAAATCACAGCGCAAAATGAAATGTTGCCTTGTAGTGTGAATGCATGCGACTCTGCAGGCATAGATGAGACTTTTCTCAAAAGAGAAAGATAAAACATATCAAGCGAATATCGTCGTGTGCAAGAAGGAAACGACGAGAATCTAAAAAAAACCCCCAGATTATAAATTAATGGGAAAATCATGTCTTTTTTCCTTTCTTGAATTCCTAAGCTGCGTTTACACCATATCCCTGGCAACCACGGCAGCCAGTTTCTCGCCATCGTGGACAAAAACGCAATGGACTTGAAACAACACGATAAGATGGGACAGACAAACACGACAGGCCATGACTGCCTCGGATGCTGTGTCAGATTTTTAGAATGTAAAAAAAAAGAAGAAAGAAAACAAGCCAGCGGCAGTCGTCTTGATAATGAGGAATTTAGTATGCAGTGATAAAACTGAGTGAGCGCAACAAAACGGTGCGAACACGTAATAGGCCATAACAAAACTTGGAGGCTGTCCGTAGCGGGACGAGACAGAAAATATTGATAGTCTTGCCTGACCAGACGCAATAAGAACAGCGTCTGATAGCTATTATAATATTCACCAGGCGAGGTCTGGATCGAATAAGACTACAATGCGAAAGGGAGGGGGGGGGGGGTTAAAAAGAGGAGACTGTCTCATCTACCCACTACGTTTCGGGCAAATTGGGCTGCAGTGATCGCAGGGAACATGCAATGGTGTAAAAACGTAGCCATCAGACCAGACCGCGACAAAAAACAAAACAAAAACATAATAAAACATAACATAACACGTTAGTGGATACATTGGTTGTGGAAAGAGGTGGGTATGTCCAGGGAGGTGTTCTCTCCTCCTTGGTATGCTTGTTCCATGCACCATTGACAAAAGTGGAGAAGTATTCAATGATATCTGAATTTCTTTGAATATCCAGCTTGAGGTATTTTCATTGTTCATAAGTTATAGTCTTCTTATAATCTGCTCCTCTACCATGAATGCTCATTTCAGCACATGTTTGTTTCGTCGTGAGGGTCCGTGGTGTGACAAAGCTGAACACTGGCTTTATGACAAGGGTACTCGAACTCTTACCAATACAGCAGTATAGGAATGAAAAAAAAAGCCGCACAAAGTTCATGTTTGATACTGATCAGTCTCCTGCCTGGTTTATTGTGACATAATTTACAGTCGTTGTTGTTGTTGTTGTTGTTGTTGTTGTTGTTGTTGTTTTTGTCATACAGCTATATGTTGAGACTTCCTCAGCTATCACACTGTAAATCGTATTGTGGTTTGTCTTTGTTATGCTCGTCCGGAGGGATTCATATTTATGATCTCTTTTCACATGATAATTCATAATTATTATATTGGATACATAAATCAACGAATCATTCGGTGTGTTCAAGTGGCTAACCTTTCATATACAAAGAGCGCCAACTATTGTTCGGCTGCTGCCATACTTTATTTATTTCTTGTCTATTTTGTTTGTCTTGTTTTGTGTTGTTTTGCTTTGTTTTGTTTTGTTTTGTTTTATCTTTGAAATGCCATGGGGGTGCTGTCAATAGGATCCCAACGCAGCACCGGCCAGCCAGGGGGAGGTGTACAGCACTTAAATGGCCGAAACACTGGTGATCCCTGGTGTGCTGCTGACGACCCATGGCATTTGCGGAGTTAAAATCTTTCCGTTTATTATATTGCTCTCTTCCCCCCTCTCCCACCTACTCTCTCTCTCCCTCTCTCTTTCTTTCTTTCTCTTTACTGGAAGACAAGATGAGCCAAGAGAAGAATAGAGACACTCTGAGTGGATTACTGACAATCTTCAAAGATATCAAAAATGAAGTCGCAGTCATTACTTCTTTATACCGCACTTACCGATCTGATTTACCCTCTAGAAAAGTGCTGTAGGAATGAGAAAATCCTAATTATGATGATTAGCAGTAATTGTAGTGGTTGTGTCGTACCACCAGCGAGGTAGTCAGTATGATGATAAATTAACTAAGAGGGAAAGTAATAATATTGAGATGATTCTGAGTATCAATCAACATGATGAATGATATTCTTCTTCTAGTGATCACACTCCATACGATGTGAATGAATATGGCATCAAGAATCTAACGAGGAACCTATCCCATTATCATTTACTTCAAGCGATGCTCCCCAAGCGTATCCGATATTAAGGCTGATTGACATTTTATCGTCGATGCTACCTATTAGAGCCTGTCCAGTAGAAGTTCATGAGCAATGTTGGGAATGAATGGATTTTTTTTTGTCATCAATGAAGACACACACGCACACACATACAAGCTTGTAAATAAATTTCTCAACAGATATTGATAATCTAATAAACTCCTGTAACCACAAATACAAATAAATACAAGGATGGAGAAAATTGTTGAGTGATTGCAAGCAATTTAATACAACAATAAACACACACACACACACACACAAACACACACACACACACACACACACACACAAACTGTATACGTAGAAGAACCAGAGCAGTTACGGGTATTAACAGACCAATATAATATCACAAGTTATTTGGGTAAACATGTCTATTATTTGATTAGATTAAATTTGGATGAAATGCAGAACTCTCAACTAATTCAATTCTTGCTCAGAGGGGAGAGAGAGAAATAAATAGGGCAAAGATGAATTCAAAGACTGAAAATAACGTTTGTAACGCCTAGGGGTTGATGGATTATCAGATTTCTGTTGTCATTATTACAGTTGGGGAAAATTTATTAGCGAAACATTGAATTTTGGTTAGACAAAAACGATTATCACAACCATATGAATGCACTAAAAAAACAACAACTAAATCATATCATCGCTTATTATCAATCAAAGCATAGCAATGTAGTATAACATTCCTTTTGTCTTAAATATAATAGAGTAATAATCTTACCATCATGTAAAGCGTGCTGTACAGGACTGTAATAAGATGACAATTATAAATTCGAAAGAAGTCTAATACTAGCAAAAGCTATTGTGCTGCAAATGGCAAAAAACAAACAAACAAACAAACAAACAAACAAACAAGCAAAACCTTATTGTGTGTAATATAATAGTTTGGAAATATGACCAATACATTCTTAAAGTTATATACATTCGAATAGATTGAAATCTTGCTATGTGACTACTAAAGTGAAAGTTTGAAATCGGTCTTACAATCCTATCATGCCGATTTGGTGATGCACGTGTACGATAAATCATGGGATGACATTTAATCAAACATATTTTGATGCTATACTATACGGATAACCATATATGGTATTTTAGTTTAATTCTTTAAACGTTGATCATTATAATCATCCTTCTTTTATGTTATTCTGTTTGGTTCACCACAATATCAGAAATAAAATTCTACGTAATACAAACAGTAACGTCAGTAGTTTATACTCCACTGTTTTGATCCAAACTTTATACAAAGAGGGAACAATCTCAACACGCATACATCGGTCCGCAACAAATAATTATCATCAGACAGAAATGTGGATGTTATTGAAAATGAAGATTAGAGAAAGAGAAAGGGGGAGGGAGGAGAGCTTGCTGGACGGGGAGGCCCGGATTAGTTGAAAAGGGAAAAGGAAAGATGAAGCAGAAATTATGATATGTTTGTAGAATTGCCTGTATTATGATTAGTCCGAAATATGATAGACTTTTCTGAAACTTAGAGAAAAAAATTCTTCCACCGAAACAGTTATTTCTTGTGCAACAAAACAACCATACAAAACACACCGCTACCTAATTACAAGAAGAAGAAGAAGAAGAAGAGCAGCAGCAACAACAACAGCGCATCAAGAAGAAGAATAATTGTTACAATTTCATTGCTTATAAATACATTATTTTTCCTCGCACTTAATGATGAGGTACATTGTGAATTATTACTCTTTCAATGCTGAAGCACTAAACCACTGTCCATCCTCATGTTCTTGTAGTCCAGTGGAATGTAAATTTCTGCATTTTAAAACCGGGTTATGCTACTAGTCATACAAAATAATACCTTAGTTACAATCTCACTCAATCCATTATTAAGCACACTGACACATGAATTCAACAGGGCAAAATAATCTGATTCAACAATAAATCGAAATGTTCAGTTTACCTCCTATTCGATCAAACCATGGCAAGGCACATCAATAGCAAACCTAGCAACTAGGGAATTTTAGATTCCCTATCAACTTGCCTCTACTAAATTTGAAATATTGTGATGATATTGGTGTAAACCACCTGGGTATACATTTCTAGTCTGTCATTTTTTTTCTTTTTTTTCTTTAGTCTGTCATTTTTTAGATTTTGGTATTGAACACCGCCCATGATTGAACTGTTGTAATACCAAATTATTATCTGTTCGTCATCATTGTTCGTTGTAACATTTAAGAGCAAAATCATATCAAGGCTTTAAGGACTGCATTTTAGGTTTACATGAAATTGAGGCTCATGTAACAATCCATCAAACGATCTTTTTTCTCCTGCATTCCATTTCAGTCAGGTCATATTAGAATGGATCTACAAAACCTATTGCTGTGACCTGCTTGTTACTGCTCAGTTATGGTAAGACTTGTAATATTCAAAGTAGAGTAAAATGTGATGAGACTTAAAGTTATATATTGTTTGTTTAATGCCAACTAAACGTTCTCATTAGTTGTCACGATACGAGTGGAGTGACAGACGCTCTCCTCCGTTAAGGTCATTCTGCATGAAATTTGTAAATGAGCACGTAAGTATGTAAATGGTGTAAAGAGAAGAAATTCCAGACCGCTCGCGGTAAAGCCACGGTAGTGCTATGTGTGGCAAGGAGCGGCAGTACGATCGATATCAGGCCGTGAAGGGGACATCACGCTGTGGTGCTGTCTCCGTGACACATTGTATGAGAATGGCCACTCGGTAACGGTGACAGGGGCCACCACCCCAGTCAGTATTATCTAGAGATAATTTACTTCCTACATACGAACATGTTCAGAAAATGCTCACACTGATTTATAAGTTTTAGCAAGCTTTTGGATTCAATTGTCGCATGATCTGTTATTTTATATACAGGGCAAACCACCATATAACAGTGTGCCAGCATTGTATGATTTACAAGTACAACGAATTATGCGATAAGTGCAATGTTTCCTACACAGGCTCACTCGCTCGTACTAATTCAAAGTATTTTTTCAAGTCCTCAGTTTGTTGGTATAAATCGTTATTTATAAGGCCGTTACTAAATCTTGATTAGAATTGTAAGATTTAATAACCAAAAATGACAAGAATTCCATGTTTTGTAAGCTGAAATACAAACATTTTCGGCTCGCTCTCTGCGCTCGCCAGCCAAAATCTATGAAAATTTATCACATTTAAATCACCCTCAAAAGACCCCATTTAAGTGTTTGAAAAAAAGCACATCATGTGGACTTTTTAAAGTCCCTACCGGGATGGGGTTGTATAATGATGGGGTTGAACACTTTTTCAGAAATTAGGGGCGCTGTTTTCCCTATAGATTATACGCCACTGACTGACTTTCACTAATTTCAGTTGAAGGGGATTCCTCCAATAATGTAATATTTAGAGGACTAAATTGGAACATGGCAAAATAAATGTTGTTATACAGATCCTGTTTAACGTTTGGAAAGGTCGATCATTTTCAGAATACTATAACATTACGACATAATTAAGCTTCTTATTTATCATAGAATATTAATGTTAATGATAGACGTGGCACATGTGCACTCAATACATGGAAATGCATCCATAGTGAATTCCATTCACTTAGAATATTCAACTAAAGAATCGATTTCTTTTTTTACGATGCTATCACTGCAGAAGAACAACATCTGTCACACTTCACATTTCACATCAAATATGTAGAGTCTATCTCGAGTGCAGAACGCTATCTCACCACTCTCAAACTCTTGTAGATAGTACCAATCTGTTTCTGGTACTATTATTTTGAAATCAGTGATGAGATTGTGCATGTACTCTAAATCTCTCGTGTATCGATCGATACTGACGAGACCCTCCTCGTGCTTCACCCAGGCTACAATGACCGAATCATCTCGACAAACAGCTGGGAAGGCAAGCATACCCTCCTTCTTCAAGATATTCTCCTGCTTTCCGTTACCATCAAGGCACACGACAGTTGAGAAGTCTGTCAGAATCAGTTTCCCTGTGGTGTGAAAGGAGAATAATTGAATAGGTGTATATCCATTACACATTATATCCCTGACTGCCTTACCACCTTGTGGGGTAAATACCTGGATCTTTTGGGACTTCCAATAACTCATGTAGATGTTATCATCTCTATCCACAGTGAGACCACCATACTCTCCTTCATCCTTACTCATCGTCTCGAACGTGACGTCAAGCTTCTCCCACTGTGAAGTGTATAGTGACATCTTGTTTTTTGTATCACACACAGCAATTCGACCATCAGACAAGAATCCAATTTCAGAGACATAGACATCCTTCAGCACGGTCTGCTGTAACTCGCCATCAGGGGAGTAGAGATTGATTCCGCCTTTCCACAATCCCACCGCCATCTTACCGTCTGGGGTACGAGTCATACAGTACATGTTGTGTTCGACTGGAAGCTCGACGTCTGCTTTGACATCCCACGTGTAACCATCCAGCTCTCCTAGACGAAGTTCATTGACCTTTATGTGTCTAAGGAATGAAATCTTCTGAGCTCGTTCTGTCACACCTCTCAGTGATTGGTCGTCAGGATCATCTCGTCCCAGAAAGCTTTTCAAGTTCTCACACAGCGTGTCGTGTGCAATCAAGGCGTCTTTCTCTAGCGGTACCTTCATACCGTTAGCTACCAGCTCTTCCATTTTGTTCATGTGACTTATTGTTTGGTGACTCTCTTCCTCCATGACTTTTAATTCCTTCTCGAATTTTTCTGACAATCGCTGCACTTGACATTTCAGCGCTTCTCTTCTGGCTGATAGTAGATTCACGTATTCCTCGTACGTCTTGTCAATGTCATCATTAAGATTTTTCAGGATAGTTGTTATTTCATTGCGTTGTGTTTGTATGTTATCGATGTGATTTCCAATGGTAGTTTTCTTTGATTTTGCCTTCTTTTGTAACTCCTCGATATTTGTCATCAAGTTTTCCTCGTGGACGGCTACCTTTTCCAGCAGATGACCCTTTTGCATGTGGTCGACCGTCCCACACGTAAGGCAGAAATACTCCCGACAATTGGTACAGAAACAGTCTGAATCAGCGTTGGGATGTTTCTTACACTTCCCTCGCCTCCTAAGAGGAACTTTTCCCGAGAGCACGTCACCGATGGGCACCACTTCATGGTTTAAGAACGGTTTCCATCCAAGGTGGTTTATCTCACATGATTTACACATATATTTCCCACAGTCCTGGCAGTACGACACAGTTGGAGACTCTTGGTCTATCCCACAATGTGTGCATGTTGGATTCTTTGTTTTCGCTTCGTCCACGAGAGAACTCAAGCGTTCATTTGTTTGTAAGTCACTTACATCTCCGCTGGGCACAGGCGTTCCTGCCCTGCACACAGGGCATGTTATAATTTGTTGGTTTGGCTGAGTTTGAAAGATACGTTCCAAACAGTATACGCAGAAGGTGTGAGAACATTTAAGTGATTTAGGTTGGTTGAAAAGTGTCAGGCAGATGGGACACTCAAGTTCCTGGCTTCTGATTTTATGAAACATTGCCATCGTGTCTGTCTCTCTTTCTGTCTGTCTAGCAGCAATAAAACAGAGGTAAACACATAAGCAAGCATCAGCAGAAATATATCTTTAGTATAGGCCCTATGTATCAAATAGAAAATGGAGAGTTGTAGAGCTCGAAAACACTGATAATTTTTGTATTTGTAAAATCAAACTTAATGATGAAACACACGTTTTTTAATACGGGATATCATGTATGCTTTAGATATTGCTGATATCGAGGTTCATTTAATTGGAGGAGACTACAACCTGTTATGAGCCTGTCATATAGGATGGTGAGACATAGTATTGATATGATATTATATACTTTTCAACATCGTGGAGAAGTATTCATTTTGTTCAACAACAAGATAATTAATTTTGATGCACTTACACAAATATGATGGGATAATTCCAGCAGCTATCATAAGGGATGTACTTTTTAAATCGTGACCATGTATATAGGCCAAATACATAGATATCATTTTACAGGGCCTACAACTGTAGTACATTGGTATTTTCAAAATGTTGATGGCATATTTACCTTGTCACTATAAATGCAAAACGCATCAATACATTCCGACAAGTGTGATATTGATATACACCCTTCTTGTAGTATTAATTACAGGTGAGGTATATGATATGAATTTTTCGACTAATGCTGAACAAAATAAACATAATGATCACAGAATTCATAATGTAGACATGATTGTATGAAACGACAATATGTAACATCAATGACTTTGATACCATTAATAACAGTGCATAACATTTTAAGGTGAATAACCGATTTTTCACTTTAAAAAAAAACTCGTTTTGTCTTCTTGAAGATATTCTCAATATTCCCTACGTTTCACTCTGGGCTTTTGAAGCCAATAAGAGTAATAAGTTTGCCTTGGAATTTGCAAATATGTATGCAATATTTCAAAAGTTAATACTTTGTAATCAAGAAAAAACATCCATGTGACGTTTGCTAAAGTAGAAATTAATAATATGTTTAAATCATGCAAAGAAAAAGAAAATCAGTGAAAAGTGAGCAATTTATCATCACTTAGAATATGGCTTGGCACAAGTCAACCAAAAGATTGTTGACAAAGGTATATAAAGCATGTATGATATATTATATATATATATATATATATATATATATATATATGATATTCTTTACTTCAATTTCAATCGTATACATTGAAGTATTTGATCGGTTTCATATCTTACAATATACATTATGCAAAAATATGTTGTGCGGTGGAGGCATAATATAGGCATAAGATTATAGTGTTTCACTGTTTGATACGTAGCATCTGCTTTCCCTTTCATTTATTTACTTAATTTTATCTTAATGAAGGAAAGAGAAAGCAAAAGCTAGTCTGGAACGGCGGAAAACTACTATCTTACGCCCATGTGTGTGTGTGTTTTGTGTATACATAAGACAGTGCAAGTGTGGCAGTTTGTTCAACAGGAACTACAGTTCCTTTCGATTACAATAAAAATAATAATATCGATGAATGTTTGAAAAACTACCAATGGATGATAAGAGCAGTGCTTGATATGATGCTTAGTTTGCAGGTTTGGTGAGGGTTGCTTTCAGGTCCTTTGCATTATTTTGTTTCTAGACATGCTGTAATGACACTCAGTTAGACTGATTGTAATTTGTGCTTGAAAACCTTTACTGCGCTCTTCATTTTTTTTTCAAATCTATGTCGTACTTCAACGTTCAACATTGCTACCGGTACTTTATTCCGAGTGCCGACGAATATCGAATTTAAAAAAACCCTCTCTTTGTATTTTGCACTGCGTTACGTGACAGGTGAAAGATGGTATATAAAATGATTTCATCTGTAAGTCTCCAAGGAAATATTCATCGTTGATGAAATGAGAGTAGAAGTGCACGGTATACAGAGAACACATAAAGTGATTCTGTTATCAAGACTTGGGGCGTTCCTCGAGAACAAAGGTTCTCTAGACCAAATGTTTGCCGAATGATCTTGAAAAAATGCACGTAGACACAAGTGAGTTTTGTGTGCCTACTTGAAATAGGGGCATGATTACGAATGTTGTTGCACTGTCAAAGTAAAGTACAAGTAAGTATAGAAAGAAGTTATGTTCAAACTGCTGCTATCTTTGGGAAAACTGTTCCCGTGCTTGTGATCTTCTCATGACATTTCATGAAAATCAGGGACAATTTCCTATCCTTTAGCACCTGACATGCCTGTAACGAAATAAACGCCTTGTGTGAACTATCCTTCCCACCAACTCTAACACCTTCGAACTTGTAAAAATGTGTCTATAGGGAAATGAAAGAATTTACTTAACAATATTACACTTGTATGTGGTACTTTGTTACTTTATCCCGTACTTTATTACACCTTTCAATACGTAGAAACTATCCTGAAACCGTTTTTTTTTCCACTTATGTTTACGTTTTTTTTTTTTTTTTTGGGGGGGGGTAAATATTGTTGACGTATCTTTTGGGAGGATTGATTTTGATGTAATTACATTAAGTCTATGGTAAGTATGCTTCTTTTTTTGTCACCCCTGTTTTCTTTTAAACTTATTGTCAACCTTATTTCACTTTCACTCGCCAACTATAGTGCGTCAGACATAAACAGAAATCAGATGAGATGTTATACTGATTCAAGTAAATGGGTTTGTTATTTTTCCTTTACCTGCTAAAGGGGAATATGAGTTCCTCTTGTCTCCCCAATCGTACTCCTTTCCACAGATTACAATAGAGCGTAAACTATCCCGGTTGCTAAGACTTTGTAGACCGTTTTCTTTAAACTCCATCGGCCTTCAGTCATCAACACCTTTATAGCCAATTATGAACTTATCTGAGGCCTGTGAATACGGCTCTTAGATTGACTATGAGTAAGTGAAATGAGACGCATTACTTATAAGCATAGTTTACCATTTGCAGAATGTAATAAAAATCCAGCATTAATGCTTCAAAATAGCTCTAAAATATGGGATAGGGACAGAAACAAACACTGTGAAAATTAGAAGGAGTATGATATAATGTTAAATATTGTTAGGTATACAAAATTTTTATAATAAAATGTTTCCAGACTAAACCGTCTACAGTTACGGTTTATTTAGAAAATTATGATATCCCTTTATTTTTTAAGTTTTACTGCAAAACTCTTAAATAGTAGGATGATTTGTCATACAAATGACCTATATGTCATCATTAATGAGTTATCTTTCATATTTTTTTTTTAGATTACTGCTTCCAATAGTAAAGAAAACCTTTAAGGCACTATATCCGTGTCAATGTTTGTCACCATATCTTGGAAGCCGTATTCATATATAAATCATCACTAAAATTTACACTTTAGCATAGATTTTGTTGTGCAGGGTCTTCATCTCAAAATGTTGGAAGATAACTTATTTCTTTTTCTCTTTTCTAGGTTGAGAGGAAATGCTGGTATATCTCTGTGAGAAGAGGATCTGCAGTTTGGCCAATTTCCGTCATATATTATTATCCCCTCACTTTATAAACTTTTCCAAGAAAGAATGTATAGCCTACTTCTTTGTGTGTTTGTGTGTGTGTGTGTGTGTGTGTGTGTGTGTGTGTGTGTGTGTGTGTATGTCTGCGTATGTGTGTGTCTGTTGGGGGGGGGTCGAGGATTTCCATGATGCAGCAATCATGAAGTGCTCAATTGCACTCATGCGATCACGGAAAATGTGAAACAAATAACTATAAATCTTATTTAGAAAGCAACAAATAATGGGCAAATGGCAAGCACTACTATGACTAAAAAGATGATTATTATTCGGCACAGCTCAAAGTTGAATACTCCCTAAAAAGATAACAAAAGAAAAAAATGAAACAAAAGGACCATACATGCAGGTTATTTTAGTAGTGGAACGACAGCGCACCATGGTGAAGAACTTTCGTATTCTTAGGGCTGAAATGTTCAATGAACAAAGCAGGATAATGACGAAAGCCGACAAACAAAGTTATTCTAGTTATTCCTTGCATTTTGTAAATATGAAGAGTTTGCTCGCAAAAACCGATAAGTCCATGTTTGCCAAATGGAGATATTTGCGATTCTGTCTTCATTATTATTTTTAAAATGTATTACAATAACAGAAAAGAAAACATAAGATGTCAAACGCCACCAGTGGACTGAATTACAACACAAATTAATTTCTGCAAATTCGTTCGGAAGTTAGATTCGATGCTGAGCATTATGGAGTTCCATTGAATTTATTTACATGAAGATACAACTACCAAAGAGGATATGTGTATATAAAAACAGTTTCTTGTACTTACCAAGTAGCCAGTACTCTCGAGTCTAGCTTTGCTGACTGATGTTAAGCTCCAACATATATTCTTACAGATAACGGCGATCGTTGCAAACTGTGTGTAAAGCTCATGGAGCGGTCCGAACGGAAATTCGAATGATCATGGATTGTATTCAAGACTCAAACGGAGAGAAAAGAATTTCGCATTGTGATGCACTGACAAATCGCTCCAACCATTAGTTTGTCTTGGAACATATTTCGCAAGACCAAAGGTTGGTGAGAGCAAATGTTTGCCAAATACAATGTTTGAAATACGCACTCGAGACATTTTTTTTTTATTTCCTCGTTTTATCATCTCCACGTGATTAATCTTATCTTCCATATGAGTACGCAATGCAGTCATCAAAATGAAGGAAGGCAAGATTTGCCTACTTTCAATAAGTAGGTTTATTTCATCTGTTAAAAAGGACTACGAACTTGATTTTATAGTTTTTATCCTATTTTTTCTCCCTCTCCATTTCACAACTAAGTCAACAGCTGAGATTATGAAGTGCCATTAACATCTATTACGACGGCTTCAGAAAACAAGATCTTTGAACTAGAACAGTCCCCAAACCCTTTATATTTATAGAAGCTGTTTTTTTTTTCGCCACATCTAAAATACAATATGTCTATCAGAAAATCACAGCGCAAAATGAAATGTTGCCTTGTAGTGTGAATGCATGCGACTCTGCAGGCATAGATGAGACTTTTCTCAAAAGAGAAAGATAAAACATATCAAGCGAATATCGTCGTGTGCAAGAAGGAAACGACGAGAATCTTAAAAAAACCCCCAGATTATAAATTAATGGGAAAATCATGTCTTTTTTCCTTTCTTGAATTCCTAAGCTGCGTTTACACCATATCCCTGGCAACCACGGCAGCCAGTTTCTCGCCATCGTGGACAAAAACGCAATGGACTTGAAACAACACGATAAGATGGGACAGACAAACACGACAGGCCATGACTGCCTCGGATGCTGTGTCAGATTTTTAGAATGTAAAAAAAAGAAGAAGAAAGAAAACAAGCCAGCGGCAGTCGTGTTGATAATGAGGAATTTAGTATGCAGTGATAAAACTGAGTGAGCGCAACAAAACGGTGCGAACACGTAATAGGCCATAACAAAACTTGGAGGCTGTCCGTAGCGGGACGAGACAGAAAATATTGATAGTCTTGCCTGACCAGACGCAATGAGAACAGCGTCTGATAGCTATTATAATATTCACCGGGCGAGGTCTGGATCGAATAAGACTACAATGCGAAAGGGGGGGGGGGATAAAAAGAGGAGACTGTCTCATCTACCCACTACGTTTCGGGCAAATTGGGCTGCAGTGATCGCAGGGAACATACAATGGTGTAAAAACGTAGCCATCATACCAGACCGCGACAAAAAACAAAACAAAAACATAATAAAACATAACATCCAACGTTAGTGGATACATTGGTTGTGGAAAGAGGTGGGTATGTCCAGGGAGGTGTTCTCTTCTCCTTGGTATGCTTGTTCCATGCACCATTGACAAAAGTGGAGAAGTATTCAATGATATCTGAATTTCTTTGAATATCCAGCTTGAGGTATTTTCATTGTTCATAAGTTATAATCTTCTTATAATCTGCTCCTCTACCATGACTGCTCATTTCAGCACATGTTTGTTTCGTCGTGAGGGTCCGTGGTGTGACAAAGCTGAACACTGGCTTTATGACAAGGGTACTCGAACTCTTACCAATACAGCAGTATAGGAATGAAAAAAAAAAAGCCGCACAAAGTTCATGTTTGATACTGATCAGTCTCCTGCCTGGTTTATTGTGACATAATTTACAGTCGTTGTTGTTGTTGTTGTTGTTGTTGTTGTTGTTGTTGTTGTTGTTGTTGTTGTTGTTGTCATACAGCTATATGTTGAGACTTCCTCAGCTATCACACTGTAAATCGTATTGTGGTTTGTCTTTGTTATGCTCGTCCGGAGGGATTCATATTTATGATCTCTTTTCACATGATAATTCATAATTATTATATTGGATACATAAATCAACGAATCATTCGGTGTGTTCAAGTGGCTAACCTTTCATATACAAAGAGCGCCAACTATTGTTCGGCTGCTGCCATACTTTATTTATTTCTTGTCTATTTTGTTTGTCTTGTTTTGTGTTGTTTTGCTTTGTTTTGTTTTGTTTTGTTTTATCTTTGAAATGCCATGGGGGTGCTGTCAATAGGATCCCAACGCAGCACCGGCCAGCCAGGGGGAGGTGTACAGCACTTAAATGGCCGAAACACTGGTGATCCCTGGTGTGCTGCTGACGACCCATGGCATTTGCGGAGTTAAAATCTTTCCGTTTATTATATTGCTCTCTTCCCCCCTCTCCCACCTACTCTCTCCTCTCCCTCTCTCTTTCTTTCTTTCTCTTTACTGGAAGACAAGATGAGCCAAGAGAAGAATAGAGACACTCTGAGTGGATTACTGACAATCTTCAAAGATATCAAAAATAAAGTCGCAGTCATTACTTCTTTATACCGCACTTACCGATCTGATTTACCCTCTAGAAAAGTGCTGTAGGAATGAGAAAATCCTAATTATGATGATTAGCAGTAATCGTAGTGGTTGTGTCGTACCACCAGCGAGGTAGTCAGTATGATGATAAATTAACTAAGAGGGAAAGTAATAATATTGAGATGATTCTGAGTATCAATCAACATGATGAATGATATTCTTCTTCTAGTGATCACACTCCATACGATGTGAATGAATATGGCATCAAGAATCTAACGAGGAACCTATCCCATTATCATTTACTTCAAGCGATGCTTCCCAAGCGTATCCGATATTAAGGCTGATTGACATTTTATCGTCGATGCTACCTATTAGAGCCTGTCCAGTAGAAGTTCATGAGCAATGTTGGGAATGAATGGATTTTTTTTTTGTCATCAATGAAGACACACACGCACACACATACAAGCTTGTAAATAAATTCCTCAACAGATATTGATAATCTAATAAACTCCTGTAACCACAAATACAAATAAATACAAGGATGGAGAAAATTGTTGAGTGATTGCAAGCAATTTAATACAACAATAAACACACACACACACACACACACACACACGCACACACACACAAACTGTATACGTAGAAGAACCAGAGCAGTTACGGGTATTAACAGACCAATATAATATCACAAGTTATTTGGGTAAACATGTCTATTATTTGATTAGATTAAATTTGGATGAAATGCAGAACTCTCAACTAATTCAATTCTTGCTCAGAGGGGAGAGAGAGAAATAAATAGGGCAAAGATGAATTCAAAGACTGAAAATAACGTTTGTAACGCCTAGGGGTTGATGGATTATCAGATTTCTGTTGTCATTATTACAGTTGGGGAAAATTTATTAGCGAAACATTGAATTTTGGTTAGACAAAAACGATTATCACAACCATATGAATGCACTAAAAAAAACAACAACTAAATCATATCATCGCTTATTATCAATCAAAGCATAGCAATGTAGTATAACATTCCTTTTGTCTTAAATATAATAGAGTAATAATCTTACCATCATGTAAAGCGTGCTGTACAGGACTGTAATAAGATGACAATTATAAATTCGAAAGAAGTCTAATACTAGCAAAAGCTATTGTGCTGCAAATGGCAAAAAACAAACAAACAAACAAACAAACAAACAAGCAAAACCTTATTGTGTGTAATATAATAGTTTGGAAATATGACCAATACATTCTTAAAGTAATATACATTCGAATAGATTGAAATCTTGCTATGTGACTACTAAAGTGAAAAATTGAAATCGGTCTTACAATCCTATCATGCCGATTTGGTGATGCACGTGTACGATAAATCATGGGATGACATTTAATCAAACATATTTTGATGCTATACTATACGGATAACCATATATGGTATTTTAGTTTAATTCTTTAAACGTTGATCATTATAATCATCCTTCTTTTATGTTATTCTGTTTGGTTCACCACAATATCAGAAATAAAATTCTACGTAATACAAACAGTAACGTCAGTAGTTTATACTCCACTGTTTTGATCCAAACTTTATACAAAGAGGGAACAATCTCAACACGCATACATCGGTCCGCAACAAATAATTATCATCAGACAGAAATGTGGATGTTATTGAAAATGAAGATTAGAGAAAGAGAAAGGGGGAGGGAGGAGAGCTTGCTGGACGGGGAGGCCCGGATTAGTTGAAAAGGGAAAAGGAAAGATGAAGCAGAAATTATGATATGTTTGTAGAATTGCCTGTATTATGATTAGTCCGAAATATGATAGACTTTTCTGAAACTTAGAGAAAAAAATTCTTCCACCGAAACAGTTATTTCTTGTGCAACAAAACAACCATACAAAACACACCGCTACCTAATTACAAGAAGAAGAAGAAGAAGAAGAAGAGCAGCAGCAACAACAACAGCGCATCAAGAAGAAGAATAATTGTTACAATTTCATTGCTTATAAATACATTATTTTTCCTCGCACTTAATGATGAGGTACATTATGAATTATTACTCTTTCAATGCTGAAGCACTAAACCACTGTCCATCCTCATGTTCTTGTAGTCCAGTGGAATGTAAATTTCTGCATTTTAAAACCGGGTTATGCTACTAGTCATACAAAATAATACCTTAGTTACAATCTCACTCAATCCATTATTAAGCACACTGACACATGAATTCAACAGGGCAAAATAATCTGATTCAACAATAAATCGAAATGTTCAGTTTACCTCCTATTCGATCAAACCGCGGCAAGGCATATCAATAGCAAACCTAGCAACTAGGGAATTTTAGATTCCCTATCAACTTGCCTCTACTAAATTTGAAATATTGTGATGATATTGGTGTAAACCACCTGGGTATACATTTCTAGTCTGTCATTTTTTTCTTTTTTTTTCTTTAGTCTGTCATTTTTTAGATTTTGGTATTGAACACCGCCCATGATTGAACTGTTGTAATACCAAATTATTATCTGTTCGTTGTAACATTTAAGAGCAAAATCATATCAAGGCTTTAAGGACTGCATTTTAGGTTTACATGAAATTGAGGCTCATGTAACAATCCATCAAACGATCTTTTTTCTCCTGCATTCCATTTCAGTCAGGTCATATTAGAATGGATCTACAAAACCTATTGCTGTGACCTGCTTGTTACTGCTCAGTTATGGTAAGACTTGTAATATTCAAAGTAGAGTAAAATGTGATGAGACTTAAAGTTATATATTGTTTGTTTAATGCCAACTAAACGTTCTCATTAGTTGTCACGATACGAGTGGAGTGACAGACGCTCTCCTCCGTTAAGGTCAATCTGCATGAAATTTGTAAATGAGCACGTAAGTATGTAAATGGTGTAAAGAGAAGAAATTCCAGACCGCTCGCGGTAAAGCCACGGTAGTGCTATGTGTGGCAAGGAGCGGCAGTACGATATCAGGCCGTGAAGGGGACATCACGCTGTGGTGCTGTCTCCGTGACACATTGTATGAGAATGGCCACTCGGTAACGGTGACAGGGGCCACCACCCCAGTCAGTATTATTTAGAGATAATTTACTTCCTACATACGAACATGTTCAGAAAATGCTCACACTGATTTATAAGTTTTAGCAAGCTTTTGGATTCAATTGTCGCATGATCTGTTATTTTATATACAGGGCAAACCACCATATAACAGTGTGCCAGCATTGTATGATTTACAAGTACAACGAATTATGCGATAAGTGCAATGTTTCCTACACAGGCTCACTCGCTCGTACTAATTCAAAGTATTTGTTCAAGTCCTCAGTTTGTTGGTATAAATCGTTATTTATAAGGCCGTTACTAAATCTTGATTAGAATTGTAAGATTTAATAACCAAAAAATGACAAGAATTCCATGTTTTGTAAGCTGAAATACAAACATTTTCGGCTCGCTCTCTGCGCTCGCCAGCCAAAATCTATGAAAATTTATCACATTTAAATCACCCTCAAAAGACCCCATTTAAGTGTTTGAAAAAAAGCACATCATGTGGACTTTTTAAAGTCCCTACCGGGATGGGGTTGTATAATGATGGGGTTGAACACTTTTTCAGAAATTAGGGGCGCTGTTTTCCCTATAGATTATACGCCACTGACTGACTTTCACTAATTTCAGTTGAAGGGGATTCCTCCAATAATGTAATATTTAGAGGACTAAATTGGAACATGGCAAAATAAATGTTGTTATACAGATCCTGTTTAACGTTTGGAAAGGTCGATCATTTTCAGAATACTATAACATTACGACATAATTAAGCTTCTTATTTATCATAGAATATTAATGTTAATGATAGACGTGGCACATGTGCACTCAATACATGGAAATGCATCCATAGTGAATTCCATTCACTTAGAATATTCCACTAAAGAATCGATTTCTTTTTTTACGATGCTATCACTGCAGAAGAACAACATCTGTCACACTTCATATTTCACAGCAAATATGTAGAGTCTATCTCGAGTGCAGAAAGCTATCTCACCACTCTCAAACTCTTGTAGATAGTACCAATGTATATCTGCTACCATTATTTTGAAATCAGTGATGATATTGTGCATGTACTCTAAATCTCTCGTGTATCGATCGATACTGACGAGACCCTCTTCGTGCTTCACCCAGGCTACAATGACCGAATCATCTCGACAAACAGCTGGCAAGGCTGTCATACCCTCCTTCTCCATCAAGACATGTTCCTTCTTCCCATTACCATCGATGCACACTACAGCTGGTAAATATGATACTATCAGTTTCCCCGTGGATAGAAAGGAGAATAATTGCAAAGCTTTATATCCATCACACATAATTTCCCTGACTGCCTTACCACCCTGTTGGGTAAATACCTGGATCTTTTTGGACTCCCAATAACTCACGTAGATATTATCATCTCTATCCACAGTGAGACCAGCAATCCCTCCTTCATTGTAACTCATTGTCTCGAACGTGACGTCGAGCTTCTCCCACTGTGGAGTGTATAATGACATCTTGTCTTTTGTATCACATACAACACTTCGACCATCAGAGAGGGATCCAATTTGACGGATTTTGACATCCTTCAGCACGGTTTGCTGTAACTCGCCATCAGGGGAGTAGAGATGTATTCCTCCTTTCTCCGATCCCACCGCCATCTTACCGTCTGGTGCACGAGTCATACATCCCATGCTGCTTTTGACTGGAAGCTCGACGTCTGCTTTGATATCCCAGCTCTTCAGCTCTCCAAGACTAAGTTCATTGACCTTTATGTGTCTAAGGAATGAAATCTTCTTAGCTCGTTCTGTCACACCTCTCGGTGATTGGTCGTCAGGATCATCTCGTCCCAGAAAGCTTTTCAAGTTCTCACACAGTGTGTCGTGTGCAATCAAGGCGTCTTTCTCTAGCGGTACCTTCATACCGTTAGCTACCAGCTCTTCCATTTTGTTCATGTGACTTATTGTTTGGTGACTCTCTTCCTCCATGACTTTTAATTCCTTCTCGAATTTTTCTGACAATCGCTGCACTTGACATTTCAGCGCTTCTCTTCTGGCTGATAGTAGATTTACGTATTCCTCGTACGTCTTGTCAATGTCATCATTAAGATTTTTCAGGATAGTTGTTATTTCATTGCGTTGTGTTTGTATGTTATCGATGTGATTTCCAATGGTAGTTTTCTTTGATTTTGCCTTCTTTTGTAACTCCTCGATATTTGTCATCAAGTTTTCCTCGTGGACGGCTACCTTTTCCAGCAGATGACCCTTTTGCATGTGGTCGACCGTCCCACACGTAAGGCAGAAATACTCCCGACAATTGGTACAGAAACAGTCTGAATCAGCGTTGGGATGTTTCTTACACTTTCCTCGCCTCCTAAGAGGAACTTTTCCCGAGAGCACGTCACCCACGGGCACCACTTTGTGGTTGGAGACCGGTTTAAAGGCAAAGTGGTTTGTATCACATGATTTACACATATAGTCCCCGCAGTCCTGACAGTAAGACACAGTTGGAGACTCTTGGTCTATCCCACAATTTGTGCATGTTGGATTTTTTGTTTTCACTTCGTCCACGAGAGAACTCAAGCGTTTGTTTGTTGGTAACTCACTCACATCTCCACTGGGCACAGGCGTTCCTTTCCTGCATACAGGGCATGTTATAGTTTGTTGGTTTGGCTGAGTTTGAAAGATACGTGCCAGACAGTTTTCGCAGAAGGTGTGAGAACATGTCAGTGCTTTAGGTTGGCTGAACAGTGTCAGGCAGATAGGACACTCAAGTTCCTGGCTGCTGATCGGTTGAAACGTTGCCATCGTGTCTGTCTGTCTGTCTAACAGCAATAAAAACAGAGGTGAACGCATTAGCAAACGTCAGCACAAATACATGTATATCTTTAGTATAGGCCCTCTTAATAGAAAATGGAAAGTTGTATAGCTCGAAAAAGCTGTGAGAATTTTTGCATTTCTAAAATCGAACTTAATGATTAAACACATTTTTTAGTACGTGATATCATGTACTATGTATGCTCTGTGTGAAGTTCGATGTTGCTAATTTATCAAAGTTCATTTAATTGAAGGAGACCACAACCTGTTATTTGATGAGCCTGTCATATAGGATGGTGAGACATAGTATTGATATGATATTATATACTTTTCAGTATCGTAAAGAAGTATTCATTTTGTTCAACAATAAGATAATTAATTTTGATGCACTCATACAAATATGATGGGATTATTCCAGCAGCTATAATGAGGGATGTATTTTTTTTAAATCATTACCCTGTATATAGGCATATTATATAAATATTATAATATAGAGTCTACAACTGTAATACATTGGTATTTTCAAAATGTTGATGGCATATTTATGTTTAAGTTGTCACTATAAATGCAAAACGCATCAATACATTGCGACAAAGGTGATATTGATATACATCATTCTTGTAGTATTAATTACAGGTGAGGTGTATGATATGTTTTTTTTATTTCATGCTGAACAAAATAGATATAACGATCACAAAATTCATGATGTAGACATGATTGTATGAAACGTCAATATGCACCATCAATGACTTTGATACCATTAATAACAGTGCATAACATTTTAAGGTAAAAAAAAATAAAATCGATTTTTCACCATGACCAAAAAAAAAAAACACGTTTTGTGTTCTTGAAGATTTTCTAAATCTTCCCAACGTTTCACTCTGGGCTTTTGAAGCCAATTACAGTAAGAAGCTTTCCTTGGAATTTGCAATTATTATGCAATATTTCAAAAGTTGATACCTTGTAATCACGAAAAAAACATACATGTGACGTTTGATAAAGTAGAAATAGTGTAAATTAAAAATATAATATATATTAATAAATCATGCAAAGAAAGAGAAAATCAATGAAAAGTGAGCAATTCATCATCACTTAGAATATGGCTTGGCACAAGTCAGCCAGAAGATTGTTGACCAAGGCATATAAAGTATTCAGTTCAGTTCAGTTTCAGTTTCAGTTTATTTTATTTCGACACGGTCACTCACTTCAGCCAATGACTGTTCTTCAGTGAGTCCGTGAAGAGGTAAAAACAGATCAAAGTAACATAATACAACATTCTATACTTAGTATACATAACATAAGAGAATAAAAACAAACACAATTATTATACACTGTTGTATCAAAGAATACTACAATTTATACTGAAATAATTCCATAAAATCACTTACGCATTAAAACAAGAAAAATATGCATGTAATATATACAAACATGTGATAAATAAAAAAGAAACAAAAGGAATAAAATAGTAAAGTGGGACCATTCAAATATTATACTATAGACTTAATACACATACTCATCATAAAACTGCAAGTAATTATCTTAAAAATCCTACCTTTATATAAAACATATCTAATTTAAATGCAGCTAAAGAAACACTTTGTTTAGCATCACTTGGTAAACTATTCCACGTTAGGGCACCACGATATGAGAAACTGCGTTTTTTTGAAATTTGTGGTTGGTTTGGGTACATCTAGCTGGAGGGTTGTCTTCCTCAAACCATACAAATATTGTCTGTACATAAATAATTCATTTATATGTGAAGGCATGTTTTCGTTTACAATCTTATACATAATACATAGCAACTGTTTATCGCGTCTATCCGAAAGTCGATCAATGCTATCATTACACTATGTTTGGATCAACTGACATAGGGCTTCACTTGGAAATTTCCAGTCAACCCGCATAACCACTCTGAGTGCTCTAAATTGTATTTTCTGTAGTTTTTCACAATATGTTTTTGCCATGTTCCCCCATATGAGACTACAATAATCCATCTGATTCAGAATAATGGTTCTATAGAATATCATTGCCATTTACTGCGTGATAAAGCGTCTAATTCTTTTCAGTAAATACAAGCTCTTCTTCAGTTTTTTCTGCAAACATTCAACGTGTTTTTCCCAGTCTAAGTACTGGTCAATGTGTACACCAAGGTATCTGATATGCGTGACCCGATTAATGACCGTGTCCTTAATCTTTACACAAAGAACTGAAATACTCTTGAGTCTCCTTCTCGACCCAATCAATAAAAACTCGCATATTTGGGCATTTAGTGCCAACTTATTTTTACGCAGCCATGCATTTATTCTATCTAAGTCCTCATTTAGAACTGTCACCAATCTATCAATGTTGTTACAAGAGTAATACAAACATGTGTCATCTGCGCAGAGAGAAACCATACTATTCTTTACGCACAAAGGTAAGTCATTTATATATAAAATGAACAGTAAGGGACCTAGATTTGAACCCTGGGGGATTCCACACTTAATTGTCTTTGGTCTAGATTGAACCCCATTGACAACTGTGCACAGGGTGCGATCTGTCAGGTAGCTGCAGAACCATTCAACCACTGAATCAGACAGGCCATACCGACACATCTTACGTAATAGAGTAGCATGGTCTACTGTGTCGAATGCCTTCTCTAAATCCAATGCGACTACGCCCACAAACATTCCTTGATCAAGTTTGTTGAGCCAGTATTCAGTTACATTAATTAAGGCCGTCATTGTTGAGTGTTTGGGTCTAAATCCTGATTGATGTACTGCCAGAAGTCCTTTCTCTTGAGGATAATTGTACAATTGATCAAATATGAGTTTTTCCATAATTTTTGCTATCACTGATAAAATTGATATTGGTCTATAATTGTTAACCTGCGATCTTTGACCCGCACCTTTGAATACGGGCGTGACGTGAGACCGTTTCCATGCCAACGGAACCTTGTTTTGGTGCATCGACAAATTAAAAATATAAGTAAGAGGTTTACAGATATATTCAGCAATGGACTTTAGGATAAGTGCAGGTATATTGTCCATACCACAGGACTTATCAGTAGCAAGATTATGTAAATGTTTCAGTACTTCGTTTTCTTCAATATCCATAAAACGGAAAATATTTTCCGAGTCCAGGTTTTGGGACAACATGTCCCTGCAGTCATCTGCACACTCACTATTTTCAACATTTTCTTGAATTGTTTTACCAACATTGATGAACTATGTATTAAAGTATTCAGCTATTTCTTCTTTACCCAACATTTCTCTACCTTCTGTTTTTACTTGTGTTATTTTACCAGTTTCACATTTTTTTTCGGGAGAACAAAGTTCAATGATTTCCAGACCTTGTCAGATTGACCATTACTGTTATTGATACTGTAATATAACCGGATTTCTCCAGTTATTGTGTGGGATCTTTTTTGGGTAAGTTCGCGGACACCTCACGCAGACTCACAAGGATCACATCATATCGCATCATCACGTAGAGAAAGCATCAATAAGTCACCGAGATGACAATCGAAGTGCGTGCGAAGAAGAACTTTATTACCGTACTCGCCAATCCGGCTACCCGTCAGGACCAGTCGCCTGACACGATGCACCACTGTATCGCCGCACGAATGGCCGATACACACAGCGTTACAAGACTTTAGTGTACAATACACTACAAAACCACGGGGGGACTCCGCGGACACGTCCGCCCCCGACGAGCGTCAGCTCACCACTCCTCGCTCCTTCTACCCGAGCGAGAGTATAACCACGTGCGACCCGTGACCCCCATCGAAACTCATACGGTCATGGGGTCACCGCACGCCCCCTACGTCCTAACCAGACGTACCAGAGACACCAACTTCAGTGCTCTAACCTCATTTCATTACACAGCCCCTCCCTAAGACTAGTCAGTCCCTTGACTAGGGCAACTCGGGCTTTACATAAACAATGAAATGACCAAAACCGGATACTACAATCCCGTATCCCACACAAACAGAAAGATAAACAATAACGCGAGAACAACATTTTTACATAAACTTCACAGATTAGCGTAAGCACATTTACCTATTCTTACACGCTAAAACAACCAAGTGTATGACATACATACGCGAAACACTGGTTCGCAACTTTGCATTTACATATATTTACATAACTTAATAAACACAAAAAAAGATGTGAAAACCGCATCATTACTGAACAAGCGAGGTATTTATCACTAGGCCTATGCATCATTGTCTCCCGCCTAGCTTAAACAACGAACGCAGAAGTTACCTTTCAAAAGTATAGCTTTTCCGATAGTTTACATTGTATTTACACGTATTTACACACACACACAAAATAAACAAAGCTCTCTTAATAGCAGTCCACATTTTAAAGACAAATAGAACACTGTAGCGTCATTTGGTAAGTCGTTGCGCCTTCCGCTAGGGGTTCCCGTCCTGCACTCCAACCATAGCGTCTCCGGAGAATTCCTTGCGCCGTCCCACTCGATGTACCAGATATCCTTATCGTAAGTCATCTCGCAGACCACATGACAGATATGACAATACGTCACTGCTGGTGTCAACCTGTTGAGGTAGCACATGGCGTTGCAGGTATGGTGCACCTATTGCAGGTATCCCGCAGTTTCCTACATTATATACATTAAGTTGCGGCTGTACACGAGTCACTACAATCACCTGGCGCTCTACACAGCATCCCTGATACGAGTCATCGTATCGCTGAGGAGAGTTTCGTTTCCTTGGTTGATTGCGTCGGAGATCAGTATGGAAAACGTCGGAGAAATGGATTCATCTTTGCCGGTATGCAAATCGATAGGGTCAGACTCTGGTCGAACGTCTGCAGCTTCGTTGAGGAACTTCCGAGGTGAATGGTGCCACGAGGACATGACGATCCGGCTCCTGTAAAGGAGCATCAATACCTCCACCAACCTCGATCAAAGACTGTAACAACGGCTCACCAAAGCACTGTTTCATTCGAGCCAGGTGCATAAAGCTTTTCTTTCCGATGTTTTCTCTTGTGTTCGGCAGGTCACGTCCGACAACCTTCCTACAACCAGGAACGGACCTTGTCATTTCCGTTGTCAGGATGTGTAGCAACGCAGAATTGCATTAAAATGCACCAGGAATAGAGTTTCGGTCTGATCGTGAAAACATGCATGTGCACGCATAGCAGGCATTCGATTTGAAGGCACTACTAACGACACTGCAGGCATGGCAGGCATTCAAGGTGAAGGCACCGCTGGCACTACAGGCGCTACTATTTCTTCTTGACGAGTAGGGTCCTACTGTATTTTCTTCCGGCGTAGACTTCTGCCTCTCAAACGACTTCAACTTCATGATGTCGGTATTGACAGATGAACTTGCAGGCATACCGGGCATTAAATTTGAAGGCACCGCTGACACTGCATGCGCTATAGGGTCCTCTTGACAGGCGCTATTCTCTCTTTATCTTCTCCAGGCTGCGTAAAGTCTAAAACAATACAGGCGCCTTCGCCGGCAAGCGCCTTTCCCCTGCAGGCGCCTTCGCTCGCAGGCGCCTTTCCCCTGCAGGCGCCTCCGCCTGCAGGCGTCCTTCACTGCAGGCGCCTTCCCCTGCAGGCGCCTTTCACCTGCAGGAGCCTTTCAACTTCAACTGCAGGCGCCTTTCACCTGCAAGCGTCTTTCACCTGCTGGACGAAATATACGCAAGATGAATTTACTGATCCAGACTCACCCTGCAGGTAACGAAAAATATAGTAGGCATTCGTAACGAGGGCACTACTATAGCGCTGCAGGATTAATCATCTCTCCTCTAATGCAAAATATGTCACAATAACATGAAAATGATCGTTATAGCAGTCTCCTGGTCCACGCAACCCATCCCACCGCTGCCACCAATGTAATATAACCGGATTTCTCCAGTTATTGTGTGGGATCTTTTTTGGGTAAGTTCGCGGACACCTCACGCAGACTCACAAGGATCACATCATATCGCATCATCACGTAGAGAAAGCATCAATAAGTCACCGAGATGACAATCGAAGTGCGTGCGAAGAAGAACTTTATTACCGTACTCGCCAATCCGGCTACCCGTCAGGACCAGTCGCCTGACACGATGCACCACTGTATCGCCGCACGAATGGCCGATACACACAGCGTTACAAGACTTTAGTGTACAATACACTACAAAACCACGGGGGGACTCCGCGGACACGTCCGCCCCCGACGAGCGTCAGCTCACCACTCCTCGCTCCTTCTACCCGAGCGAGAGTATAACCACGTGCGACCCGTGACCCCCATCGAAACTCATACGGTCATGGGGTCACCGCACGCCCCCTACGTCCTAACCAGACGTACCAGAGACACCAACTTCAGTGCTCTAACCTCATTTCATTACAATACTATTGGTAATATACTCTCTCTTTGCTCTACGAATTTGAGCGGTAACCTTGTTTCGTAGACGCTTGTATTTTTCCCAGTCAACAGGTGAGCTTGATTTCTTTGCCAAACGCTTCTGATTATCCTTTTCCTTTATGAGTGAGATGACTTGATCAGTAATCCAAGGCGATTCTTTCTTTCTAACTCTTTTTTTCTTTAGGGGAGCGTGTTTGTCTATCACCAGTCGTATTATATTTTCAAATGCAGTGTACGCTGCCTCTACATTAGTTTCATTCATGATGTGTTCCCACGATTCCATAGACATATCTTCTTTTAGCAAACCATAATCAACCTTCTTTAAATTTCGAGAAATCTTATATTTGTGCTCAACGTTGTTTTTGACACACCTTTTACCCCAGCTACAATACACAAGATAATGATCACTCAGAGACATGGGTAAAATATCAACAGTATCAATCTTAGCTGGAGTATTTGTCATGATTAAATCAATCGTTGACGAGGTGTTTTCCGTAACTCTGGTAGCCGAATTAACTAATTGCACATAACCAAAGCCTTCCGTTAACTCAAGTAACTGTTTTGTTTGCCATGGTTTATTTTCCGGCATTACATCACAATTCATATCCCCTAATAAAATACATTCTCGAGTTAGGTCTTCTATTCTCTGTAATACCAATTCAAACAATTTAAAAACCTTCAAGTTTGCGTTCGGCGGTCTGTACCATGAAGCAATAAAATATGACTTCACCTTTACAGGCTTTATTTCAATCACTAGCATTTCCAGATCTTCATCCAAAATCACTTCTCAGTGTATAATCTACATCACTCCGTATATATGCCGCCACACCTCCACCTGCTCTGTTTCTATCTTTCTGTATCAATGAATAATCGTTACATGCAATTTCGCTGTCATCAATAAGCTCATTTAGATGAGTTTCGCTAAGCGTTAATACATGAATGTTCGACTTTGACATAAACAATCGGAGTTCATCAATGTTCTTCGTGAGAGAAGCACAGTTAAGATGAGCAACTTTCAGCCGAGGACTTACTCGTAGTTTCTCTATTTGTTTTTCCAAGTGTAATGACATAATATTTCTTTTTTCCCCATCAAGCTTCATAATATCATGTAACTGCCCAACTGTACTGGAGTCATTATGACTGTCATTATGCGTGCGTTCTTCACTTTCAGATACATTTGCCATATCATTGCCAGCATGAAATGGTAATTCCTGGAAACAACAAAAACGACAAAACCAATCATTGTCAGTTACAAAGACGTCCTTGCTGTATGGGGTGCATTTTAAATGGCACCATCTAAGACAACCGGAACATAACAATGCATTTTGGTTATTTTTAACACTTTTGTTACACGTCATACATGGATACTTTAATTTCATTATTTATGGTTTACCGGTCATATTTACCAATGCTAGCCATGTCCTATCGTAGTCTCTCAATGTCTGCCATGTCCCTGATGGTGACTCTTCTGTCATTCATTCCTTCGGTTCTGACAAGCGCTGTGATCTTCCCGTCCTTGGTCCACACTCGTCTCACTGATGACCTGTCCTTTGCTGCGTGGACAAGCTTCCTTCGGTGTGATGTTAGATCCTCGTGTACAAAGATGGGACTCCATTTGAAACGGGACTTGGCGTTGAAGACGGTCTGCCGAACGTTGTATGATCCGAACTTGACTATGATCGGTTTTGGTCCAGGTTTCTCTCCTTCAACTCCGCTTCTGGGTTTCGTTGTGATGCGATGACTTCTGGAGATACATGTAGGGTCGAGTGAAATGTCCAGGTGGGTCTTGACGACGTCCATGATGAGGTTGTCAGTGTTTTCATCGGCTGTTTCCAGTATACCGTAGAACCGGAGGCATTCTCGCCTGGAGTATTGCTCTTGCTCATCGAGTGCGTTCTGAACCTTCTTGAGGTTCCCTTCCAGATATTTCAGTTGCTCGCTCATCGATTTCTGTTCGGCCTTAACTTGCTCAAGGTCCAGCGAGATTGCTTGGTACACACTTTGTGTCACTTTGTCCAATATGGCGGCCGAGATCACGTCATTCAGCTTTTGGAGAACGTCGTCGCAGCACAATGCCTCCTTTATTTGAGATTGCAAGGCTTCTTTCACGTAGTCCATGGTCAATGGAAATGTCTCACTTGGCTGATCACCTGCACACTGACGGTCTCCTTGGTTGTGACTGACCGGAGATGCTGCCCGCAGTCGGTTAGTCCATGGTCCGTCACCTTGCTTGAGCTTTCCTGCAGGTTTCTTAGCTGCCATTTTCCTTCACTTTCTCGTCGTTCATCCACAATTTCAACGAAATGGACTTCTTCCAATGTTAATCTATCAGCTCTTCGAACGATGAAGAAGACAGCACAGTGATATAATGTGATTTAACGTACTTAATTCTGACGACTAGAGGGTCATGTGGAAAGGCGTGTGTGGCGTGTGTGTATTATATATATATATATATATATATATATATATATATACATATATATTATATTCTTTACTTCAATTTCAATCGTATACATACAAGTATTTGATAGATTTCATATCTTACAATATATGTATGCAAAAATATGTTGTGCGGTGGAGGCATGTAGGCATAAGATTATAGTGTTTCACTGTTCAAGACATAAAGCACCTGCTTTCTCTTTCCCTTATTTACTTGATATTCATTTTGATGAAGGAAAGAAAAAGTAAAAGCTAGTTTGGAACGGCGGAAAACTACTATCTTACGCCCATTTGTATGTGTGTGTGTGAGTGTGTGTGTGTGTGTGTTTTGTGTATACATACACTGTAAAAACATCGGTGTAAGATTTAACACCACGGGTGTTAAATCTAACACCGATCAAACTTCAATAAAGGACCACACCCACAGGTGTTAAAAATGCACTGTGATGGTGTTGAAAAGTGTTCACCTGACACTTCGTGGTGTTAATTTGACACTGTACCTGGTGTTATTTTGACACTGTACTGGTGTTAATTCAAAAATGGCACCACATGGTGTTGATTTAAAGGGATCGTAAAGTTGTGGTTGAGACCTAATTTAAGGTTTCTAACATTTTTTTGTGAGATAATGAGAAACCTCTTATGAAATATGACAGAGCATGTAATTCTATGAGGAATTCAACGTTTATTTGATGAAAATTGGTTTTGAAATGGCTGAGATATCCAAAAAAGAGCGATTCTAATGAAGTGTGGGACCCACACTTTATTACGATCGCTTTGTTTTACTTTGTTTTTGGATGTTTCAGTCATTCCAGACCCGATTTTCATCAAATTAACTTTGAATTCCTCTTAAAATGGTATTCTCTGTACTATTATCATAAGTGTTTTCTTGGTATCTCGCAAAAAGATTAAAGCCCAATTCTCATCTCCACCAATACTGTACCATCCCTTTAATATTTGTTGGTGTTAATATCAATGGTTTAACACCCGTCCAGCTTCAATAAGAGACCACACCAGCTGGTGTTACTTTGGTGTAAATTTATTTTCACATTTTTTCAAAAATCTAGTATTTTAATGTAAAATTCTTGATCGTCTTGTTTAAATTAAAAATCAACAAGAAGTGCAGTTACTAAGAAACTCTTCAAAAAACAGTTTAAAATTTGGAAATGACACCCGGAGGTGTTAATTTAACACCATAAATGAGCACCGAAAATTTAACACCAGCTCAGTGTTCAATATTTAACACCGGACTTTTTGCAGTGTAAGACAGTGTGAGTGTCGTAGTTTGTTCAACAGGAACTACAGTTCCTTTCGATTACAATACAAATAATAATTTCAATGAAATGTTTGCAAAAACCAATGGATGGTATAAGCAGTTTTTGATATGATGCCTAGTTTGCAGGTTTGGTTAAGGTTGCTTTCAGGTCCCTTGCATTTGTTTCTAGACATGCTGTAATGACACTCAGTTGGACTGATTGTAATTTGTGCTTGAAAACCTTAATTGCGTTCTTCATTTTTTTTTTTGTATGCCGTACTTCAACGTTCAACATTGCTATTTTATTCCGAGTTCCGAC
Source organism: Diadema antillarum (assembly GCF_040938485.1). Taxonomy (NCBI): domain Eukaryota; kingdom Metazoa; phylum Echinodermata; class Echinoidea; order Diadematoida; family Diadematidae; genus Diadema; species Diadema antillarum. Next base: position 779,261 of record NW_027271593.1, read on the forward strand.
CAATATTGAATAAAAAAAAAAAAAAAAAAAACTCTCTCTATGTTTTGCACAGCGTTACGTGACAGGTGAAAGATGATATTCTGGTATGATCTTCATCTGTAAGACTCCAAGGAAGTATTCATCGTTGATGAAATGAGACTAGAAGTACACGGTATACAGAGAACTCATAAAGTGATTCTGTTATCAAGACTTGGGACGCTCCTCGAAACCAAAGGTTCTCTAGACCAAAGGTTTGCCGAATGATCTTGAAAAAATGCACGTAGACACAAGTGAGTTTTGTGTGCCTACTTGAAATAGGGGCATGATTACGAATATTGTTGCACTATCACAGTAAATTACATGTAAGTATAGAATGGAGTTATGTTCAAACTGCTGCTATATCTTTGGGAAAACTGTTCCCGTGCTTGTGGTTTTCTCATGACATTTCATGAAAATCAGGGAAAATTTCATATCCTTTATCACCTGTCATGCGTATAACGAAATAAACACCTTGTGTGAACAATACTTCCCACCAACTCCTTCGAACTTGTAAAAATGTGTCTATAGGGAAATGAAAAATTTTCCTTAACAATGTTATATGGGACTTTGTTAATTGATCTCGTACTTTATTACATCTTTCAATACATAAATGATATCCTGAAACCGTTTTTTTTTCACTTATGTTTACGCTTATTTATTCAATTTTTGTAAATATTGCTGACGTATCTGTAGGGAGGATTGATTTTGATGTAATTATATTAAGTCTATGGTAAGTAAGCTTCTTTTTTTTCACCCCTGTTTTCTTTTAAACTTATTGTCAACCTTATCTCGCTTTCACTTGCCAACTAGTGCCTCAGACATAAACAGAAATCAGATGAGATGTTATACTGATTCAAGTAAATGAGTGGGTTATTTTTCCTTTACCTGCTAAAGGGGAATACGAGTTCCTCTTGTCTCTCCCAGTCGTACTCCTGTCCACAGATTACAATAAAGCCTAAACTATCCCGGTTGCTAAGACTTTGTAGACCGTGTTCTTTAGTCTCCATCAGCCTTCAATCATCAACACCTTTATAGCCAATTATGAACTTATCTGAGGCCTGTGAATACGGCTCTTTAATATATTGAATAGATGAGTGAGTGAAATGAGACGTATTACTTACAGGCATAATTTACCATTTGCAGATGAAATAAAAATCCAGCATTAAAGGATTGTAGTCCAAAGCTGTTGTTGGGTCACGTTATTACGAGACCCTTGTCAACCAGATTCAATGATAACGACCGCTGACTGACCCAGATTCTTCCAAATTTGATACAATCCTATAAGAGCTGTTCACACAACCTGCTTAAAGAGATATTCCCTGCAAAGATTAATGCCGTTATTTTTGCTTCAATCATAATTATAAAGAGTCCTCGTGAATTATACTGTCAAATGATATGTGCATTATTCAAATTTATACAACACCTCAGAATGATGTCGAATTGTGATTGGCCAAGAACATGTCACATGACATTCAATAGAAAATACCTATCAAACTCATTGAGAGTGACAGCCATACAATAGGCCCCTGGCATGGGCCTATAGCACGGCTCGAAGGTACTATAGCACGGCTTCGCGGGGGGCTACTAATGCATGGCCGCTCACAGAGTTCTGTGGCTCACACCCGTAGCAAAGCGCCAGCAAACTACATTGTACAGTGTACGTGCTGGCCGGCTGCGCTGCGCTGCCGGTAAGTCTCACAGACCAGGCGCGGCGGAGTACGAGTACTGCAACGTTAACGTGTACGCGCATTTACTTTACCTAGCTATAGTTGCATGTATCGCGGCCTTTACACCTACTGCTGTGTTTTTACTTTTGACTCTGATCTGCTACGTGGACCACAGTGATCCCAACATCAAGACTTCATTTCAAGTTGATCGAAACCGTAATTTGATTATTTTTCTGTGTTTTTATACAAAATCATTTTCGGAAATAGACAAAGTCTAGACCTACTACTAGATCTACCGACATCTCAGATCGACCTAACAGTCAGGCCTAACTCGATCTAACGTTAGCGTAGAATGGGTATAGACCCTGCGGAGTTCGTGATTCCTGTGACTGTGTGGTCGAATCATGACGAGTGTTTGAAAGCAGTACACAGGGTGGTTTACAATTCTCTGCCTAATTGTTACATTTATTTTTGGGCCTTCCTGAGTTGGCGGTCACTAATTTTGTATTGTGATTGTGGACAAGGTGTTGTATAAAACGAATAATTTATGATTTTGTTCGTGCATTGGGGCACGTAATACCGCACTCGGCGCGAGATTCGCCACTGGTCTATTCAACAAGGCGCGTAGCGCCGCGTTGAATAGACCATAGTGGCTCATCTCGCGCCTCGTGCGATATTCGTGCCCTATGCACTCACAACTCATAAATTATTCGTATAATAATTGTTAATGGTCATTGCAAGAGTCGATTCTGAAGAACGCAATTATGCTACACCATTTGTAACGAATACATATAATTGATTGAGGTTTTTGGAATGCTCTGACCATAATATGAGTAAAGCATTTAGATTGCTGTGACATCTTATGTAAGTATGCATCAGTGACGCATACTGTCATACGGCATGTTCAAGTGGCTGAGCTGTCATGAGAAAGAGCGCCACCTATTGTTCATAAAACTAACATTATACTTTGATGACTTCTTGTCTTTTCCATCCTTCTCTTCCTTCCAAGTCTCCCCTCTTTTCTTCTCTCTCATTCTCTCTTCCTCTCTCTCTCCTTTCTCTCTCTCACTCTCTCTCCTCCCCTTTCGCCAGAGAGCAAAGAGAAGTAGAGACACTCAGAACGGATTACCGACATCATTCGTGTCATTCAGAGAGAATGAAATAAAGTCACAGTCATTACTACGTTTGTATGCAATCTGCAGACCTGATTAACCCCATGCGAACGACTATTGGAGAAATTCATGATAGCAGCAATACTGCACACATCACTTTCAGATGATATTGGATTAAAATCAAAGTTGCATGAAATGGAGGAGACGTATTGAAAAGCCAAGCTTGTACTTTGCAGTCTCCACGTAGACAATAAAACTTAATATTGAACAAAGTTAATACCACCAAGGAAGCAAGGAATAAAGGTGCTTGGATTAAAAACAAAATACAACAAAAAACACGTACACGCACGTACATACTTATACACATGATCAAACAGGCAGACAGACAAACCCAAGGAAGCTCTCCTGTTAAAGAGAAAGAGAGAGGGGAAAAAGCAAAACGAATAGAGTGAAAGAAAAGTAGAGAAAAGAAAAGAAGAAATTACTTGAAGGAGAAACAGAAAGAGACACGAAAACAGGAAAAGAGAGTGAAAAGGTGAGAAGAAAGAGAAGTTGAAGGGTCTATACCAGCACACGCGAGGCACAGGATATGATTGATCACCGAGATAAAAAGTATAGGGAAAATAGATTAAGAATGAGTATGACGAATAAGAAAGAAAAAAGAAAGTTAAGGCTAACTAAAATGTAACTCTTTCCGCTATATAAGAATTTGTGAGCAACTTCTTCAGTTTGAATGTGAATGTGTTTAAACCTAAAACTTTTCTTTTCATACTACTATCGAGTGAATACAAAATTTTGGGTCAGTAAAAGAAAATATGGGTTTAGCAAAAACAGTCCTATAGTTAAAAGCAAATGAATTGAGTTGGATTGCAGGGTAGGTTTGTATGATGATAAGAATAACATGGCAATTAGCAGTAGTCATACAGTGGTTGTCTTTATAGTACCACCAGCGAGGTAGTCGGTATGATGATTTAGGTTACTAAGAAGGAAAGTAATAATATTGTGATGATTCTGAGTATCGATCAACACGATGAATAATATTCTTCTTCTAGAGTGATCACACTCCATAGGATGGCATCAAAAAATGTAAACTAACCTTTCCTAATATCATTTATTTTAAGCATATCCGATATTAAGGCTGATTGACATTTTATTGTCAGTGCTGACCTATTAGAGCCTGCCCAATAGAATTTCATGAGCAACGTTGGGGATGGCTGGAATTTTTGTCATCAACGAAGACACATCACACACACACACACACACACACACACACACACACACACACACACAAACACACACATATACAAACACACCCAGGCATGAAAACAAACTTCTTCTCAAATATTGATGATCTAATATACTCAGTAAGCTCCTGCCACAACAAATAAAAACATACACAAAGAGGTAGAAATTTGTGGAATGATTGCAAGCAATTTAATACAACAATAATAAACACAAAATTATAAACGTAATTCAAACTTTATGTAATTCAAACGTAGAAGAACCAAAGAGTAATAAGAACAAACCAGTATTACAAGTGATTTTGGTAACGATGAAATTTACACTGGGTGAAATGCTGATATGAACTCCAAACTGATTCAATTCTTCCAGAGAGGACAGAGAGTGAGAGAGAGAGAGAGAGAGAGAGAGAGAGAGAGAAGGGGGGGGGGGGGCAAGATGAAGACTGCAAATTTTTTGGTTGTATATTGCTGTAGGTGGGTAATCAGCACATTTCTGTTATCAGTGTTACAATTATAGGGAGAATTTATAGCGAGACACTGAATTTCAGTTATACAAAAACAATTAACACAACCATATAAATACATTGTAAAATCTGAATCATGTTACTGTTTATTCTCAATGGAAGCAATACTATGCAGTATAGTCTTTCTTTTGTCCTAACTGTACTAGAGTAACAATTTTACCATCATGTAAAGTGTGCTGCACAGGACTGTTATAGGATGACAATTATGAAATTGAAATTGAAAAAACTGAAATTGAAGTCTAATACTAGAAATAGGCCTAACTAATATGCTGCAAATGGCAAAAAAAATCATTGTTTGTAATATAAAAGTTTGGAAATATAACAAAACATTCTAAACGGTATACACTACTCAAACATACACTTGTATTTTAATGCTATGGTACAAATAAATATCAATACATATAACTTCATTTAAATTGTGTGTGTGTGTGTGCGTCTGTGTGTGTGTGTGTGTGTGTGTGTGTAATGGGAATTCATCATTATTCGTTGTGGGAATTCATAATCAATTATTTTGATATAAATGAGTTAAGGAATATGGATTGGAGAGATATATTTGGGGGAATCTCGGGTTATTCAAATAGATCAAAATGTGTAAATACTTTGATTATCTTAATAAAATACATCATTCTTAAATCTAGAACGGGAAATACGTTACCCACTGGAGAAAAGATGCAAAAGATTATTGTTGAATTGATAAATGAGGAAAAATCCTTGCGACCAAGGCTGGGAAGCTACATGTACATTTACAAAAATGGGAATATTTTGAGACTTCGTTGAATAAACCAGTCTGAAGCTACGTGCAACGTCTGTGACTTTTATGAAAATAGTAATGTTTCCATAGTATTCCACTCTTTCTTTTCTTCATTTTTTTCCTTTCCTTCATTCCTCCTCTTCTTCTTCTTCTTCTTCTTCTTCTTCTTCTTCTTCTTCTTCTTTTCTCTTGTGTTGTTTTGTATTTTCTCCCCCTACTTTCCCATGCGTTCCTGTCAGCCTGTTGGCGGGCTGATTATATAACTATATTTACTATATTGTGATGTGTAGGCAAGAGCAGTTAACCAAATTAGGTGCATGTGTATGTGTGTGTGTATGGGTGTGTTTGTGTGTGTTTGTGTGTTGCATGTGTACAGATAGGGGTGGGGGAGGAAACAGGTAGGGAGGGAACTGGTGGGGGTGGTCATAGGGACTCAGGAAGGGATATGAGTTAGTAGGTGGGCGGGTATTGGTTGATAAATAATATGGTTCCATTATTCATTACTGTATAATTTTGCTGCATAATTCATTTGGATGATTACTAAGATTAATGCTAGAAGAATTGAATTATCACTGTTAAATTTAAGCAATTTTTTTGAGAGCATAGGGGAAGTGACTGTATGTAAATTGATAATTGTTCATGAAAATGTAATTTTTGTTATGTCATTATGTACAGCAATAGCAAATTTGCTATTATGATCACAAATGTATAATTTCGTCATTTCAATTGTAGCAAATGAAAATTGTTATTTTTTTTCTATTACTTTGAATGGAACAGAATAAACATCGTTGAAAAACAAAAAAAAAAGTGTGTGTGTGTGCGTGTGTTGGTCATAATGATCACACTGCTTCTGGTTCCCTCGATTTGGTTCACCACAATATCAGAAACGCATCACATCAAACTCCTCCGTTACAACCAGTGACTTCAGTATACGTAGGCTTACACCACTGTTTTGCTCCAAACTTTATACAGAAAGGGAATGATTTCATTATGCATAAAACGGACGGCAAGAAATATCATCGGATGGAAATGTGGATGAAATTGAAAATGAAGATGAGAGAGAGAGAAAGGGGGGGGGGCATGTTGAACGAGGAGGTTGGGATTGATTGAAGAGGGAAAAGGAAACATGCAGCACACATTTATTTTGTTTGTCTGTTGTTTGGGTTTTACTTTGCCTCTACGATAATTAATCCGAATAATATGATAGACTTCACTAAAACTTCACACAAGCATTTTTTTTTTTTTGCGGAACACAAATGAACAACTATACAAACTCACATCTCTAGCTAATCAAAACTAAAGCCACAACAACATCAACAACAAGAACAAGAACAAAAGCAATAACAGCAGCAGCAGCAACAACAAGTGAAGAGTTTGTTCGCAAAAACCGATAAGTCCATTTTTGAAGATTTTGAAGTACGGTCTCTGTCATAAAGTAATACCTTTTAGATGATATATTGGTCATTACATATGAAGGTACATTTTTGAAGTTATGGTCAAAAGAAGCAAAATTGTCTCATTATTCTCTTTATTTTTCTTGACCTTTAATCGCGAATATCTCCATTTGGCAAATATGGACTTATCGGTTTTTGCGAACAAACTCTTCAAGTCCTGTGGGATGTGAACTGCTGGGTTTCAAGATCGGGCTACACTACTCGTCATACAAAATAATACCTCAATTACAATCTCACTCAAAGCATAATTGAGCACACTGAGACATGAATACAAACAATGCAAAATAATGTGATTCAACAATAAATCGAAATGTTCAGTTTATCTACTTGTCGATCAAACCTGGGCAAGGCATATCAAAAGCAAACCTAGCAACTAGGGACTTTGAGATTCCCTGGAAACGTACGTCTATCAAATTGGAAATATTGTGATGAAATTGGTGTTGAGCAGAGTCAGTAAACAACGGAGTATACATTTCTTGTCTATTGGGTTTTCGGTGTGGTAATGTCACACAACCCATGATCGAAAATAATACAAACTTATTTATATCACATTTGAGCTTAAAATCATATCAAGGTTTTAAGGGCTCGGTGAATTTTAGGTTTACATATAATTGAGGCTCATGTAACAATCCATCAAACGATTTTTTTTTCTCTCCTGCATTCCATTTCAGTCATGTCATATTACTCATACTAAAATGGATCTACCAAACCTAATACTGTCACCTGCTTGTGGTACTGCTCAATTCTTCTTCTTCTTCTTCTTCTGATTAAGTCTGCCTCCTTCAATAGACTGAAGATTCTTGCAGACTGGTGCTATTTACATTGTAATACAATTTATTTACAGATATTTACAAGCACATAGAAAATTTGACGAAAATAACTATCCACTGTGATCAACCGTTAGACGGTTTCGAAATGATCCAACAGATGGCGCTGAATTATGGTCAGACTTGTGATACTCAAGTAGAGTAAAATGTGATGAGACTTAAAGTTATATATATATATTTTATATTAGTATATATATCATATATAGATTAGTGCCATCTAAACTTTCTAATATTCAAACTATTTTTCTCTTCTTTACGACAACAAAATATCAGAAATTCTGAAAATCCTAAATTCCCCCCACTGGCAACTCGGGTGGTCATTTGTACCGATTGCGCTTTCCCGAACTTTAGGGAATAAGGATACAGTTTAGGGTCTGAAATCGCTTCGTACCCCATTTCAATGATTTTCGGGGTTTTTTTTTCGTAATTGCAATTATGAATTCATTTATTTATTTACCAAAAACTTTCATGTTTTTTATGCCGCATCTGATGATATGCTTCCATCTAATGTTTGCTACAGCTGATAAGAGACAATTCGGAAATTGATTTTAAGAGTTCTGGCACAAAATATGACGGAAAATTAGAGACAAGTGAGATTTGCGCTTAAAAGTTAGAGGGAACAAGAAAAAAAAAGAGATATGCAAATAATGAATGGAAGAGAAAATGTTTTATACTGGAACGACTTGCGGTGTTTTGCCGTTTGTAATAATCTAACACCAGTGCTCTCTGTTCTGGGAGATACAATCTTACTGACTATCTTTATTATGTTTATCTTTCTCACCTAAACGAATTTTACAATTATATTATATTTACAAATATATTATATGCTCACTATTTAAAATGGGATTTGGTCTTTAAATTTCCAGGATGTGAAAATAATCATAATGTGTATGTACGTGCACCTTCCTTAAAGGACAAGTTCACCTTCATAGACATGTGGCTTGAGTGAATGCAGCAATGTTAGTAGAACACATTAGTGAGAGTTTGAGCAAAATCGGACAATCCGTGTTTTTTTTTTTTTTGAAGTTCCTGCTCAGTCACGGCTGGATGAAAAGACTACTATAGCTTGTGATGTCACATGAGTACAACGATATAAAGAAAGAATAAAGAAAATTCAACATATTTCCACTTTTCTCGCATAACAAAAGAACACTCGACTTCACTCTTTCAGAAGGCAGGGGGAATGATATTACCCTTAACATATGTCAGTAGCAAGTCGAAGAACTGTGCACTGTATTCAAAAAGTAAAGTTTTGTGAAATTCTCTTTTTATTTTCCTTATACAGTTGTACGCATGTGACATCATATCCATTGTAGTAGTCTTCTCTTCAAGCAGTGACTGCGCAGATACTTAAAATATTCGTAACTTTTGAACGGATTGTCCAATTTTCCTCAAACTTTCACTGATGTGTTCTACTAATATTGCTGCATTCTCTCAATCTTTATGTATATGAAGGTGGACTTGTCCTTTAACGTACAGGACTGGTGAAAAAAAAAGATCACTGTTTGCACGAAACCCCCCTCTGTCACGCTGCCATGATCATTATGAATTTTTCGTCTGTTTTTATGTCTGTCTGGCCACGCTAACATAATCACTTTGAATTCTGCCATAATGTCTATGCGGTTGATACGTTCGTCATTGCCATGATAATATGTAGACATCGTCTGAATGGGTTTCAACAATGGCTTTTGATCTTTGGACTGTGTCGAAAAATAAGTAAGTGCAGTAAGGTACAGACAGCTTATTGTGATTTGTTGGAGACATACATCTTTCTGTTATTGTAAAGAACTCAGAGTTGAGGAGAACTCGGCGCTGGCGATAAGCAGGCGGTTATCATGGAATGAATTGACGGTATATCAATAATAGGGGCTGTGCGGTGCCCCTCCTCCCCCCCCCCCCCAATACCCCGTTTTATTCCATTCTTATTCGTTTTGCTTAGGATTTTGTTTCTTTTTATTGCGATCATCTTCATTATTATTGTATATTTTCAGTAATGTCACTATACTCTGATACTTCAGGAAGGCGATACCAATAAAAAAAGTTATATATTCTTGACTCAAGCCTTTTTCTGTGATTGGACGAGCTCTTCCACCTCCCGGGTTCAACAGGTAGCAGTAACTTAGCTGTCAGACGCCCAATATACCTTTAGCTGGTACCATTTTAACAAGATCGTAATCTACCGACAGCTTTGAGGGGTAAAAATGAGTTTAGCCAGGTTCGTCCCAAGAGCCCGACACCCACGAGTCATACAAGCAATGAGGTCGACATTGGGTAAATAGGGCCCATGGGTCCGACGCCAGGCAAACGAGGCCCACGAGTCCAACGCTACAGGCATCACAGGCCAATGAGTCCGACACAGGGCAATCAAGGTCCATGAGTCCAACCATTACAGCCTCGAGGAGAATATGATGGCAATCAACACCACACGTACGCGTCACTCAGTATATAGTGACATCAAACAACAAGAGGGCTATACCACTACCAAACTCTAAATGATGAATCACCAAGAGCAAACTTTATTCCTCGATCTCGAGCACCGCGTATGTCTGATCTGTTCCTCTAGAAGCTTCCCACCTCGTGGGCTCCCTCAGCGAATCATGCATACATTAATTTGCATAATATACACATTCGACACCAACACTTGGCAAAAAGGTAGATTGTAATCCGACATTGCACACATTTAGTCCCGTAATGTAATGAGTATCTCCCTCGTGGGCCTAGATTTCCTATAGTGTCGATCTCGTGGGCTGTATATGTCATGGGGTGCTGTAATTATTATGACTCGTGACATTCAACCGTTTAGACGAGAGAGAAAGGGCCATGCAATGAAGGGGGTGGGGATGAGACGAGCCTGGGTTTGTTATAAAACTGCTACTCAGAGCCAGACTCAGATTTTTGACTTAATTAATGACTATGTTGAAAACTTACGAATAGCAGCCAGTACAAATAAATTATTGGAAAAGGCGGTTGCTCTTTACGTTACAACATGTTTAACTCCATCGTTCAATGTTCCAAATAGACAAATTGGCATAACCTGTTGGAATGTTAATGCAATTTGAATTCCTCAAAGGATCAATTGCGGAGATTATATTACCTGAAAACGAAAATTTTGAAATCGCTTCAGAAAAAGGAACAAGGAGGAATTTTGGAAGAAACTGCTGGGCTTCTAGAGGGCTTTTTACACTTGCAAATTTTTGCTTAGTCCCGTACCAACGGTGGGGCTAAGGGGGGGGGGGGGGGGCAATGGATAAAACCTAAATATGCCTCCGAAACAAGCGAGAGAGGATCTTCATGCAAATAACTAAATCAATCTATTTCATTCATAGTCTCCTTCTACATGAAAACTTCCCATAAACAATAAAAATAGTAATAATAATAGTAATAATAATAATAACATATATATATCAAGCAACAAGCATGTGGTGAGGGTCTACGTAATGAAAATCAAACTTGATAAACTGCAGTATCAATGATATTGTACAAGAACGGTGGAAGGAGAGAATAATATTGATGAAACGAAGCATGCAATAAAAAAGGGAAGATGTAATAAAAAAAACCCCACATAATGGCTGCGTATCGTCACCATTCGTTGGGTAAATGTTTGTTTCACTTATCATGTTTTATTCCTATTGTAAACGTACCAATGCTTCCTCACGCCCTTCATCTGGATTTTCCATCTTTCTGTTTTTTGGTTTTTCTTTTGCCACAAAATTATGAGAAACATCCAGTTATTTAGTAAAAGAAAGTAGTACCATCTTGTCAAATGAGGCAAAAAATTGAGTATATGAATATAAGAACGACCCAAGTCCAATTTTTGGCCAAATTCAGTTTTTCATGGGAAATTGTAGCTTATGCATGGACTCATCTTGTGTATAAATGATAAATCCTAATTACCCCCGGAAGTGCCTGAAATGAATGAGTTAAATCTTATATTAATGTAAGAATGAAGGACTTGGGTCATTCTTACATTCATATAATAGCGCCCTCTCTCATCCTTCTCCCATCTCTATAGCAGAATATCACGTATATGAATCAAAGAACGACCCAAGTCCATATGAATCAAAGAACGACCCAAGTCCACCACACAAAATGGCCTCTCCACAATTAATGCAAATGTTAATTGTCATAATAATACATGTTCTAATTTGTATATACAGTGTTGCCTTCCCATCACAGATAAATAGAATATTATTGGACAAATAAAAAAGATATGAAGTTTTTTTTTTGTTTACTCGAAATGATCCTCCATGGACTTGGGTCGTTCTTATATTCATATACTCAATTATTATTTTTTTTTTTTACAATGTTATACCTGTGCGAATCGTTTGTTTGTTTGACTGAGAAATTGTTCAAGTACTTGGAGGGTGAATGCATCTTCTCTGGCGAGTGTAGGATGATTACAATTGATATTATTTTTCTCCTGAACTCGGGCTTATAGGGAAGTTCACTTGCAGTGATATTTTACAATGATAATCATGTCAAATGACGTTATAACCGAACAGACTACCAAAATCCAGGTGATGCACGTCTAGCGTGTTTAATCACTATATTTTATAACCCATTACAGGCAAAACTACCGGAGTTAATGAAAGCACAGTAATTGTATCACAAAGAAATAACGAGTATACTCAAAGGAATATATTTACAAAAATTGACGGTGAATGTTTGTCAGGATTTCAATCGTAACAACAAAGAAGCATGACTATACATTAAATGTTAAGAAGTTTGATAAATGTCATAAAAGTGTGAAGCCTCGAGATTTCAATCTGCGAAAATTGATAGGCAAGTCATTATTACCTGTGATGACAAAAAGTGATTACTACCGAATAAAATGCAGTAAGAAGGAACGTAATCTTTTGTAAAAGAACCTATTGCCTATCACATCACGTGTAGAGCTTTAACAAACTCTTCTTACTGTTGCACTGCCTGACAAACTCTTCTTACTGTCGCACTGCCTGACTATGTAGCATTGGGCACTGAGCATGCCCCACAGGCCTCCCCTACCTCGGTAAGTGGTGACTGGATATTATCTTGCATGGGCTTCTTGGCCATTTTCAAGCTTCTGCTTAATATACTCTTTGTTGTTGTTGAAGCTCGTGTGTTTCTGTTTTGTTGAAGCTTATGTGATTCAAAATTCCTTGAAATATTCTGGTCTCATGTAAGCGTTATGCCTTTACTTTGTATTACTTTATTATGGAAACAAAAGCATTTGAATTTAAAAATGATTTTGTATTTCTATTACACCTAAATTCTATTAATTTGTATCTCGATCCGATGGAGCGGGCTGTATTTGATTTTGAGGGCTGCACATAAAACCCAAACCAGTACGCTGTTTTGTGTGAAATCATGAAGTTTAAACACCGATATGCATAAATGGACACCTACTTCAATTGTCTTCATTTTTCATTATCCAGAGAAACAATATTTTTAATTTTCATTTTTATCATTTTCCTGTTTATGAAAGTATTTTCTCGGTTAGATTATTAATATTTCTCAGTGAGTTTGTCTATCTGACTTTGCGTTTTATTCTGTATGAGTAAGGAAAGTAGAAATCAAATCAAATCAATTTTGTTTTCTATTGCTTACCGAGAATATTCTTCTTCCGGGTTGTACCGAGTTATGCCGAGTTGTGTAGCTGAAGGATACCACGCCCTGTTGTCTGGTAAACCAGCCCTGTAGGATAGTGTGACCCCAAGAAAATGGACCTCGTTTTACTTTCAAGACCCTAAACAGTCACTAATTCTCCAGCAACAAGAGAGTTGTAATACGAAGCACTCAGAAATGGTCGGGCGTTCAAGCAGCTTGTGGAGGATACTTTGATCCACCTCTTCACCAACAAGTTTTTGTTCGTAAAAGCGGGTATTTCCACAAGGCTGTTGGAGAATCATTTGCGACAATAATCTGACATGAAATCAATGCGCACAGATAGTTCCGTCCTCTAGAGCATTTTTTTTTTCTCTCTGTAAATTGAGGAGAATAGTTTAGAATACAAAGATTGTATATTGTAATAGAGGACTCGCTCGCCATTCAGTAAGCACAGCCAAAACACGGGGTCATTGAATAGTGGCATGCGCGCACGAAAGAGTTCACATCACAGAACCCCGAATCCAGAACTAACCGTAGCCAGGTAGCAGTGCTCTTGAGGTGTGCAGCTTTAAAACTGGAATTGGTTTGGCAGAATCATTCTGATTTAAAAGGAAATCACTGCGTGTCCATGTGTCTACTTGTACTTTATGAGAGAGAATGTATCTGATGTACTCATGTCATTTTTAATGAGTTTTATCTTTAAAAAACAACTCTCGTGTGTTCTATTATGAAAAAAATAAATGCAGATCAAAAGCAGAATAATATTTTTAATTCAATTGCTGCAGGGTACTTTGTAACTAAAAGTTTTACTCGTCACTTTGGTCCTTTTCGTACAAGTTTGTTGTTCTTGCTTAGAAAAAAATTGTACAACCATTGTATACCACGATACGAATATTTCAATCGCAGCAAAAAGGTAATTCGTCTTGTCCCGTTTCCCTTTTACCACTGTTTTAGACAATTTTACAGTCATGTAAACAGTATCAATGTGAATCAGAATAATATACATTTTTCGTATTCAAGTTGATATTTACACGTTAATGGAGAAATATGGAGTTAATATATAGGCACCCTACCTACAGCACATCACTTGTCACACAGAAACAACGTACACTCTAACACACATGTTATGAATAATCATCCACGCACATTGACATCGTGCTGAATTCTAGGCATTTTTCAGGGTATATACAGTCAGTGCAGGAAGGACTATCGTTACAAGCTTTGGGATAATGCTATCATCCTAGAGAGCACCCTGTCGTTGCAGTGATTGCATTGTTCACGTAAGGACTGTTCATCATGAACGAGCCAATTTTGTTGTATATATCAGTGTTGCTAGCTATTCCATTTCTCATCTCTTTTTTTTTTTCTAGTGCTTTTTCTATGTTTTCCTCCTCTCTACTTTATCTCTCTATCTTTCTCGCTCTTCTCTCTTTCCTTCACTATTTTTTTTCCCTTCAAGTCTCCTTTATACAGGTGCTAATTTTTAGGGTGATTTTGGCGTTTTTGATGTGATCTTCAACAATGTGTATTTGTTTTCTATGCTTTATAACTTTGTAATCATGTGTGAATTGCACTCTTTGATGTTATTTCTATGGCAATTTGATGTAAACTCACACTGTGAGTCTTTGGACTTTTTGATAAGTAGTAGTAAAAATCGAATTAAAATGAGTTAATGAAAAAGGGATTACAGCGCATGGTAGAAAGATTCACGTATCGAAAGAGCAAGGTTTGAAAGGAGCTGATTTCACCGTAGCTTAAGAAAAAAGAAATCATAAAAATCTTAATTACAACTGAAAAGTAAATCCAAACCATCGTTAGAATAAACAAGGTTTCTTTTATTTTACAGTATGGTTGTATGAGGGACATTTTTTTGTTTTCAGATTCTGGAAAAGAATGTCATGGAGCCATGGGGGGGGGGGAGGGGGTGGTGTCAAACGTCAGTGTATAACCCCCATACCCCATCTCCCCCTCCCCGTTCAGCGGCCCGAGCTGTTACAGAAAGGGCAGAACAAGCATCCATGCCCGTTATGGTGAACCAAAGCAGATTGTGGATCACATCTTGTCTGAGTGTACCAGGTTTGGCCCTCCTACAACCCTCCCATTACCTTTCTAGATCTACTGTGAATTAATCTCTGAAAAAAAAAAATATTTGTTTTGTTTTGATTTCACTTCTTGATAACCTTGATAAAGTGTAAAAGCGCTTACAAGTCTTACTGGCCTGCACGTGCATATACCATTTACCATGTTATTACGTATTTCTTTCCTGTTGTGATCTGTAACCATATTGCAATCTTGATTTTCAATGTTAATGTGTGATTGCTTGTTATATGTTTTATCTGAAACACTGCATGATTTATGTTTCATTTTATGATTTGAATTGCATTTAAACCGGAGCAACTCAAGCCGTGACACCATGGACTGGTTACGGCAGGCTTCGGGAAACAGAGTAGGACTCATGGGCAAGAAAGTGAAGCGTGGAAGATTGTGGCTGTAAACGAATTGACCTTCATGTTTTGATTAATATCTTAACTTAAAAGAATATGATTGATATAGAAATGACATTCGTATCAGTAAATAATATTCGCATGTAAAAGGGAAACTGGTGGTGACAATAGTCACGTGTGACTAATCCCCATAAACCAGTAAACGAAGAAGAAAAGAAGAAAAAGAAGTGGATGATGATGAAGATGAAGAAGAGGAAGAGGAAGAAGGAGAAGAAGGAGGAGGAGAAATAGGAGGAAGAGGAGGAGGAGGAGGGGAATGATCTAATCGCGGGATCTGACGAGTGTCTTGTATAAAGACAATCGATGCTGTCATGTTGAATCAGATCATGTAGGGACGTCATCGGACCCGCCAGGTACAGAACAGGGAACTCACTGAGGCGCTCTGACCCTCCGCGCGTCGTAGCAGAATCCGTCAAATGAAACGGTTTCCGAAGTCGGGACTTCACGCTGATGATGTAACGAATTAAAATCGGTGGCACGACGCCTTTCTCCATTGGTTATGGGCTCCATCTGACAAGGTTTCGGGTGCATATTATTTAAGGACTGACTCTGAACTTTGAGTCAGTTATGATACCAGACTGTGGAATTTGCCGTGGGATTTTCATGACAGACTTTCATGTTTTTTTTTTTTTTTTCTGCTTCTTCATCTTCTTCTATTACTGTGATGTACTTGTATTTTCAATCTGTTTGCTGTGATGTACAATTGTAAAGCGCCTTGAGCATTTAATCAAAGTGGAGAACGGCGCTATAGAAATTGTATGTATTATTATTATTATTATTATTTTCAGCTTGTTTACTTCAGTGTAAACAGGAGGCAGCGGAGCGTGACTCCATTTTCAAATTTCAGTCATTCTGTAATAAGTTAATTACTGCCTTTTCTCTTTTTGTCAAGATAACTCAAGACAAATTCTCCATTTTGACCTCGACCCCATTTTATCAAAAGATAAAATCGATTTTAAATGTCCGTACCATACAGGCTGTATAGACTTACAGTTGAAATCAACTATAAAATCAATTTTAACTCTTCATAACAGGCCCTGGGACATTTATTTTGTTGTCCAGTTATCACATTTCCTTAACTTGCCAAAGCATGATACAATGTCAACACGGTGTATTGATGTAGGCCTAGATGAATGAGACCTATGTTCCACGATATACCTTTTTGCCCTTGCAACTGGAAAAATTTCATTACGATATCTTCTAGATCTCTCCAAGTTATGTCCTGACCTAATACCTTAATAGGTAGCTGTCTATGATGGATGGTAATGTCAGTTAATCTCCGAAACATCCATATTTAGCTGTGAAACATATTTATTACTATTTCTTTTACCAACATTTCCCTTTCACTCGGCTCAGTTTGTGAGGCATTCAGTGGAAGATGATTATTTGAAATACTCTGAAACGATGCCTCTTGCCAACCAAGCATGGGCATGAAACCACAACAACTATTTTTTTTTTTTTGCTTAAAGGAATGATTTTTTATATAGCTTTGGTTGAGATGGGGCTTCAGGTACCAACGTATAATTGTGAGATAATGAGAAACCTGTTATGAAAGTAATTATAATTGTGAATTGGAGCATATAATTCTAAGAGGAATTCAAGGTTTATCTAAGGAAAATTTATTTCCAAATGGCTAAGATAGCCAAAACAAAGAAATCCTTTTAATTAGGATCGCTTAGTTTTCCTTTTTTTATATCTCAGCCATTTTAAAATCAATTATCATTGAATAAACTTTGAATTCCTCGTACAGTTGAATGTTCTTTGACATTTCATAGAGTGGTTTCTAAGTATCTTGCAAAAAGTTAAAAGCTGAACCTTCATCTCAACAAAATACTATTATTAGTATATACTATCCCTTTAATCGGTAACAGAGCATGCCAGATTGGTACATACAGGTTCTTGTGTGTGTGTGTTGGGGGGGGGGGGGTGTCTTTCGACCCTCATTCGGCTCTTATTTGCGTCAGCGAAAATCCTCCAAATTCTGCCTTTCGTCTCACTGTTGAAATGAAACGTACTAAGCTACACTGTCATCTGTGAACATAATTTCTGATCTGCCTTCTCTTCTAAAGTTACAAATGAAAATCATTTCTTGACATGCCACTTCTATGATTTCGTCAAGCTCAACAAATCAGGCGTCACCTATAGCTGATTCAGTCTCCCCGCCCTTAAGCCCGAAACTTCGTATACTTTCCTTTGTATTTTGTTTTGTCTTGTTTATCTTTATGGATTTGAGTTCTTATGTATAGGAATGTATTTTACATCATAAACGCATGTTGTATGGATGGTCGTATATCGGCGGTGTTGCTGACCTTAGGTGTTGCATCTTGAAACACTGTAGAATGGCAGCAAGTGTTTTAATCAGTTGCGATGATTAAGTTCTGGAATCAACTTCAATCTGCGGATACATTTTACGTGTGGAAGCGGTGTATGATAAGATTTTTGTTGACGTTCTAAACAATGAATAATTATGAAATCATCAAAATCACACGCAATTCCTTGATTTTCATATGAAACCATGATTATAAAAGCTATAATATCTAATACCATTAGATTAAAATCATTTTGAGTATCAATATATAGAAAATTGGTAAAATTATCATCAGAAATCTGTTAATCTAGGAGAAACTTGAGATTAATTCATCTTTGGAATCTACAGAGCTTATGGCAACATTGCCATGATTTGTACCTGTGTAGTAGGTGTGCCTTAAATAAGGTTCAGATCTCGCAGACAATAGAAACTTTGTTTGCACGAAACCCTCGCCATTCACGCTGTTGTGATCATTTTGAATTCTGTCATTATGTCTTTTCGTCATTGTTATGTTGAGCGATCCTCTCATGTTTGTTTCCACAAAGGCTTCTAATCATTGGACTGTGGTGTGGAATGTGTGTTTTTTGTGCAGGAAGGTATACAAAAAGCTTATTGAATTTTTTTGAGACATAGACCTATCTTTTAGTCCATGGGCCAGGCCAGATATTGGTACCACCTGAGGTGGCAAAACCTTTTTGGTGTCATTTTGTTTGTCGGGCATAGATATGCTTATCAAGCTATGATAGCATTTCTAAATGAGTAGCTTAGTAATAATAAATGAATTTTTGACCAATTTTGGTCTCGTTGTTATATCCCTGTACTTCTGAATCGAAACTAACCGCTATACAAAGAAGAGCACTGTCTTCTGTATGTTCACAGGTGTTCTGTTGTGAACGCGGTGCGCTTTAATAGTCTTTATTCAAGGCAGCGAAGGGAATATCCAAAGATTATGATGTCCACAGCGCCTAGTCTTTATTCAAGACGGCAAAGGGAATATCCAAAGCTATGATACAGTGTATATCCCTTTATCTAAAAAAAAACCAACAACAACAAAGCATTCCTCGTGAATTTTACCGTATTTTTCAATTATTTATCATTTTCCGGTGAAAACGCAACGGTGAAAACGCTAATACCACGCCAATGTCGCTTTATTTCCATCCAGCAATGAAAGATAATGCAAAAACAATGTACCGGTACACTACGATACATTATAGATGTAACACGGGTATGTTGGAGAACATGTAGTCGCTCTAGTCTGAGTTCAAGTTCCCTCCTTAGTAAACTCTTTTGTCTTCCGATGAAAAGGCCACCAGACGACCACCTTAGCACCCGGCGTTTGTTTGGTAAACAAATCCTTTTCTTACCTGAGAGCTGAATGAACATCATCTGGCGTGGGTCAGCACAAGTTCTTCACTTTGCAGAACTGTGTTGATCAAGCCAGATGTGTTCTCCCCCTGCTCTCTATACAGGTAAGAATTATTCTACTTCATATACTCTCTTGCTATCTCTGTATGTTTCACACATTGACATGTCATTAATAAGTATGTTGTGTTTTGATAATCACAGGATTACCAAATTATAGATGTGGTTGAGAATTCGTTATATCAAGTTATAATATATGAAGTTATGACTTTACCCATTGCAGTTAACTTCTGGTCGCTGTCCTGCAATAGTAGTTTATTCCAGTTGTTGAAAACAACCGATGAGATACATACATTATTCTCACTTTTCTATATAGCCTTGATGTATTCAAGGAGTTAGGGATTGATCTTTAGTTATCTTTAACAAATTTGCATTATGTTGGTAACTGGCTCGGTTGCAAGATACTGTGGCGGTAATCATACATTGCTAAGTTAGGCGTTAGCAGTTGGGATAACGCTGTAAAATCATCGACAACTTTATTTATTTATATGTCGGTGGATATTTCATTCGATATGCCCTTCGCAGTATTCAATGTATATAGAGTGTTAAAATCTGAGTACACGTATGTAGGGACGTGACCCATACTGCCGTATATAATGTATAGCCTTTCGTTTAACCCAGAATTTATATTGCATGTGAAGGAACTCATGGCTTTTCGTAGAAGGTAGCACTAGCCTGTGTGTGTGTGTGTGTGTGTGCGTGTGCGTGTCTGTGTGTGTGACTGCTTGTGTGTGTGTGTGTGTTCGTATGTGTTATCTGTGCCCCGGTTAGTCACTAACATATAGAAGAGGTAGTTGACTTGACGTAGAGCAGGACGCTAGTTTTCCTGCTCAGGCCCGTTCATATTGTTAAAGTAAGTTTTGTATATAAGGCAGTGGACAGGGTGTGCATTTGTATGTTATAGTACGATAAGTGAATGGGGTCTGCGCGAGTAGACTGTGCCGGCTGACCACGGCTTTTTAAGACCGCACTACGGCGGAGGGCCATTGTCAAGTTTCTTTACCTCTGTGGAGGCTGGAGAGATGTGCTGGTAGCTCTTTTGTTTCAAAGTCTTAATGGGGGGAGTCTCTCCCCATCTCCTTTTCTCTAGGCGTGGAAGGGGGCGAAAAGAGGAGATAACTTTTTGTATAATATATGTTCAGCGCACACGCTGGTTAAAACTTCCTTTGTATACTTTGTTGGCTTTTTACACGCTGGGGAGCCCAGCGTGTCCTCGCCTTAGCTTTTATTTTAGTTTGTGAGTTTACAAAGTGCTTAATCCATCTCAGGGTTCTGCATCGGGGTCTTTCTCATGCATTTTGTTGAGTGTATTTGAAAGCGGGTATGTAATGTATATATAGAGAGATAGGTTAAGTCAATGTGTACAGAAATGAAGTTTGAGTTAATGGGAAATAGTAAGTGTAATAGGATATCTGGTGATAGAGTAATATGTAGTTAATAGTACTAAGGGGTAGTTTGGATATTATGTTGTATGTAATATGTCAGTGTACATAGTGTATGTGAAAATTGTGATTGTTGCGTTTTTGTAAATTGAAAGTATTATGTATCATATTGAATGTGAATAAAGACTTTGCAGAACTGTGTTGATCAAGCCAGATGTGTTCTCCCCCTGCTCTCTATACAGGTGTCATGTCTCGCAAGGTCAGGGACCTGTTCTTGCATCGTCACCCCCTTTTTTTTTGTTGAGTGAACGCCCCCTGCATCCCCTTACCCACAAGCAGGCTACGACTATACACATAGGAAAGCAAGTGCGCTGTTAGCTGTCGCGCTTGCAACGAAACACGGGCGTTACACGAAACTGGCGTAGTCGGCAGGATACTTTTTGTTTATCTACATACTACATCGATATTGTGGTACCAGAAATATGGCAGTTGACATGAGTGGATACGGACGAGTGCCTGCTAGCCCTCGAGAGGACGGCAGCATCGACGGCGTGGCTGCGGCTAGACAGATGGTGAACTCCCCGACGTTCATGGCTGCCCAGCAGGTGAGGAACGTCCCCATTTTCTCCGGCCAGCGTGATGGAAAAATCAGCGTGGTCGATTGGATTCGGGACATGGACTATTTGCTGGCGGAGAAGCGCGGCGTCTTGTACTCAACATTCCCCCGAGTGAGCGCACTCAGGAAGCCGCTTTCCATGAACTGAGACTTCAGTATGCTGACGGGAGTTGCCATGGCGACCCGATGGCGCAGTTTTATGGGAGGACTCAGCGACAACACGAGGAAGCTGGCTCTTTTGCTATCGCACTTGAGGGGATATTGTGTAATATAGAGGAGACACTGTACGACGGCGTGCCAATGGGGGATAGAGACGCGAAACTGGCCACGCAGTTTATGAGGGGCCTGCGTGATGAAGAGGTCCGGGCTAGACTGTCACCAATGCGGCCTCGACTCATGACATTCCGAGCCCTGAAGGACGAACTTCGTCACCTCGCCAGAGAGAGGGCAACGAGGCGTCATCTTGGCCAGGCTCGCAGGGATGTTAACATCCAGCAAGGGAAAGTGGCAGAGAGCAACAAGCAGAGTGGAGATCCGGCAATGAGGGAGATTCTAGCGGTGCTGAAAGACGTGCGGAAGGACCAGCAGGGTGACCTGTCTAAAATGGCCGACCTGGAGAGACGACTGACGGCGCTGGAAATTAGAGCGCCGCCACGACCTCCCCCGCAGTCCATGCCACGCCCCCTCCCCCTCCCCCCGCAGAGGTCGACTGCCTGCTACATCTGCGGACTGGAGGGACATTTCGCTAGGAATTGCCCTTCTCACGTACCTGCCCATCCTTTAAAATGGGTAAGGCCTACGGCGATAGCTGTGGGCGCTAACAAGCCCGATCAAGCCCGATCAACTCACTCAAATAACATGACTTCAACGACTCCTACCACTGCGACGAGGACAAGTGACTTGGGTGTTGTAGGGCCAGCCAACGAGACTCTGGTGACAATTAATGGCAAGGATGTCAGCGCGCTCATCGACTCCGGCTCGCAGGTCACAACCATATCCGAGGAGCTGTGGCGTTCCCACCCCAGCCTGTGTAAACAACCTCTCAGGGCTGCTGGCATATCCGTCTTCGGTGCCGACGACCACGAGGTGCGTGTACTGGGAGTAATCAATTCCAGATTATCCATCTTAGGCTTCGAGTATGAAAAGGTACCGACGCTTGTGACAGCTACGACGAAGTACAAGCGTGACGTCCCTTTGTTGGTCGGAACCAATGTCATCAGAGCTTTAGAGGAGGACTGCGTGAGGGTGCATGGAAGAGAGTCTTTCCTACATGCCGTAGGGGAGAAAAACTCCATCTGGAAAGCAGCTCTCATGCGACTGGGAGTGGCAGACGTTGGTGGAAAGGGAGACTTCATCGGACGCGTGACTCTCCATGGACGGCCTGTCCAGCTGATGCCGGGGGAACAGATGACCGTGAGGGGCCGCGTGCGTGGAAGGACTCCAGTTCCAGACTGCTGCGCTCTGGTGGAACCAACCTCAGCTAATGAAGACCTGACCTGTCTTTGCACACTATCGCCTATAAATGCAGGTATCGTTTTTGTGACAGTCAGAAATACTAGCGGTGTGCCCATCACTCTTACCTCCAGTACCTCCCTGGCCATACTTCGAGCTGTAAAGGAAGTCCACCACATTGAGTCGCCAAAAGAGCAGCAGCAAACCAGCAGACATCAAGCCAGGTGCCACACACGGACCGTGACGCATCTAAAAGACATTGATCTAACTCACCTGGGGGATGACGAGTGCAGCAAGCTCCAGCAATTCCTCGAGAGAAATGGCGATGTCTTTTCTCACCATTCGATAGACTATGGCCATACGACGTCGATTACCCACCAGATCCCCCTCGTCGACCCCGTCCCTTTCCGCCTCCCCTACCGGAGGATCCCGCCAGCCCTCTACCAGGACGTGAAAGACATGTTGAAGGAGATGAATGATGCCGGTGTTATACGACCAAGCAGCAGCCCATATGCTTCCCCCATCGTCATCGCCAAGAAGAAAGACGGCAGTCTACGCTTCTGCATAGACTATCGAAAGCTGAATGGTAAGACAGTGAGGGATGCTTACCCACTCCCCAGGATCGAGGAGGCCCTGGACTCGCTTGGTAACGCCAAATACTTCAGCACACTGGACCTCACTTCGGGCTACTGGCAGGTGGAGGTCGACGAGCATGACAAGGCAAAGACAGCATTCACAACTCCGATGGGTCTGTTTGAGTGTAACCGGATGCCGTTTGGGCTTCAGAATGCTCCTGCCACATTCCAGAGGTAAATGATGACATGCCTGGGGGACCTGAACATGAATTCCGTCCTCATCTACCTCGATGACGTCATCGTCTTCTCTACGACACTCGACGAGCACCTGGAACGTTTGCAGACAGTGTTCGACAGACTGAGGCAGCACGGCCTGAAACTCAAACCTTCCAAATGCCGTATACTGCAGAGAGAGGTTGGCTACCTTGGGCACATTGTCTCCGCGAAGGGAGTAGCGACTGACCCGGAGAAGCTGGCGAAGGTCGCTGATTGGCCACGACCTTCTAACAAGAAGGAAGTGCAGCAGTTCCTTGGATTCTGCGGGTATTACCGCAGGTATGTCAAGTCGTACTCTGAGATCGCGGCCCCGATGTACCGTCTGACAAGCGGCGACCCAAGAAAGAAGAGAGGGAAGAAGACAGCTGCGCCAGTTCCCTATGAATGGTCTGATGAGTGTGAAGCTGCGTTCGCTGAGTTAAAGAAGAGGCTCACTTCTGCGCCGATCCTCGGGTATGCAGACTACTCGTTGCCCTTCATCTTAGAGACAGATGCATCTGGACTGGGACTCTGAGCCGTTCTCTCCCAGAAACAAGATGGCGTACAGAGGGTCATCGCATATGGCAGCAGAGGCCTCAGCCCAGCAGAGACTAGGTATCCAGCCCACAAGCTCGAGTACCTGGCACTCAAGTGGGCGGTCACCGACAAATTCAAGGACTTCTTGTACGGTAACAAGTTTGTTGTTTTCACAGACAATAACCCCCTGAAGTATGCTACCTCCTCTGCCAAACTAGACGCAACAGGTCAACGCTGGGCAGCTGAATTGGCCAACTATGACTTCCAGGTGGTCTACCGGTCTGGGAAGGCTAACGCCAACGCAGACGCGCTCTCCCGGTTGCCAGCCCCTGACAAGAAGGACCTCCCCCCATCCCGCCCAGATGATGATGGTAACGTTGAACCCACTGTCCCCACTGCCCAAGTTGCCCAACAGGTGAAGGTTCCTCAACCGCACTTCGAGGCCCTGCCATCAATGAGTGTACAAGAACTCCAGAGGGCGCAATCAGCAGATGAAGAAATGGCGGCTGTGATCGAGTACATGAAGGAGTCTACCAAGCCTCCTAGGCGTCGACGAACTCAACTTCCCAGCCAGGTCAAAAACCTTCTATGGCAGTGGGAGCGTCTATCACTACGCGATGGCCTCCTTGTCAGGACGATAGAGAAGGAAGGGGGAGATGTCACTCAGCTGGTTCTGCCTAGAGCGCTTCGACCAATGGCGATGCAGGAACTCCATGACAGGATGGGTCATGTGGGACTCGAACGCACGCTGGATCTCCTGAGGGAGCGATTCTACTGGCCAAAGATGGAGGAAGCTGTGAAGGAGTGGTGTAGTTCCTGCGAACGTTGCAGTCTCAGACGATCTGCGAAGGCAAGTCACAGGGCTCCCCTCACCACCATCCACACGAATCGGCCAATGGAGCTAGTGTCCATGGACTTCTGGACGCTTGAGAAGTCGAAGGGTGGAATTGAGAATGTGTTGGTTTTAACCGACCATTTTACACGTTTCTCTAAGGCCTACCCGACACGCGACCAGAAGGCATCGACAGTTGCTCAGGTACTGTGGTCGAAGTATATATGTAACTTTGGATTCCCAGAGAGGCTGCTGTCTGACCAGGGGAGGAGCTTCGAAAGCGGCGTCGTGAG
This sequence comes from Diadema antillarum, assembly GCF_040938485.1. Classification (NCBI taxonomy): domain Eukaryota; kingdom Metazoa; phylum Echinodermata; class Echinoidea; order Diadematoida; family Diadematidae; genus Diadema; species Diadema antillarum. The sequence continues at coordinate 804,617 of NW_027271593.1, forward strand.
GGAGCTATGTAAGCTGGCCGGTATTACCAAGTCCCGAACCACCTCCTATCATCCACAGGGAAACGGGATGACCGAACGCTTCAATAGGACCCTCATCCACCTCCTACGCTCCCTTGATCCCGAGGAGAAGAGAGACTGGAAGAGCCACGTCGAGACCCTGACCCATGCCTACAATTGTACCAAACATGAATCGACTGGGTATGCCCCCTTCTTCCTCATGTTTGGACGACATCCACGACTACCGATTGACCTACTACTAGACCGGACTACAATCGACCACGACCTCGACCACGACGGCTTCGTGCAGAATCTTCGTGACAACTTAGCCTCTGCCTATGCACGCACCAGTGCATTGGCGAAGAAAGCCAGCGACCGACAAAAGGCATTCTACGATCGACGATCCCGTGAAGATCCTCTACATCCAGGCGACCGAGTTTTGGTGAAACGGGTTGCATTTCAAGGAAAGCACAAGCTGTCAGACAAGTGGGAGCCTCATCCGTACGTGGTAACAAAGAAAGTGAGTGACCTGGTCCATGTTGTTTAGCGAGAGGGTGCTGAGACGGAACGCACTCTACACCGCAACCTCCTTACTCGATGCAACTTCCTCCCAACTGAGTGCCATGATGCTGCAGAGCTTCCTCAACCAGACGAGATTCCGACACCGCCCGAGGACATTCGTGAGGTGGAGAGGCCGCAGACTGACGTGGAGGAGGTAGGCCAGACCTTCGTCTATGGTGGTGTACGTAACACTCAACCCATAGAACAGCAAAATGTCCCCGACATCCCAGTTCTACCCGATGGACTGCAGCCTACCACCCAAACCACTCAGCCCCACCCAGTGACAGAGGAAGGCCAGAGGGACCGGGAGACACGTGACGGCCAGTCCACCATTTCCGCTGACGATGGCGAGGAACCACGGGCTCCGATGACTGACAGGCAGGACGTGGTGATCGACATGTCAGCCGAAGATGAAGACCAGCACACTCTGGGGGTCATCACCGGCCAGCCAACCACCGAGACAACGAGCGAGACGTCACAACAAGACAACACGACTGTGCCCAACGCTGGAGACCAGGTAGAAAACAGCCTACTCGGGGCACGCAGTCGCAGACAGAGACAACCTGTAGAGCGCCTGCAGTATACGAGTCTGGGCAATATAAGCCAACTCAGGGCAATGCAAGACGCGTTTCAGGCCGCCTGCAGCCTCGTTAGAAGTTCGACTACTCCAAATGTACATAACAATTATATGCATGTTTAATGGTTAAGTCTCCGAGGACGGCGACTTTTTCAGTAGAGGGGGAGGGAGATGGAAGAAGGGATGATAGATTGGCATAAGAGAGGGTGAAATAGGATAACGATTGGGGAGTAAAATCAGGGGTACACACAAAATTTTTGTCATAATACTATTTTGTTTTGAAATATTTCTCTTTTTCTAAGTACAAATTTAATCAGCACTCATTCGGTGGTATGTAAAGTGCTCAATATAAAAACATGTATTTACATTGTTCGAAGACGATCACCTTGCTCTATCTGCAGATGTGATCAGTAGAATTATCGGTTTTACGTATTGCATTTGATATAATTTCATTTTTTTTTAATTTGTTGATGACGAGGACGTCATTCAATAATGATGGGGAGGATGTAACACGGGTATGTTGGAGAACATATAGTCGCTCTAGTCTGAGTTCAAGTTCCCTCCTTGGTAAACTCTTTTGTCTTCCGATGAAAAGGCCACCAGACGACCACCTTAGCACCCGGCGTTTGTTTGGTAAACAAATCATTTTCTTACCTGAGAGCTGAATGAACATCATCTGGCGTGGGTCAGCACAAGTTCTTCACTTTGCAGAACTGTGTTGATCAAGCCAGATGTGTTCTCCCCCTGCTCTCTATACAGGTAAGAATTATTCTACTTCATATACTCTCTTGCTATCTCTGTATGTTTCACACATTGACATGTCATTAATAAGTATGTTGTGTTTTGATAATCACAGGATTACCAAATTATAGATGTGGTTGAGAATTCGTTATATCAAGTTATAATATATGAAGTTATGACTTTACCCATTGCAGTTAACTTCTGGTCGCTGTCCTGCAATAGTAGCTTATTCCAGTTGTTGAAAACAACTGATGAGATATATACATTATTCTCACTTTTCTATATAGCCTTGATGTATTCAAGGAGTTAGGGATTGATCTTTAGTTATCTTTAACAAATTTGCATTATGTTGGTAACTGGCTCGGTTGCAAGATACTGTGGCGGTAATCATACATTGCTAAGTTAGGCGTTAGCAGTTGGGATAACGCTGTAAAATCATCGACAAGTTAAAATCTAAACAATGAATAATTATGAAATCATCAAAATCACACGCAATTCCTTGATTTTCATATGAAACCATGATTATAAAAGCTATAATATCTAATACCATTAGATTAAAATCATTTTGAGTATCAATATATAGAAAATTGGTAAAATTATCATCAGAAATCTGTTAATCTAGGAGAAACTTGAGATTAATTCATCTTTGGAATCTACAGAGCTTATGGCAACATTGCCATGATTTGTACCTGTGTAGTAGGTGTGCCTTAAATAAGGTTCAGATCTCGCAGACAATAGAAACTTTGTTTGCACGAAACCCTCGCCATTCACGCTGTTGTGATCATTTTGAATTCTGTCATTATGTCTTTTCGTCATTGTTATGTTGAGCGATCCTCTCATGTTTGTTTCCACAAAGGCTTCTAATCATTGGACTGTGGTGTGGAATGTGTGTTTTTTGTGCAGGAAGGTATACAAAAAGCTTATTGAATTTTTTTGAGACATAGACCTATCTTTTAGTCCATGGGCCAGGCCAGATATTGGTACCACCTGAGGTGGCAAAACCTTTTTGGTGTCATTTTGTTTGTCGGGCATAGATATGCTTATCAAGCTATGATAGCATTTCTAAATGAGTAGCTTAGTAATAATAAATGAATTTTTGACCAATTTTGGTCTCGTTGTTATATCCCTGTACTTCTGAATCGAAACTAACCGCTATACAAAGAAGAGCACTGTCTTCTGTATGTTCACAGGTGTTCTGTTGTGAACGCGGTGCGCTTTAATAGTCTTTATTCAAGGCAGCGAAGGGAATATCCAAAGATTATGATGTCCACAGCGCCTAGTCTTTATTCAAGACGGCAAAGGGAATATCCAAAGCTATGATACAGTGTATATCCCTTTATCTAAAAAAAAACCAACAACAACAAAGCATTCCTCGTGAATTTTACCGTATTTTTCAATTATTTATCATTTTCCGGTGAAAACGCAACGGTGAAAACGCTAATACCACGCCAATGTCGCTTTATTTCCATCCAGCAATGAAAGATAATGCAAAAACAATGTACCGGTACACTACGATACATTATAGATGTAACACGGGTATGTTGGAGAACATGTAGTCGCTCTAGTCTGAGTTCAAGTTCCCTCCTTAGTAAACTCTTTTGTCTTCCGATGAAAAGGCCACCAGACGACCACCTTAGCACCCGGCGTTTGTTTGGTAAACAAATCCTTTTCTTACCTGAGAGCTGAATGAACATCATCTGGCGTGGGTCAGCACAAGTTCTTCACTTTGCAGAACTGTGTTGATCAAGCCAGATGTGTTCTCCCCCTGCTCTCTATACAGGTAAGAATTATTCTACTTCATATACTCTCTTGCTATCTCTGTATGTTTCACACATTGACATGTCATTAATAAGTATGTTGTGTTTTGATAATCACAGGATTACCAAATTATAGATGTGGTTGAGAATTCGTTATATCAAGTTATAATATATGAAGTTATGACTTTACCCATTGCAGTTAACTTCTGGTCGCTGTCCTGCAATAGTAGTTTATTCCAGTTGTTGAAAACAACCGATGAGATACATACATTATTCTCACTTTTCTATATAGCCTTGATGTATTCAAGGAGTTAGGGATTGATCTTTAGTTATCTTTAACAAATTTGCATTATGTTGGTAACTGGCTCGGTTGCAAGATACTGTGGCGGTAATCATACATTGCTAAGTTAGGCGTTAGCAGTTGGGATAACGCTGTAAAATCATCGACAACTTTATTTATTTATATGTCGGTGGATATTTCATTCGATATGCCCTTCGCAGTATTCAATGTATATAGAGTGTTAAAATCTGAGTACACGTATGTAGGGACGTGACCCATACTGCCGTATATAATGTATAGCCTTTCGTTTAACCCAGAATTTATATTGCATGTGAAGGAACTCATGGCTTTTCGTAGAAGGTAGCACTAGCCTGTGTGTGTGTGTGTGTGTGTGCGTGTGCGTGTCTGTGTGTGTGACTGCTTGTGTGTGTGTGTGTTCGTATGTGTTATCTGTGCCCCGGTTAGTCACTAACATATAGAAGAGGTAGTTGACTTGACGTAGAGCAGGACGCTAGTTTTCCTGCTCAGGCCCGTTCATATTGTTAAAGTAAGTTTTGTATATAAGGCAGTGGACAGGGTGTGCATTTGTATGTTATAGTACGATAAGTGAATGGGGTCTGCGCGAGTAGACTGTGCCGGCTGACCACGGCTTTTTAAGACCGCACTACGGCGGAGGGCCATTGTCAAGTTTCTTTACCTCTGTGGAGGCTGGAGAGATGTGCTGGTAGCTCTTTTGTTTCAAAGTCTTAATGGGGGGAGTCTCTCCCCATCTCCTTTTCTCTAGGCGTGGAAGGGGGCGAAAAGAGGAGATAACTTTTTGTATAATATATGTTCAGCGCACACGCTGGTTAAAACTTCCTTTGTATACTTTGTTGGCTTTTTACACGCTGGGGAGCCCAGCGTGTCCTCGCCTTAGCTTTTATTTTAGTTTGTGAGTTTACAAAGTGCTTAATCCATCTCAGGGTTCTGCATCGGGGTCTTTCTCATGCATTTTGTTGAGTGTATTTGAAAGCGGGTATGTAATGTATATATAGAGAGATAGGTTAAGTCAATGTGTACAGAAATGAAGTTTGAGTTAATGGGAAATAGTAAGTGTAATAGGATATCTGGTGATAGAGTAATATGTAGTTAATAGTACTAAGGGGTAGTTTGGATATTATGTTGTATGTAATATGTCAGTGTACATAGTGTATGTGAAAATTGTGATTGTTGCGTTTTTGTAAATTGAAAGTATTATGTATCATATTGAATGTGAATAAAGACTTTGCAGAACTGTGTTGATCAAGCCAGATGTGTTCTCCCCCTGCTCTCTATACAGGTGTCATGTCTCGCAAGGTCAGGGACCTGTTCTTGCATCGTCACCCCCTTTTTTTTTGTTGAGTGAACGCCCCCTGCATCCCCTTACCCACAAGCAGGCTACGACTATACACATAGGAAAGCAAGTGCGCTGTTAGCTGTCGCGCTTGCAACGAAACACGGGCGTTACACGAAACTGGCGTAGTCGGCAGGATACTTTTTGTTTATCTACATACTACATCGATATTGTGGTACCAGAAATATGGCAGTTGACATGAGTGGATACGGACGAGTGCCTGCTAGCCCTCGAGAGGACGGCAGCATCGACGGCGTGGCTGCGGCTAGACAGATGGTGAACTCCCCGACGTTCATGGCTGCCCAGCAGGTGAGGAACGTCCCCATTTTCTCCGGCCAGCGTGATGGAAAAATCAGCGTGGTCGATTGGATTCGGGACATGGACTATTTGCTGGCGGAGAAGCGCGGCGTCTTGTACTCAACATTCCCCCGAGTGAGCGCACTCAGGAAGCCGCTTTCCATGAACTGAGACTTCAGTATGCTGACGGGAGTTGCCATGGCGACCCGATGGCGCAGTTTTATGGGAGGACTCAGCGACAACACGAGGAAGCTGGCTCTTTTGCTATCGCACTTGAGGGGATATTGTGTAATATAGAGGAGACACTGTACGACGGCGTGCCAATGGGGGATAGAGACGCGAAACTGGCCACGCAGTTTATGAGGGGCCTGCGTGATGAAGAGGTCCGGGCTAGACTGTCACCAATGCGGCCTCGACTCATGACATTCCGAGCCCTGAAGGACGAACTTCGTCACCTCGCCAGAGAGAGGGCAACGAGGCGTCATCTTGGCCAGGCTCGCAGGGATGTTAACATCCAGCAAGGGAAAGTGGCAGAGAGCAACAAGCAGAGTGGAGATCCGGCAATGAGGGAGATTCTAGCGGTGCTGAAAGACGTGCGGAAGGACCAGCAGGGTGACCTGTCTAAAATGGCCGACCTGGAGAGACGACTGACGGCGCTGGAAATTAGAGCGCCGCCACGACCTCCCCCGCAGTCCATGCCACGCCCCCTCCCCCTCCCCCCGCAGAGGTCGACTGCCTGCTACATCTGCGGACTGGAGGGACATTTCGCTAGGAATTGCCCTTCTCACGTACCTGCCCATCCTTTAAAATGGGTAAGGCCTACGGCGATAGCTGTGGGCGCTAACAAGCCCGATCAAGCCCGATCAACTCACTCAAATAACATGACTTCAACGACTCCTACCACTGCGACGAGGACAAGTGACTTGGGTGTTGTAGGGCCAGCCAACGAGACTCTGGTGACAATTAATGGCAAGGATGTCAGCGCGCTCATCGACTCCGGCTCGCAGGTCACAACCATATCCGAGGAGCTGTGGCGTTCCCACCCCAGCCTGTGTAAACAACCTCTCAGGGCTGCTGGCATATCCGTCTTCGGTGCCGACGACCACGAGGTGCGTGTACTGGGAGTAATCAATTCCAGATTATCCATCTTAGGCTTCGAGTATGAAAAGGTACCGACGCTTGTGACAGCTACGACGAAGTACAAGCGTGACGTCCCTTTGTTGGTCGGAACCAATGTCATCAGAGCTTTAGAGGAGGACTGCGTGAGGGTGCATGGAAGAGAGTCTTTCCTACATGCCGTAGGGGAGAAAAACTCCATCTGGAAAGCAGCTCTCATGCGACTGGGAGTGGCAGACGTTGGTGGAAAGGGAGACTTCATCGGACGCGTGACTCTCCATGGACGGCCTGTCCAGCTGATGCCGGGGGAACAGATGACCGTGAGGGGCCGCGTGCGTGGAAGGACTCCAGTTCCAGACTGCTGCGCTCTGGTGGAACCAACCTCAGCTAATGAAGACCTGACCTGTCTTTGCACACTATCGCCTATAAATGCAGGTATCGTTTTTGTGACAGTCAGAAATACTAGCGGTGTGCCCATCACTCTTACCTCCAGTACCTCCCTGGCCATACTTCGAGCTGTAAAGGAAGTCCACCACATTGAGTCGCCAAAAGAGCAGCAGCAAACCAGCAGACATCAAGCCAGGTGCCACACACGGACCGTGACGCATCTAAAAGACATTGATCTAACTCACCTGGGGGATGACGAGTGCAGCAAGCTCCAGCAATTCCTCGAGAGAAATGGCGATGTCTTTTCTCACCATTCGATAGACTATGGCCATACGACGTCGATTACCCACCAGATCCCCCTCGTCGACCCCGTCCCTTTCCGCCTCCCCTACCGGAGGATCCCGCCAGCCCTCTACCAGGACGTGAAAGACATGTTGAAGGAGATGAATGATGCCGGTGTTATACGACCAAGCAGCAGCCCATATGCTTCCCCCATCGTCATCGCCAAGAAGAAAGACGGCAGTCTACGCTTCTGCATAGACTATCGAAAGCTGAATGGTAAGACAGTGAGGGATGCTTACCCACTCCCCAGGATCGAGGAGGCCCTGGACTCGCTTGGTAACGCCAAATACTTCAGCACACTGGACCTCACTTCGGGCTACTGGCAGGTGGAGGTCGACGAGCATGACAAGGCAAAGACAGCATTCACAACTCCGATGGGTCTGTTTGAGTGTAACCGGATGCCGTTTGGGCTTCAGAATGCTCCTGCCACATTCCAGAGGTAAATGATGACATGCCTGGGGGACCTGAACATGAATTCCGTCCTCATCTACCTCGATGACGTCATCGTCTTCTCTACGACACTCGACGAGCACCTGGAACGTTTGCAGACAGTGTTCGACAGACTGAGGCAGCACGGCCTGAAACTCAAACCTTCCAAATGCCGTATACTGCAGAGAGAGGTTGGCTACCTTGGGCACATTGTCTCCGCGAAGGGAGTAGCGACTGACCCGGAGAAGCTGGCGAAGGTCGCTGATTGGCCACGACCTTCTAACAAGAAGGAAGTGCAGCAGTTCCTTGGATTCTGCGGGTATTACCGCAGGTATGTCAAGTCGTACTCTGAGATCGCGGCCCCGATGTACCGTCTGACAAGCGGCGACCCAAGAAAGAAGAGAGGGAAGAAGACAGCTGCGCCAGTTCCCTATGAATGGTCTGATGAGTGTGAAGCTGCGTTCGCTGAGTTAAAGAAGAGGCTCACTTCTGCGCCGATCCTCGGGTATGCAGACTACTCGTTGCCCTTCATCTTAGAGACAGATGCATCTGGACTGGGACTCTGAGCCGTTCTCTCCCAGAAACAAGATGGCGTACAGAGGGTCATCGCATATGGCAGCAGAGGCCTCAGCCCAGCAGAGACTAGGTATCCAGCCCACAAGCTCGAGTACCTGGCACTCAAGTGGGCGGTCACCGACAAATTCAAGGACTTCTTGTACGGTAACAAGTTTGTTGTTTTCACAGACAATAACCCCCTGAAGTATGCTACCTCCTCTGCCAAACTAGACGCAACAGGTCAACGCTGGGCAGCTGAATTGGCCAACTATGACTTCCAGGTGGTCTACCGGTCTGGGAAGGCTAACGCCAACGCAGACGCGCTCTCCCGGTTGCCAGCCCCTGACAAGAAGGACCTCCCCCCATCCCGCCCAGATGATGATGGTAACGTTGAACCCACTGTCCCCACTGCCCAAGTTGCCCAACAGGTGAAGGTTCCTCAACCGCACTTCGAGGCCCTGCCATCAATGAGTGTACAAGAACTCCAGAGGGCGCAATCAGCAGATGAAGAAATGGCGGCTGTGATCGAGTACATGAAGGAGTCTACCAAGCCTCCTAGGCGTCGACGAACTCAACTTCCCAGCCAGGTCAAAAACCTTCTATGGCAGTGGGAGCGTCTATCACTACGCGATGGCCTCCTTGTCAGGACGATAGAGAAGGAAGGGGGAGATGTCACTCAGCTGGTTCTGCCTAGAGCGCTTCGACCAATGGCGATGCAGGAACTCCATGACAGGATGGGTCATGTGGGACTCGAACGCACGCTGGATCTCCTGAGGGAGCGATTCTACTGGCCAAAGATGGAGGAAGCTGTGAAGGAGTGGTGTAGTTCCTGCGAACGTTGCAGTCTCAGACGATCTGCGAAGGCAAGTCACAGGGCTCCCCTCACCACCATCCACACGAATCGGCCAATGGAGCTAGTGTCCATGGACTTCTGGACGCTTGAGAAGTCGAAGGGTGGAATTGAGAATGTGTTGGTTTTAACCGACCATTTTACACGTTTCTCTAAGGCCTACCCGACACGCGACCAGAAGGCATCGACAGTTGCTCAGGTACTGTGGTCGAAGTATATATGTAACTTTGGATTCCCAGAGAGGCTGCTGTCTGACCAGGGGAGGAGCTTCGAAAGCGGCGTCGTGAGGGAGCTATGTAAGCTGGCCGGTATTACCAAGTCCCGAACCACCTCCTATCATCCACAGGGAAACGGGATGACCGAACGCTTCAATAGGACCCTCATCCACCTCCTACGCTCCCTTGATCCCGAGGAGAAGAGAGACTGGAAGAGCCACGTCGAGACCCTGACCCATGCCTACAATTGTACCAAACATGAATCGACTGGGTATGCCCCCTTCTTCCTCATGTTTGGACGACATCCACGACTACCGATTGACCTACTACTAGACCGGACTACAATCGACCACGACCTCGACCACGACGGCTTCGTGCAGAATCTTCGTGACAACTTAGCCTCTGCCTATGCACGCACCAGTGCATTGGCGAAGAAAGCCAGCGACCGACAAAAGGCATTCTACGATCGACGATCCCGTGAAGATCCTCTACATCCAGGCGACCGAGTTTTGGTGAAACGGGTTGCATTTCAAGGAAAGCACAAGCTGTCAGACAAGTGGGAGCCTCATCCGTACGTGGTAACAAAGAAAGTGAGTGACCTGGTCCATGTTGTTTAGCGAGAGGGTGCTGAGACGGAACGCACTCTACACCGCAACCTCCTTACTCGATGCAACTTCCTCCCAACTGAGTGCCATGATGCTGCAGAGCTTCCTCAACCAGACGAGATTCCGACACCGCCCGAGGACATTCGTGAGGTGGAGAGGCCGCAGACTGACGTGGAGGAGGTAGGCCAGACCTTCGTCTATGGTGGTGTACGTAACACTCAACCCATAGAACAGCAAAATGTCCCCGACATCCCAGTTCTACCCGATGGACTGCAGCCTACCACCCAAACCACTCAGCCCCACCCAGTGACAGAGGAAGGCCAGAGGGACCGGGAGACACGTGACGGCCAGTCCACCATTTCCGCTGACGATGGCGAGGAACCACGGGCTCCGATGACTGACAGGCAGGACGTGGTGATCGACATGTCAGCCGAAGATGAAGACCAGCACACTCTGGGGGTCATCACCGGCCAGCCAACCACCGAGACAACGAGCGAGACGTCACAACAAGACAACACGACTGTGCCCAACGCTGGAGACCAGGTAGAAAACAGCCTACTCGGGGCACGCAGTCGCAGACAGAGACAACCTGTAGAGCGCCTGCAGTATACGAGTCTGGGCAATATAAGCCAACTCAGGGCAATGCAAGACGCGTTTCAGGCCGCCTGCAGCCTCGTTAGAAGTTCGACTACTCCAAATGTACATAACAATTATATGCATGTTTAATGGTTAAGTCTCCGAGGACGGCGACTTTTTCAGTAGAGGGGGAGGGAGATGGAAGAAGGGATGATAGATTGGCATAAGAGAGGGTGAAATAGGATAACGATTGGGGAGTAAAATCAGGGGTACACACAAAATTTTTGTCATAATACTATTTTGTTTTGAAATATTTCTCTTTTTCTAAGTACAAATTTAATCAGCACTCATTCGGTGGTATGTAAAGTGCTCAATATAAAAACATGTATTTACATTGTTCGAAGACGATCACCTTGCTCTATCTGCAGATGTGATCAGTAGAATTATCGGTTTTACGTATTGCATTTGATATAATTTCATTTTTTTTTAATTTGTTGATGACGAGGACGTCATTCAATAATGATGGGGAGGATGTAACACGGGTATGTTGGAGAACATATAGTCGCTCTAGTCTGAGTTCAAGTTCCCTCCTTGGTAAACTCTTTTGTCTTCCGATGAAAAGGCCACCAGACGACCACCTTAGCACCCGGCGTTTGTTTGGTAAACAAATCATTTTCTTACCTGAGAGCTGAATGAACATCATCTGGCGTGGGTCAGCACAAGTTCTTCACTTTGCAGAACTGTGTTGATCAAGCCAGATGTGTTCTCCCCCTGCTCTCTATACAGGTAAGAATTATTCTACTTCATATACTCTCTTGCTATCTCTGTATGTTTCACACATTGACATGTCATTAATAAGTATGTTGTGTTTTGATAATCACAGGATTACCAAATTATAGATGTGGTTGAGAATTCGTTATATCAAGTTATAATATATGAAGTTATGACTTTACCCATTGCAGTTAACTTCTGGTCGCTGTCCTGCAATAGTAGCTTATTCCAGTTGTTGAAAACAACTGATGAGATATATACATTATTCTCACTTTTCTATATAGCCTTGATGTATTCAAGGAGTTAGGGATTGATCTTTAGTTATCTTTAACAAATTTGCATTATGTTGGTAACTGGCTCGGTTGCAAGATACTGTGGCGGTAATCATACATTGCTAAGTTAGGCGTTAGCAGTTGGGATAACGCTGTAAAATCATCGACAAGTTAAAATCTGAGTACACGTATGTAGGGACGTGACCCATACTGCCGTATATAATGTATAGCCTTTCGTTTAACCCAGAATTTATATTGCATGTGAAGGAACTCATGGCTTTTCGTAGAAGGTAGCACTAGCCTGTGTGTGTGTGTGTGTGTGTGTGTGCGTGTGCGTGTCTGTGTGTGTGACTGCTTGTGTGTGTGTGTGTTCGTATGTGTTATCTGTGCCCCGGTTAGTCACTAACATATAGAAGAGGTAGTTGACTTGACGTAGAGCAGGACGCTAGTTTTCCTGCTCAGGCCCGTTCATATTGTTAAAGTAAGTTTTGTATATAAGGCAGTGGACAGGGTGTGCATTTGTATGTTATAGTACGATAAGTGAATGGGGTCTGCGCGAGTAGACTGTGCCAGCTGACCACGGATTTTTAAGACCGCACTACGGCGGAAGGCCATTGTCAAGTTTCTTTACCTCTGTGGAGGCTGGAGAGATGTGCTGGTAGCTCTTTTGTTTCAAAGTCTTAATGGGGGGAGTCTCTCCCCATCTCCTTTTCTCTAGGCGTGGAAGGGGGCGAAAAGAGGAGATAACTTTTTGTATAATATATGTTCAGCGCACACGCTGGTTAAAACTTCCTTTGTATACTTTGTTGGCTTTTTACACGCTGGGGAGCCCAGCGTGTCCTCGCCTTAGCTTTTATTTTAGTTTGTGAGTTTACAAAGTGCTTAATCCATCTCAGGGTTCTGCATCGGGGTCTTTCTCATGCATTTTGTTGAGTGTATTTGAAAGCGGGTATGTAATGTATATATAGAGAGATAGGTTAAGTCAATGTGTACAGAAATGAAGTTTGAGTTAATGGGAAATAGTAAGTGTAATAGGATATCTGGTGATAGAGTAATATGTAGTTAATAGTACTAAGGGGTAGTTTGGATATTATGTTGTATGTAATATGTCAGTGTACATAGTGTATGTGAAAATTGTGATTGTTGCGTTTTTGTAAATTGAAAGTATTATGTATCATATTGAATGTGAATAAAGACTTTGCAGAACTGTGTTGATCAAGCCAGATGTGTTCTCCCCCTGCTCTCTATACAGGTGTCATGTCTCGCAAGGTCAGGGACCTGTTCTTGCATCGTCACCCCCCCCCCCCTTCTTCTTCTTTTTGTTGAGTGAACGCCCCCTGCATCCCCTTACCCACAAGCAGGCTACGACTATACACATAGGAAAGCAAGTGCGCTGTTAGCTGTCGCGCTTGCAACGAAACACGGGCGTTACATAATGAATAATATTGTAAATGAACAGAGCGATTTTTGTTTTAAACTAATGTATTTGCTGAGAGGGCAATATAAAAAGAGTTTAGATAATCCCTTTTATTAGGAACTTTAGATTTTTTTTATCTTTAATTTTTTTATTTCCATCCTTTCACATAAACAATAATAATCATTGTACATGGTTAGATACGATAACGGTACATAGTTCTAGATAAAGACTAAGCGCACCGCTTGACAGCTGTGGACATCATGACCCTTTGGATATTCCCTTCGCGTTTACAACAGAACACCTGTGGGCATACAGAAGACACTGCTCTTCTTTGTATAGCGGTTAGTTTCGATTCAGAAGTACAGGGATATAAAAACGAGGCAAATTGGTTAAAAATTCATTTATTACGACTAAGCTACTCATTTGGAAATGCTATCATAGCTTGATAAGCATATCTATGCCCAACAAACAAAATGACACCAAAAAGGTTTTGCCACCTCTGGTGGTACCAATAACCCATTTTTCGAGTCTTGGCTCATGGACTATTTCTGTTAGAACGAGACAGAGTTGAGAAGGATTACTATAGGCGCTGAGTGACAATAAGCAGGCGGTTATCAAGGAACGTTTGAATAGTGGGGCATATAGATAACTTCCGTTCTCATGTTTTTTTTATTATCATTTGTCGTTCGATCCGGATACGTGTATCCAGGAATGCCGGACTTATTCCCTTCTACTTCCTTTTATATTTTTTTCTTCATTTCACTATTCTGGAACCCGTCAAAAACAACAATATACTTTGTGTTGTAATCAAAATTGCTAGATAAACTACATTAATTTATGACACGACGCAGTTATTGAAATTAGTACACGACGTAATGAACGAAGTTATCATTTCAGTTTGTCATGTGACATTTTCATTCCTGATATTTTTAACTGCAAGATTCTTACCTCTAACACTTTTAATACTACTGTCATTATCACTGACATATTACCTCTGACATCTATTAACTCAAACATTATAACCTCTGACATTTTGGCTCTGACCGTCTGACGTTCTACCTCTGACATTATTACCTTCACAAACCTTGTTTTAGGCACCTCTTAAGCTTTCCTATGTTTGCCTTTGGGGTTTCCCATGATAAAGCAACAATTTCGAGAGTGCCGGCAAAATCTTTGGCAAGCCAAAAAATAGTCTGAAGATGTTGGGAAGGTTCATCTTAAAGATTGACATATCATTCGTGTAGCCTTCTAGTGTGGTTCGGCGTTATTGCGTGACCTTTTGTAGGCATAGTATCTACTTTCACTGTTGATTGAAGTTTGACCATGCAGGTTCGGAGTTTAGATTGTTCAAACTTGAATATGGAAAATTGCAAACAAAAGTTGCATTTTACCATAAATACTTATCAAATATCAAATGGTTCATAATCTTTAAGATATTCCACAAAAAGAGTGCAAGAAATCGTGTTGTTTCGATTCTTAAGTAATGTAAAAACTTTTTCATGTAGACACACAACAGGTGACAGCAACGTGCTCGTAACGTATGGGGTAATTGAATAAAGTTTTCACACTATTAGGAAGACAAAGGAAATCCAGTAACATTGTCCATAAAGCATAAAAAGTATACCGTTACCTGTCGCCGAACGAATATAGATTTTTGTATAGACCAAAGACACCTTTTGTTACATGATTAACGAATTGGTGATAAAAACACAAAGAAGCTGCCAGACCTGGCGAGCATGAAGGGTAAAACCCGCTGCTATTAATGAATTATAAAAGGGTCACAGTGAAAGGAGATACCTCCAAATAGCTATTAATACCTAAATCGTCCCACCGTAAAATAATAGCAAGGTTTAGATTTGTGGCGCGAAACCAAAGACGACGATATGATGCCAAAAATGGCGTTTAGCACAGGCGCGAGACATTGTCGACAAGGGAGAAAACGTTGTCTTTAGCGTTTGCGTCACGGCTCTAAAGCTTGCTAATATGAGTGCTTCGTGACGCATCTCTTTCATTGTTGTTTCATTCTTGATGCTCATCCACAGGATGCTACAAGAACAACAGGAAGCAGTTTGTGATGTCCTGCAAATAAAGGAATCGGCATAAGGCAGTAAATTAGAACCCGGATGCAAACTATTCTTGATATTACAGCGCGACGGTAAGCTGTGACTTGCTATAATACACTTGTTGGTTTTACAAATGCTGAAACTTAACTGTCCACATGTGAGTTTGTATGTGACACCTTAAACGAAATGCATAGGATATGTTAATATACATGATATATATATATATATATATATATATATATATATATATATATATATACATACATATATATATATATATAGTTGAGACAATGTAGATAACAGAAGATGTCGCATGAAACCGGCAGAGTTGCTTTCGACCGTGGTCTTCCTCAGCTTTAATGTCTGCTTGTGAAACGAAATATATGTTTTTGAGCATAACAAATCTGAAGTCATAAACACAATATATTAAATATAAATTGAGCATGAGTTAATAGTTACGTGACATACTTGGCAATATTTTTTGGCACTTTGCAACACATTCAACAATGTATAACTGTAAATGAGTGTATAGTGAGTATATATAGCATACAAACATATCATACAATAAAAATTATCAAACATATATCATAAATAAATTAAATAATATAATTACCTGCTAAGCAGACGTTTGCGTTGCCTGGATGTCTTGTGGCTGTCTTGTGGCGGGATGTGAGTGATCATGTGATATTGGGGGAAGGTTTGTGTGCGGTGGTGCATGTCAGGCAGGAGTGGGGTAGTGTAAAGAATTAGGTTCAGTGTTACAAGTGTGTCAGTCGTGTCAGTGCAGATAAAGAATTGTTAACAATTACGATACAATGAACATTCTCGTGGTCATTAACCCCTACAGCTGATTTACCAACAATCAAAATAGCAGGCATGGAACCCGGGTACAGATAGAGGGTGGATAGAGAGTGGATAGTGTGTTGCCACTTGTCCCTAGGTACATAACACAGAAATATACAATATACACATTATTTTATGTACCAAAATTATTGCTGAAACAATCTTCATACTCTTGCCACATAATATAACAAAATTGTGTTGCACTGTATAATTTTTCTGTGTACACCTCTATCAATCTATCTATTAATTTATTCATAATTCATATTTATATATATTCATATTGAGATCGTATATATATATATATATATACACATATATATCCATATACATATGCATGCATACATACACATAAATATCATATACACACATACTACATATATGATTACATAATTCCTTCTATCCACATTATATAATAACTGAGTATATAACAATACCTATCAATTAACCAATACAACATCAAAAAATCGCAGTCCTTTACAAACATTCTATCTTTTCCGTAAATACAGTCTCATTTTACATAAAACCCGGGTACAGATAAGGAGGGGATAATGTTTTGCCACTTATCCCTAGGTACACAACATAGAAATAAAATATATGCCAAAATTATTGCTGACAAAATCTTCATGCTATTCCCACGTGATATAACAAAACTGTATCGCACAATATTATATATACTGTTTCTCTGGTGCACAACTCTACCTCTCTCTATCTATAATCATCATTTCTTATACATATTATATAATATTCATGCACCCATGTTATGATTATATACACATGCATACACTTTATATATACATACATAGAAGAGCCTGCTTGCAAAAACCGACAAGTCCATATTTGCCAAATGGAGACACATGCGGCTAAAGGTCAAGAAAAATAAAGAGAACAACAATGACATTTCTGCCTCTCCTGACCATAACCTCAAAAACATATCTTTATATGTAGTGACCAATATATCATTCAAAAGGTATCACCTTGTACTTCATGACAGGTATCGTACTTCAGAATCTTCAGAAATGGACTCATCGGCCCCTGCAAACAAACCCCTCATACATATATATAAATGTACATATACATGCACATATACATACATACATACATATACATGTATGAACATATATATATATATATATATATATATATATATATATAATTATTTGATAACTTGATATATAACAATGACAATGACTATCAATCATCCAATACAACATCTCTTCTGATGAATACAATATCATCTTTCATATACATTTCCTAAATACCATTCTATATTACTCATCTACATTAATACCATACGGTGTGAGTGTTTTAAGTTTCAAGATCCAGTATGATTCCCGCCTTAAAGTGACTTGATTTGATTTTTTGTGGATAAGTTCAATGCCCGTGACCCGTACATCGTCGATTGTGTGATCAAGTGTGCTGAAATGCTGTGCTACCGGAATTTGTTTACGTTTTTCTGTGTTATATTTGCGGATGTCAGAGCGGGTGTTGTTCATGCGTGTGTATAACGTTGTGGTGGTTTTTCCGACATATTGTTTTCGGCATCGGGCGCATGTGATCAAGTAAATTACGTAACTTGATTTACAGTCAATATGTTGCAGTATGTGAAACTCCTCTCCCGTGACGGTGCTGGAGAATTTATTTGTGTTCTCCATCAGTGGACAGATACAACATTTTTTGGCATTGCATTTGCTTGATCCCCTTGGTCTGTTTGCATGTACATCAGCCTCCTCATGCACTTTGGCGGAGACCAGCAGGTCTTTAAGAGATCGACCTCGGCGAAGGGATACAATAGGAGGCTCAGGGAATATTTGTTTCATGTCCTCTGACTGATGCAGAATTGGGAGGTGTTCACGCTTGACCTGAGAGAGTTTTCTTAGATTTGGGTGAAATGATACAACAAAGGGCGTCCTTTTCAGTGGCTTTTTGATTTTGTATTTCAGAAGGTCTTCTCGGGGGACGGTGGAAGCTTTATCTACAGCTTTCTGGACATCTGTTTTGTTGTAGTTGCGCTGTGATAGACGTTCTTGTAGTTGTGCTATTCCCTGTGAGGCATTCACCTCTTCTGAGCAGATTCTACGAATGCGCAACGCTTGACTATATGGGATACTCTCCAAAGTATGGGAGGGGTGACAAGATTCGGGAATTAGATAAGCATGACTGTCAGTGGGCTTAGAGTAGAGGGTAGTGTGGAGTGTTCTGTTCTTAATATAAATCAAAACGTCCAAAAAGGGAACTTGAGTAGTGGATGTTTCAAATGTGAGTTTGATTGTGGGATGAAATGAGTTTATCAAGGAGATGAAATCATCAAGGGGAGATTGATCATGACACCATATGAAATTGATGTCGTCGATGTATCGGCGCCATGAGTCTTCGTACGGTTTGTGTGGTGATGCATGAAGGATTTCTTCCTCTAAATCGGCCATGAAAATATTGGCATAGGAGGGAGCCATTGGTGTGCCCATGGCTGTTCCTTCTATTTGTAAATAGTGGGTGTCAACAAATTTGAAATTGTTCAGTTTGAGAATCAATTCAATTAGGCGGGTTAGGTTGTCTGTGGGAGGGGATTTGTCGTCCCGTTTATCCAGAGCCCTCTTGCATGCGGCTAAGCCTTCTTTATGTGGTATATTGGTATAGAGGGAGCTAACATCAGCTGACACTAGTATGGCATTCGAAGGGACTGGCCCTTTTCTGTTGATTTTTTCAATGTGACACAAGAAATCTGTGGTATCTCGGACATAGGACGGCGTGTTAGCAACTAATGGCCGGAGCATAGTATCCACAAATCTTGATATCTGTACTGTGGGACAGGAGCATCCCGATACGATTGGACGTCCGGGGTTGCCTACTTTGTGAATTTTCGGCAGAAAATATATATTCGGGCATTCAACATTGCTGGGTATTAGTAGTGGTTTGATGTCCTTAGCTACATCTAAATCTTTGATCACTGCTCTAACTTGCTTAACATGTTCATCAGTGGGATCTATTCTCAATTTGTTGTATGTTGGGGTGCAAAGTTGCCTATTACCTTCAGCAAGGTACTGTTCCTTGGATTGAATGACTACTGTTGAGCCTTTATCAGCCGGTTTGATAATTAGATTCCTATTGGTTCGAAGTTCTCGGAGAGCTGTCCTCTCTGCTGGTTTGAGATTGTCTTTGTATCTTTGCTTACTTAGTTTCTCCAATGATTCATCAATTTTATCCAAATACAGCGCTAGCGATGGGGAGACATTGTGTTTGGGCAGCCACACATTCTTATTTGTAATTCCCCTCTTCAGGTGTTGTACCACTTCATGGTGGGGTGGGGGAATTGTGCTAATGTTTGTGTCAGTTGCCAAGATGCTTATGTTGCGCAGCTCTGCCGATGCCTCGTGAAGAGTCGACTGCCATTTCCTTTGGATATCCTCAGATGCGTTTAGGCAACACGCTTTCTTGATGCCGAGACCTCTGGGGGTGAGGCCTTCTTCCTTGTATAAGTGAAGATAATCCCTGTGGAGACGGTATCTCATGAGCTTGGAGTATTGGCGATGCAGTCGTTGACCTATCTGGCTGCAGGTCATTTGAACGTGTGCCTCGGGTGTATGTGACGACATATCTGCGTGCGATATCGGGTTCATGGTGGTTGGTGGTCGTTGTGGCGGTCGTAGTCCTGCCTGTTGCCAATGTTGTGAACGCGGTGTCGTTCGATGCGTGGTGTTTGCTGGTGCCGGGATCTTGCCATCCATAGCGAACGGGATCAACAAGTAGTGATGCGATATCAGCGCAAGAAGTGTAGCATACATTGAAATTGATGTCGTCGATGTATCCAAATATGGACTTGTCGGTTTTTGCAAGCAGGCTCTTCTATGTATGTATATATATAGTGTATGCATGTGTATATAGTCATAACATGGGTGCATGAATATTATATAATATGTATAAGAAATGATGATTATAGATAGAGAGAGGTAGAGTTGTGCACCAGAGAAACAGTATATATAATATTGTGCGATACAGTTTTGTTATATCACGTGGGAATAGCATGAAGATTTTGTCAGCAATAATTTTGGCATATATTTTATTTCTATGTTGTGTACCTAGGGATAAGTGGCAAAACATTATCCCCTCCTTATCTGTACCCGGGTTTTATGTAAAATGAGACTGTATTTACGGAAAAGATAGAATGTTTGTAAAGGACTGCGATTTTTTGATGTTGTATTGGTTAATTGATAGGTATTGTTATATACTCAGTTATTATATAATGTGGATAGAAGGAATTATGTAATCATATAATATGTAGTATGTGTGTATATGATATTTATGTGTATGTATGCATGCATATGTATATGGATATATATGTGTATATATATATATACGATCTCAATATGAATATATATAAATATGAATTATGAATAAATTAATAGATAGATTGATAGAGGTGTACACAGAAAAATTATACAGTGCAACACAATTTTGTTATATTATGTGGCAAGAGTATGAAGATTGTTTCAGCAATAATTTTGGTACATAAAATAATGTGTATATTGTATATTTCTGTGTTATGTACCTAGGGACAAGTGGCAACACACTATCCACTCTCTATCCACACTCTATCTGTACCCGGGTTCCATGCCTGATATTTTGATTGTTGGTAAATCAGTTGTAGGGGTTAATGACCACGAGAATGTTCATTGTATCGTAATTGTTAACAATTCTTTATCTGCACTGACACGACTGACACACTTGTAACACTGAACCTAATTCTTTACACTACTCCACTCCTGCCTGACATGCACCACCGCACACAAACCTTCCCCCAATATCACATGATCACTCACATCCCGCCACAAGACAGCCACAAGACATCCAGGCAACGCAAACGTCTGCTTAGCAGGTAATTATATTATTTAGTTTATTTATGATATATGTTTGATAATTTTTATTGTATGATATGTTTGTATGCTATATATACTCACTATACACTCATTTACAGTTATACATTGTTGAATGTGTTGCAAAGTGCCAAAAAATATTGCCAAGTATGTCATGTAACTATTAACTCATGCTCAATTTATATTTAATATATTGTGTTTATGACTTCAGATTTGTTATGCTCAAAAACATATATTTCGTTTCACAAACAGACATTAAAGCTGAGGAAGACCACGGTCGAAAGCTTCACAACTCTGCCGGTTTCATGCGACATCTTCTGTTATCTACATTGTCTCAACTATAATTTCACTTCAGATGACAGAGGCGTGCGGTAGGAATATCAGCATCATCACACTGTATACATATATATATATATATATATATATATATATATATATAGTGACAGCAAATGACAGTTAATATACTGGCAGCAAAACTTGCACATAGACGTGGCTGATGTTGGGAAACACGGAAGTTATGCTTGGCCTAGGGAAAGGTATATTCCAACGTCCTTTGCTAATCATATTGGTACTTTACCAATAATTGACAGATGATGTCACTGGCAGAATCTTTGTTTGGAAGGTTTTTCGTTGGTGTATCCAAGTAATCTGATAAAAAGTATAATACAATAATTATCACAACACATATGGCACACACTTATTCTTTTGGTCACATAAGTGATGGTCAAGGTATTATATCAATACATGTACAAGTCAACACGCATTTGCACGGAAGAGTCCCTTTAAGTGTGTATTTCAGAGTAAAGGTCAAATGCAGGTGCAGGTCATGTTCCAATAGCATGTAGTAAAGTAAGGAAACACAATGTAGATATGTCTTATCAGAACCGACATAAAATAAGAAATTCTTTCCACATTTGCACACTTTTCACAAAACATTGATGTAACATCCACATTTTTGTTTGATTTATTTAAATACTTTTGGAATGAAAATAAAATAGTATCAACCTCAGGACTGTTTTTCAATGAGTCCTTATATCACTTTACAACACAAAACAACACGTGACAGAGTGAAACATAATATCCACATCAAGAGAGAGAGAAACATACTGGCAATGTACAAGGTTAAGTGAGACTCTGCGCACTATAACAAGCAATGCTTCTTTGTAGATTCCTTATATTCCATGATATTCTACGATGGATATTGATCAATAAAACACCCTTTTCAATTCAATTCAATTCAATTCAATGCCACATGTAGTAATTCATTTATTTGTTGTATTTTGACAGTAATCTACTTACTTAGCATTCGACTTCTTGTTATGTATATCTTATATTTGTTGAAACGTGTAATGTGGAACAACAAAAACAAACAAACAAACAAACAAACAAACAAACGCACGAAAAAACAAACAATCAAGCTTCAAAATAAAAGAAGGCGTATTTAGAACATGTCATGATGATGTCACGAGACCTTACAAACTCTGATCCCTGAACTGTTTCTCTTCTTGCAATGGGAGGGGGGTAGAGAGGGCATAAATTAAGGCTACAGAGTAAAAGGTATTATGTAACGCGGCACATAGATGAATAGATGTCTATACTCTTACGTTGAGGGGATAGCAATTGTAACGAAACATTGCAATTTCGGCTACACATAAACACTAAAATACAAACATGTATCTGCATTGTAAAATATAAATCATGTTCACTTTCAAGCAAAGTACCGGTACACAGAAATTCTCATGTTGTCTTGACTATTGTAATAATCTTATCATTATGTAAACCTTGCTGCACAGGAGTGTGGGATGCCAATGAGTAATACGAAAAAAAAGTCTACTGCCAGCAATAATTAACACGCTGTAAATAACGAAAATGATTCTGCATTGTGTGTGATTAAAGTTTGATGAGATTACCAAACTGTTTCAAAAGATACACATTAAAAACCATTTTCTCTTTTTTTTCAAAGTTATGACTATAAACTCTGTGAATTGGCGAAATAAAATTGGCCTTACAGCTCTACCATGCAAATTTGGTTATACAAATATCATATGACATCAATCAATGGAGACTACAAATGACAATCGATACATTTTAGTCAACTTCAAATCGGTTAGTGTTGATAACATTAAATCGCGACCATTCTAATTGGTACATCACAATATCAGAAATATACCATCTCAAACTCCTCCGTTACAACAGTTTGTCACACGAACCGCCTTTGAACCTGAATCATACAAAGTTATCTACTTCAGTCAGTTCCGGTCACATCTTTAGCTCAAAGTCACATCGAGGTTCTTAGGGTTACACGTTTAGGTTTACACGAAATTAAGGCTTTGATATGAAACAATTCATGGAGTATTTCTTTTCCTCAATGCATTACACTCGATGATACCATTGTAACGCGTATAATAAGTGGAGCTACAAAACCTAACACTGACTTGTTTGCGGCTTCACAATGATGGTCAGACTTCTGATGCTTCTCAATGATGGTCAGATTTCTGATGGTCAGATTTCTGATGGTCAGATTTCTGATGGTCAGACTTCTGATGGTCAGACTTCTGATGCTTCTCAATGATGGTCAGATTTCTGATGGTCAGACTTCCGATGGTCAGACTTCTGATGCTATTTTTTCCCGACCTGCGTATCTCAAGACAACTACAATTGTATACTTTTACAAATGACTTAAATAATCTGTATCGAATACAATACCTATAAAAAACCCTTGAAAAATATATTATTTACTCATTATATATCTAGTGATCCACGTCCCACAAGCTTTGCTTTTTAGTGGATCACCATTTTCCATAATCAAATTTATTTTCCGCACGTCCACGAAGTATATATGCATTGTTCCTCCTAATTATTTTATATACATTGTATATATATATATATATATATATATATATATGAAGAGTTTGTTTGCAAGAACCGATAAGTCCATATTTTGCACAATGGAGATATTTGCAATTAAAGGTCAAGAAAAATAAAGAGAATAATAAGTTTTGACCATAACTTCAAAAATGTACCTTTGTAGTGAGCGATATATCATTTAAAAGGTATTATTTTGTACTTTATGACAAAGACCGTACTTCAAAATCTTCAAAAATGGACTTATCGGTTTTTGCGAACAAACTCTTCATATATATATATATATATATATATATATATATATATATAATCTATCTCGTATACTACATGAATCTTTTGCAAATGTTTGAACAATATTATTTCATGACATGTATACTTTGTACTATGTTTTGATTTTCGTTGATTGGAAATAAACTATGATTGAATTGAATTGAAGTGAATTGAATTGAATTGAATTGAATTGAATTGAAGCTCAAGTAAACAGTGATGACAATCACGGTTATAATATGTTGTTTTCACAGCCCACGAGAGGACGGTCATGTTCAAACATTACTTATGTCAATATATTATCCTGATCTCCTCTGTTAAGTCATACAGTGTCATGTTAAAATATTTAAACAACATTGTTTTATTCGAAGTCATCAAAATTAGAATGACAAGGGACTATAGATTACTAATGGAAGAAGTAGACATTGCGAAATGAAAAGAGCCCCAGGATTATGTTAAGGAAGTACATGTACAATGCTAAATATTTTATACAATCTGCAGAAATAACTCTCCCGTAGGAGGGCGCTCTTCAGCTCATAGCTCAATCTCTGAACGGCGCTCCAAGTCTTGTCGTATCACCGCTGTAAACACCTCATTTTATTATTCGCATATATTACCCCTCACAGTATAGTAACGTCACTTTAATTGATTAAGACAGAGGTACCACTGCAAGAATAGTTTGATGTAAAAAGCGATTACACACACACACACACACACACAAAATGGATCATTCATATTAAGATGACAATCAATATATTACATTAGTTTTATGGATAATTACACACAAACACTGAAAGGGGAAGTTTTCAAGTAATTTTATATAATTATTCATGTGGTTTGACTGAATGTAGCAATATTAGACGTATAAATATAATTTTGAACGTTTGAGGAAAATCGGACAATCCGTTGAAAGGTGTGAAATGTGAAAGTTTTGATGTCGTCAGCACTGGATGAGAAGACTACTACAGTCTCTATAGTGCTTTTTACACTTGCAAATTTTTGATTATAGTCCGGACTTTCCTTAGCCCACTGTCTGTTTACACTTGTTTTTGCCCAAGTGGGGTAGCCCCACCGATAATCCCGTACTATCTTGCCCTGCGAAAAAAAAAAACAGGGTTAGCACCACAAGCAAGAGAGTGTAAACAGAACGAAGAAAAATCCGGTGTTTAGCGACGGAGAAGACTGAAGTCCTAACCCCACTGACCAATCAGAAAGTACGGGACTAAGACATACCAGTGTAAAAAGGTAAGTTTTCTCTTTAGCCTGGGACAAGAGCTTAGTACGGGATTTATTGGCGATCATAAAAAGCTGAAAAAAGAATTGGTATGATACTAATGATAGTCCTGTGTCAGAGAAAGTACGGGATTAAGAAACACAAGTCTAAAAAGCGCTTGTCATAATTACCGAACAACGACACTTGAAACGAATACCTGTATAAAGAGAATCCCCCCCCCCAAAAAAAAGTCATACTTTTAGCATACTGAATAAGCAATTGGCGTATTTCTGTCATAAAGCAATGGAAATCTATCACCCTTTATATAATTATGTCAGTATCAAGTCAAAACGATGTATATCTTTTATGGATTTTTTTTTCAGTGGACTTTTAGGTCTGTATTTTCTTTACGTCGTTGTTCCGCAGTGACATCAAAACCTGTAGAACCACCTATACAGTCCAGAGTTGGCGGCATCGAAACCTTAAATATTCATACATTTTCAACAGAATGTCAGATATTCTCAAACTTCACTGATGTGTATTACTAATGTTTCTGCATGAATTCACTTAGTCCAAACTAAATCATTATTTGTGAAGACTTCTCCTTTAAATTAGGCTCTGATACCCATTCATACTGTAATGTAGGCCTACGCTAGAGGGGATATGTGCCGGCGTGATAATAATGATTCCCCCATGACACTTTTGTACTTGTGGTGAGTATAAGATGTTTATTGATTTCATGTTATCAGCATTAGTTCTCCCCCTCCCAATGTTGTTCCATTGTCAATAGAACAATAATATCGCAAAACATTAGGTTGCAAAAGATCCATGTTTGCCTCCAGAATGGTGAACCGTTCATAGAAAATAGAGTGCTTTAACTTTTCGACATAGGTCCTTTATCAAGAGTATGCATATTCATGTGACATCATGTTTAACAGAAAAAAAAAGGCCAAAGCAAGAGTACATAAAAATCATGATTCGTAGATCACAGTTGGCATCTTCAATCAATTTATAACTTGAGTTTTACTTTATACGAGAAAAAAAAATCACATGGGGGGACCTTAAAATGCAGAAGCTTGGATACCCATTCATAGTACAGTGTATCACGGGTTATGTACTCCCGTCATTACAATGATGTCCCTAAACAACTTTTGAACTAAAAATGAATATAAAAACTTTGAATTCATCTAAACATCATGAAATTTCCCTACATTCCAAAAAAAAAATGTTGTAACTGACTACAATTTACTTTTTAAATGGCCAACAATCCACAGAGAAGTGTAACTTTTTGAAATAACTAAGATCGTTTTAAGTGTAGAATATTCACATGAGTATACACAGAACAATGTGCACCCAAGTATTACATGTAAACATCAACCATCTTAATCCCTATAGTCAATAGTGTATTGTATTTACTCACTTCAGTTTTTTGTTCTACTACATGTATTCTATTGTAGAACACAATCATCTATCACACTATCACACATCAAATATGTAAAGTCTACCTCGAGTGCAGAAAGCTATCTCACCACTCTCAAACTCTTGTAGATAGCACCAACCTCTTTTTGGTTGTATTTTGAAATCAGTGATAATATTGTGCACGTGCTCCAAATCTTTCGTGTATCGATCGATACTGACGAGACCCTCCTCGCGTTTCACCCAGGCTACAATGACTGAGTCATCTCTACAAACAGCTGGGAAGGCAAACATACCCTCCTTCTTCAAGATATGTTCCTTCTTCCCATTACCATCGATGCACACTACAGCTGGTAAATCTGATACTATCAGTTTCCCCGTGGATGGAAAGGAGAATAACTGCGAAGCTTTATATCCATCACACATAATTTCCCTGACTGCCTTACCTCCCTGTGGGGTAAATACTTGGATCTTTTTGGACTTCCAATAACTCACGTAGATATTATCGTCTCTATCCACAGTGAGACCAGCAGCAATCCCTCCTTCACGGCCCATCGTCTCGAAACTGACGTCAAGCTTCTCCCACTGTGAAGTGTATAGTGACATCTCGTTGTTTGTATCACACACAGCAATTCGACCATAAGACAGGGATCCAATTTCAGAGACATAGATATCCTTTAGCACGGTCTGCTGTAACTCGCCATCAGGGGAGTAGAGATGGACTCCGCCGTGACCCGATCCCACTGCCATCTTACCGTCTGGTGCACGAGCCATACACTCCATGCAGTCTTTGACTGGGAGCTCTACGTCTGCTTTGACATCCCACGTGTAACCTTCCAGGTTTCCAAGACAAAGTTCGTTGACCTTCACGTATCTACGGAATGAAATCTTCAGCGCTCCTTCTGTCACACCTCTCGGTGATTGGTCGTCAGGATCAACTCGTCCAAGAAAGCTCTTCAAGTTCTCACACAGCGTGTCGTGTGCAATCACGGTGTCTTTCTCTAGCGGTACCTTTACACCGTTAGCCACCAGCTCTTCCATTGCTTTCATTTTACGAATTGTTTGGTGACTCTCTTCCTCCATAGTTTGTAATTCCTTCTCGAATTTTTCAGACCATTGTTTCACTTGACATTTCAGGGTCTCTCTTCTGGCTGACAATAGT
Organism: Diadema antillarum; assembly: GCF_040938485.1. Taxonomy (NCBI): domain Eukaryota; kingdom Metazoa; phylum Echinodermata; class Echinoidea; order Diadematoida; family Diadematidae; genus Diadema; species Diadema antillarum. Next base: position 832,431 of record NW_027271593.1, read on the forward strand.
TTTATATATTCCTCGTAGGTCTTGTCGATGCAATTATTGAGTCTTCTTATTATGTTTGCTATTTCATTGCGCTGGGTCTGTATGAAATCGATATGATTTTCAACGGATGTTGTTTTTGATTTTGCCTCTTTTTGTAACTCCTTGATAATTGTCATCAGTTTCTCCTCATGGATAGCTGCCTCTTCGATGTGATGCCCTGCTTGCAAGTGTCTTAACATGCCGCATCTTAAGCAGACGTACTCTCGACATCCGGTACAGAAGAACTCTTTATCATCGTTAGGATGGTTCTTACATTTCAGTCTCCTCTTAATCGGAACTTTCCCCGAAAGGATCTCACTCATAGCTGTCACTGTGTGAGTGGAGAATGGTGCCCAACTGGAATGCTTTGAGTCGCATGACTTACACATATATTTCCCACAGTCCTGACAGTAGGACACAGCTGGTGGATTTTCGTCCATCTTACAAGCTGTGCATGTTGGACTTTTGGTTTTCACTTCGTCTACAAGAGAACTCAACGGTATGTTTGTTTGTAACTTACTCGCATCTCCACTAGGTATGGGTGTTTCTTTCCTGCATACAGGGCATGTTATAGTTTGTTGCTCTGGTTGAGTTTGAAAGATACGTTGCAGACAACCTTTACAGAAGGTGTGAGAACATGTCAGTGATTTAGGTTGGTTGAAAAGTGCCAGGCAGATAGGACACTCCAGATTCTGGCTGCTGATATGATGAAACGTTGCCATGGTGTCTGTTTAGTAGCATAAGAAACACAAGATGGTATTAGATACATCGATAAGCATTAACAGAAGTATGGTTTGAGAAAATTAAAGAAAGGGGAAATGTCATGAGAAGCGAAATAAGCGAAATGAGAGAAATTTGATATTATTTGGAAACATGTGTCAGTTAAGCTGTTTGTATGTCTTGTACAAATATCCGTATCCTTCATGATTGATAGTCTTAAAATATTTTCTATTGATATTTTGTAGATAATTTATATATCCTGGTTTCGTTTGTCTTGGGAGGCATGTGAGAACTTTATTCATTTACCTCATACTTCAAGAGCAGAAATAATCACAAAGAAAATATCTCTTTCAGTCATTAAATTAGGTTACCACACCTTCATGGACGAACAGGACGGGCATCATTTTTTTTTTTTTTTTTTTATTAGGAAATGTGATGTGATATAACCGGATCAACAACTTTGCCCGTTAAGTATGTTGCGATCTGAAAGTATTAAGGTACACTCATAAGCTTATAAGCTAACAAGTTTGGAGGGACTCAAGTGCCTAAGAGAAGCAATGTCTAGATTTAAGCATTATTATTTGATGGACCAGTTGGCTGCACAATATACATCAAACACTTTTTGAATATCATATAGTGGTAATCTGCGGACAGTTCCAAGAATTCTACATGTATGAGTAGCCACCTCTCTCTTGTGTTTCATTGATTTCGTACCAGTGTAGTTTAAAACCACAAAGTGATCAAGCAGGCCATCTTTAACACACTAAAAAGGGAAGTCCGAAAGAGGTCTGATCTGTGCCAATTAAGTTCTACTCATATCTCCTAATACCCGGAAGTAAATTTGTTTGCACTAATGTCTGATAAAGTCCTTATGCGTTGTTTTATTTCGAATGGAGACGATTGCCAATATCTTTAATCAAACAGTATTATGAAAACAGGCTAACCCTGTCTTCATGGCGTACTATCATGTTACAATATTAACATAGGTTGTGGGGTAACTGCGACCAGCAGCCCCATACGCATAGCGTACGCTATGCGTATGGGGCTGCTGGTCGCAGTTAGTTGTGGGGTTACACATGTTGACCAAAAACCAGCAAAATAATTGAAGAAATGTTCATCAAAGGCACGAGGGAGAATCGATTCTAAGCATATTCACCAAGCATGCATTATTTGTGAAACTGCGTGTCACTACAAGTAACACAAGTGAGTCTATATTGTTTCGTATGCTTACCACGTATGCCGTATTTCCGGGCTCAATATTGCTGGTTGATGTCTGGCTCTGAAGTAGGCCTGCATGTAGGCATGGAGTAACAACCTGATGTCTGCTCAGCATGAGGGGAGGTGTGAACACAAATGAGGTTGAATGCTACTTTAAAGACCCACACAGAATATCAAGAGTTAGTTTTTGGTGAGAGAGATGCATTACGCAGCATTCATAAAAATACTAAAAATGGTCGGCCGAAGCAGGCATGCTCAGTATCAGAGGAGTGGGTGTATCTACCGTGACCTCTACACTGCCAATCTTTACTTATAGAAGCGGGTTTTCCCCACATCTCACATACAGTGTGTCTATCTGAAAATCACAGCGCATAATGAAAAGTCTCCCTCTATTGAAAGCGAGGTGTACATGCTACACACTGCGAGCTGAGATGAGACTTTTCTCAAAAGAGAAAGATAATACCGGTATAATATGCAAAAGTCGTCATGTGCAAGGACGAAACGACAGCAGTCTAAACAAAAGGCAGATGATTAGTTGGAAAATCATGTCCTTTATCCTTTTTTGGTATGAATATCTGATTTCTTGAATTCATAAGACTTATCAGATCACGGCAAAGAGCAAAGACTGATACGTGTTGATGTTCGCGGGGATAGCATTATGTTCTGCGGGGGGGGGGGGGGGTATACATCGATTGTAAAAGGGGGGTATGCGCAGGGTACCTTCCTGGTATGCCTCCTCCATGCACCATTGACAAAAGTTGAGCAGTATTCCATGTTAATATTATATCATAATCTCTTCGTATACACAGTATCCTACTTGACACATTTTCATTTGAAATCTCAGGATCTCTCCAAAAACTATTACGGATAAGTTATAATATCCTGCTCTACGGCGGATGGTCATTTCAGTTCAGGTTTGTTTCGTCTTAACACCTCTCCGACACAGTTGATTCAAAGTCTGCTGAATACTGTCTTTATGACAAGGGAACTCGAATTCTCTCCACCACAGCACAGGAATGAAAAAGCTGCCCACAGTCCATTTTTTGTTGATCAGTCTCATGCCGGTTTAGTGTGACATTTTTTTTTTTTTTTTTTTTTGGGGGGGGGGGGGGGTTTGTTGTTGTTGTCATACAGCTATGTGCTGAGACTTCCCCAGCTATCTTATATTATATTGTATAAATTGTATTGTGCTTTCTCTTTGCTGTGCTCATCCGGGGAGATTCAAAATTATAATCTCTTTTCACATGATAATTCATATTTTTGATATGTACTATGACGAATCATTCGTTGTGTTCAAGCGGCTGACTTGTCGTATAGAAAGAGCGCCAGCTATCGTTGAGCTGCTACCATATACCTGCTTTTTTGTCTTTTTTCATCCTTTAATTTCTACCTTCCTATAGCTTCCCACCATCTATTTCTCTCTCTTCCTCTCTCTCTCCCTCCCTTTCTCTCTCTGCAAGGCAAGTCGAACCAAGAAAAATGAGACTTTGCGAGCGGATTATTGACTGAAAAAGCGTTTTTATCGCAAATCGAGCTAACTCCATTTTTGTTAAGATGAGATATTTGTGATTAAAGCTGCTTAAAAAACAAAGAATGTGAAAAAATATATGGGACATATCTAATTATAACTTCTCGAATATTCCTTGGTATTTCTTAAAGAGAATAAGATAACGTCGAAATCATTACGTCTCCACACAATGCGTAGAACGGAATTACCCTGTATAGGAACGATCATTAATCGGAGAAGACCATATGACAGTATGAATGGCGTGACATTTAACAATGATAGGATAGCAGCAGATGTAGGGAGTGTGCAGTAGCCCGGATGCTGCTGCTGCAGTATTACGACATAGTGGTAATGATGGCAGTTGAAATAAGATGTACAAGAAGTCATAGAAGGGAAGCAATTATGACAATTCTAAGTATCAATCAAAAAGATGTTAAAAATTATTCTTCCATTCCTGATGACACTCCATAGGATGAATGTGAACATGGTATCACGAAGCTAACGAGGAACCTATCCTCATCTCATCTACTGTGAGCAATGTTCTCCGAAAATTGGCGAAGTTAAGGCTGATTGACCTTTTATTGTCGATGCGGCCTGAAGCCTGCTCAGTAGAATTTCATGAGCAATGTTGGGAATGAGTGGAATTTTGGTCGGTAAGGAAGACGAGGTGATAACATGCGACAGACGCAGTTGACTGGATAGAGAGAAAGGGAGAGGTTATATTATGGAAATAATAGAGGGACTAATGGCGGTGCATCCGCCTTCTCGATGAAACGCAATACCGCTGACATTATGCAAATCCCTTGCAATGGAATCTACAGAGAATTGTGACGGAAATTGGCGATCGTCATGCAGAGGCATCACACAGGACCATCGAATTGGATTTTGAAAGATTCGAAGGAGCTGAAGAAAGAAAACACTTCTGTGATAGAGCGGGGGTAGATCCATAAATACGTATTTTTTTAGCCGTTTTAAATCCAACTACCTCATTCCCATCGACTATGTCTGACAGAAAAACAAAAATGTCTGTCCATTGTTTAATAATTGCTTTCTTCCTAGGCTGGGGTCTATAGCTTCGAGGAAAATATATGCCATGACGAACGCGAGGTCAATCTAAGGCATTTCTATTTTTTTTCTAATTCCTTACCCATGCTTTCTCAGTAAGCGGATCACATAAAGACGTCAGCGGTTATGTTTTAAATCTTAGAATGTGATATTCCTTGAATAAAGATTGCGGTTTCTATATCTATTGAAATATTTATCTATTAGCATCATCTGGCCCTTTTAAAGGGAGAACCAAGAACAACGTACCTATGACATTCGGCTATCTAGCTAAGTGTGGGCGTAGCGTAGAGCGTCGTCGCCCATTCAATCATGTTGTACATGGTCAATTAGTGGGATTTGGTGACATGATTAAATCGAATTAGATAATTAAACAAATACCACAAAAATGTTTGTGTTACTGCTCAAATACTCGTAGATCGTGCAGCAGAACGGAGTTAGTTTGCACATGTACAAGATATTTGGGGGTGTGAGGAACGGGGGGGGGGGGACACTCATCTGACAAGCATAAAAGGAAAGTCGCCTCATGGGTTTGATCTTTATTT